>NC_057812.1:594379600-594687465 GCF_018294505.1 Triticum aestivum | reverse complement strand
CCCAAAATGCCCTTCATAAAATCCCACCATTTTTGGTTCTGGTTTAAACCTCTGCCAAAAATGGTCTTGCAAATTATGGAGCCATTCTAGATTTTTGAACAAGCCATAAGTATTTGAATTTGGGCATTTTAAATACTATAAATATTTTTAAGTGCTCAAATACTCTTGGAAGTATTTTTAGGCAGTTGAGAATATTTTCAAATGTGCCTCTGAATATTCCCAGGATTTTTAGAAATGGAATGGTATTTTAATCATTTCAATACATAGAGCAGAGCAAATAAAAAAGAGAAAACAAAAAGGAACAGAGGACTTACCTGGAAGCCCACCTAGCAGGCCCACCTACTGGCCCAGCCCACCTCCTGTGCCAGTGAGCTGCTTGCACTCGCTAGCACAGGCAAGCAGCTGCTCGACGGCGAGCACAACATGCATGCCATGCAGCTGCCCGCCGCCTCGCCGCTCCCCTCGTCGAGCTGTCACCCTAGGACGCACCCCCACCTCTCTCCCCGACCTCGCAGACACTCGTTCTCCCCTCTGGCTCCTCTCTCTCGCCCTCCCCGACGTTGCCCGTGTTGGAAATATGCCCTAGAGGCAATAATAAATTGGTTATTATTATATTATATTTCATTGTTCATGATAATCGTTTATTATCCATTCTAGAATTGTATTGATAGGATACTCATATACATGTGTGGATACATAGGCAACACCATGTCCCTAGTAAGCCTCTAGTTGACTAGCTCGTTGATCAATAGATGGTTACGGTTTCCTGATCATGGACATTGGATGTCGTTGATAACGGGATCACATCACTAGGAGAATGATGTGATGGACAAGACCCAATCCTAAGCCTAGCACAAGATCGTGTAGTTCGTATGCTAAAGCTTTTCTAATATCAAGTATCATTTCCTTAGACCATGAGATTGTGCAACTCCCGGATACCGTAGGAGTGCTTTGGGTGTGCCAAACATCACAACGTAACTGGGTGGCTATAAAGGTACACTACGGGTATGTCTGAAAGTGTCTATTGGGTTGGCAGGAATCGAGACTGGGATTTGTCACTCCGTGTAATGGAGAGGTATCTCTGGGCCCACTCAGTAGGACATCATCATATTGTGCACAATGTGACCAAGGAGTTGATCATGGGATGATGTGTTACGGAAAGAGTAAAGAGACTTGCCGGTAACGATATTGAACAAGGTATCGGGATACCGACGATCGAATCTCGGGCAAGTATCATACCGATAGACAAAGGGAATTGTATACGGGATTCATTGAATCCTTGACATCGTGGTTCATCCGATGAGATCATCGTGGAGCATGTGGGAGCCAATATGGGTATCCAGATCATGTTGTGGTTATTGACCAGAGTGTTGTCTCGGCCATGTCTGCATGACTCCCAAACCCGTAGAGTCTACACACTTAAGGTTCTATGACGCTAGGGTTACAGGGAAAGTATGTACGCGGTTACCGAATGTTGTTCGGAGTCCAGGATGAGATCCCGGATGTCACGAGGAGTTCCTGAATGGTCCGGAGGTAAATATTGATATATAGGAAGTATGGTTTTTGCCACCGGAAGTGTTCCAGGCGTTACCGGTAGTGTACCGGGACCACCAGAGGGGTCCGGGGGTCCATCGGGAGGGGCCATGGGCCCCGGAGGCCTACATGGGCCAATAGTGGGAAGGGACCAGCCCCTAGGTGGGCTGGGGAGCCTCCCACCAAGGCCCAAGGCGCCTCCTAGAGGGGAATGGGCAAACCCTAGGGCAGATGGGCCCTAAGGCCCACCTCAGGTGCGCCTCCCCCTCTCCCCCTTGTGGCCGCCACCCTAGATGGGATCTAGGGCTGCCGCACCCCTTGGGGTGGGAACCCTAGGTGGGGGCGCAGCCCTCCCTCTCCCCTATATATAGTGGAGGCAAAGGGGCAGCCCAACACACGAAGTTCTTCCCCTGTTGGCGCAGCCCTACCTCTCTCCCTCCTCGTCTCTCGTAGTGCTTGGCGAAGCCCTGCTGGAGTCCCACACTCCTCCACCACCACCACGGCGTCGTGCTGCTTCTGGACGAAGTCTTCCCCAACCTCTCCTTCTCCCCTTGCTGGATCAAGGCATAGGAGACGTCACCGGGCAGCACGTGTGTTGAACGCGGAGGCGCCGTTGTTCGGCACTTAGATCAGAATCAACCGCGATCTGAATCGCTACGAGTATGACTCCTTCATCTGCGTTCTTGCAACGCTTCCGCTTAGCGATCTACAAGGGTATGTAGATGCACTCTCCTCCCCCTCATTGCTAGATTACTCCATAGATTGATCTTGGTGATGCGTAGAAAATTTTAAATTTCTACTATGATCCCCAACAGTGGCATCATGAGCTAGGTCTATGCGTAGTTTCTATGCACGAGTAGAACACAAGTTGTTGTGGGCGTCGATTTTGTCAATTTACTTGCCGTTACTAGTCTTA
The DNA here is from genome assembly GCF_018294505.1 of Triticum aestivum. Classification (NCBI taxonomy): domain Eukaryota; kingdom Viridiplantae; phylum Streptophyta; class Magnoliopsida; order Poales; family Poaceae; genus Triticum; species Triticum aestivum. Next base: position 594,685,016 of record NC_057812.1, on the reverse strand, counting down.
TCTTGATTCGGCGGCATCGTGGGATGAAGCGGCCCGGACCGACCTTACATGTACGGTTATGTGAGACTAGTTCCACCGACTGACATGCACTAGTTGCATAAGGTGGCTAGCGGGTGTCTGTCTCTCCCACTTTAGTCGGATCGGATTCGATGAAAAGGGTCCTTATGAAGGGTAAATAGAAATTGGCATATCACATTGTGGTTTTGGCGTAGGTAAGAAACGTTCTTGCTAGAAACCTATAGCAGCCACGTAAAAACTTGCAACAACAATTAGAGGACGTCTAACTTATTTTTGCAGCATGTGACGTGTGATGTGATATGGCCAAAAGGATGTGATGAATGATATATTTGATGTATGAGATTGATTTATTTATGACCTGCGTGTCAACATAAACGTCATGTAATTACTTTACTTTATTGCTAAAGAGTAAGCCATAGTAGTAGAAGTAATAGATGACGAGACAAATTCAAGAAGACACGATGATGGAGATCATGGTGTCATGCCGGTGACAACGATGATCATGGAGCCCCGAAGATGGAGATCGAAAGGAGAAAAATGATGTTGGCCATATCATGTCACTATTTGATTGCATGTGATGTTTATCATGTTCTACATCTTATTTGCTTAGAACGATGGTAGCTTAAATAAGATGATCCCTCACTAAAATTTCAAGACAAGTGTTCCCCTAACTGTGCACCGTTGCGAAGGTTCGTTGTTTCGAAGCACGACATGATGATCGGGTGTGATAGATTCTAACGTTCGAATACAACGGGTGTTGACGAGCCTAGCATGTACAGACATGGCCTCGGAACACATGTGAAACACTTAGGTTGACTTGACGAGCCTAGCATGTACAGACATGGCCTCGGAACACGGAAGACCGAAAGGTCGAACATGAGTCGTATAGAAGATACGATCAACATGAGATGTTCACCGTTGATGACTAGTCCGTCTCACGTGATGATAGGACACGGCCTAGTCGATTTGGATCATGTTTCACTTAGATGACTAGAGGGATGTCTATCTGAGTGGGAGTTCATTGAATAATTTGATTAGACGAACTTAATTATCATGAACATAGTCTAAATTGTCTTTGCAAATATGTTGTAGATAAATAGCTCACATTGTAGCTCCCTATTTCAATATGTTCCTAGAGAAATACCAAGTTGAAAGATATTGTAAGCAATGACGCGGACTAGGTCCGTTGCCTGAGGAGTGTCCTCACTGCTACACAAAAGGCTTATGTCTTTGATGCACCGCTCGGTGTGCCAACCCCTCCAGCGTCGTCTGTGGATGTTGTGAACACCTGACGGACACATCCTGATTACTACTTGATAGTTTAGTGCACCATACTTTACGGCTTAGAATCAGGAGTCCAATGATGTTTTGAACGCCATAAGACATATGAGATGTTCCAAGAGATGAAATTGGGATTTCAGGCTCATGCCTGTGTTGAGAGGTATGAGACCTCTGACAAGTTCTTTTGCCAACAAGATGGAGGAGAATAACTCAGCTAGTGGGCATGTGCCCAGAATGTCTGGGTGCTACAATCACTTAAATCAAGTGGGAGTTAAACTTCCAGATAAGATAGTGATTGATAGAGTTCTCTAGCCACTATCACTAAGCTACTAGATCTTCGTGGTGAACTATGACATGCAAGGGATGGAGTTGATCTCGGAGCTGTTCGCGGTGCTTAAGACCGCAAAAGGTAGAAATCAAGAAGGAGCATCAAGTGTTGATGGTTTAACAAGACCACTGGTTTCAAGAAGGGCAAGGGCTAGAAGGGAACTTCATGGATGGCAAACCAGTTGCCGCTCCAGTGAAGGAACCCAAGGTTGAACCCAAACCCGAGACTAAGTGCTTCTATTGTAAGGGGAACGTTCACTGGTAGCGGAATTACCCCAAATGCATGGTAGATAAGAAGGCTGGCAACTTCAACAAAGTATATGCGTGTTATTAATGTGTACCTCACTAGTACTCCTGGTAGCACCTGGGTATTGGATACCGGTTCAGTTACTATTATTGGTGACTTGAAGCAAAAGCTACGGACTGAACGGAGACTGGCTAAGGGCGAGGTGACGATGTGTGTTGGATGTGTTTCCAAAGTTGATGAGATCACCATCACACACTCCATCTGCCTTCGGGATTAGTATTGAACCTGGATAAATGTGATCAGGTGTCTACGTTGAGCATGAATATGATTAGATCATGTTCATTGCAATACAGTTATTCATTTAAGTTAGAGAATAATGGTTATTCTGTTTACATGAATAATACCTTTCATGGTCACGCACCCTACGGTATGGTTCATTGAATCTCGGTCGTAGTAATACGCATGTTCACGCCAAAAGATGTAGAGTTAATAATGATAGTACCACTTTCTTGTGGCACTGCCGCTTAGGTCATATTGGCATAAGATGCATGAAGAAACTCCATTTCGATGGATGTTTGGAGTCACTTGATTTTGAATCGCTTGACACATGCGAGCCATGCCTCATGGGCAGGATGACTAAGACCCCGTTTTCAGGTAAAATAAAAATGGGCAAGTGACTTGTTGGAGATCATACATGCTGATGCGTGTGATCCAATGAGAATTGAAGCGTGCGGTGGATATCGCTATTTTCTCATCTTCACTGACGATTTGAGTAGATATGGGTATATTACTTAATGAAGCACAGGTCTGAAACGTTTGAAAAGTTCAAGCGATTCCAGAGTGAAGTTAAGAACCATCATAACAAGAAGATCAAATTCCTACGATCTGATCGATGAGATTTCTAAGTTATGAGTTTGACAATCACTTAAGACATTCTGGAATTGTTTCACAGTTGAAGCCACCTGGAACACCAGAGGGTAATGGTGTGTCCGGACATCGTAATCGAACCTTATGAGATATGGTGCGATCTATGATGTCTCTTACCGATCTACCGTTTTCATTTTGAGGTTATGCGTTAGAGACAGCTGCATTCACTTTAGATAGGACACCATCTAAGTCCGTTGAGACAATGTCGTGTGAACATTGCTTTGGCAAGAAACCAAAGTTGTCGTTTCTTAATGTTTGGGGCTGTGATGCTTAAGGCTTCAGCCGAAGAAACTCGAACCCAAAGCGGACAAACACATCTTCATAGGATACCCAAAGGTGACAGTTGGGTACACCTTCTATCTCAGATCCAAGGGCAAATTGTTTGTCGCTAAGAACGGGTCCTTTCTTGAGAAGGAGTTTCTCTCAAAAGAATTGAGTGGGAGCAAGATAGAACTTGATGAGGTTGTCGAACCTTTATTTGAACTAGACAGTGATGCAACACGGAAAGATGTTTTCTGTGGTGCCTACGTCTGTTGAAGAGGAAGTTAATAATAGTGATCATGAAGCTTCAGATCAAGTTGCTATCGAACCTCATAGGTCGACAAGGATATGTACTACTCCTGAGTGGTTCGGTAATCCTGTCTTAGATATCATGTTATTAGACAACAATGAATCTACGAGCTATGGAGAAGCGATGGTGAGCCCGTATTTCGACAAATGGTTAGAATCCATGAAATCCGAGATAGGATCCATGTATCAGAACAAAGTATGGACTTTGGTGGACTTGCCCGATGATTGAAAAGCCATTGAGATAAATGGATCTTTAAGAAGAAGACAGACGTGGGCGGTAATGTTACCGTCTATGAAGCTCGACTTGTGGGAAAGAGTCTTTTCACAAGTTCAAGGAGTTGACTACGATGAGAATTTCTCACCCATAGCGATGCTTAAGTCCGTCGGAATCATGTTAGCATTAGCTGTATTTTTCGATTATGAAATCTGATAGATGGATGTCAAAACAAGTTTTCTTACCATTTTTCGTAAGAAAAGTTGTATGTGATACAATAAAAGGTTTTGTCGATCCTAAGGATGCTAAAAAGGTATGCTGGCTCCAGCAATCCTTCTATGGACTAGAGCAAGCATCTCAGAGTCGGTATATATGCTTTGATGGAGTGTTCAAAGCTTTTAGGTTTATACAATGTTTGCTAGAAACTTGTATTTACAAGAAAGTGAGTGGGAGCACTACAACATTTCTGATAAGTATATGTGGATGACATATTGTTGATTCAAAATGATGTAGAATTTCTGGAAAGCATAAACGGTTGTTTGAAGAATGATTTTCAAAGGAAGACCTGGATAAAGCTGCTTACATGTTGGGCATCAAGATCTTTAGAGATAGATCAAAACGCCTGGTGATACTTTCAAAGAACACACACGTTGACTTGTTTTTGAAGGAGTTCAAAATAGATCAGTCAAAGAAGGGGTTCTTACCTGAGTTGTAAGGTGTGAAGTTGAGTAAGACTCGAAGATTGACCACAGCAGAAGAAAGAGGAAGGATGAAGGTCGTCCCCTATGCTTTTGTCATAGGCTCTATACGGTATGCCATGCTGAGTACCGCACCAGATGTGTTCCTTGCCACATGTCTGGCAAGAGGGTACAAAGGTGATCTAGGAGTGGATCACCAGATAGCAGTCAAAATTATCCTTAGAGGAATAAGGAAATGTTTCTCGGTTATGGATACATAGACAGCACCATGTCCCTAGTAAGCCTCTAGTTGATTAGCTCGTTGATCAATAGATGGTTACGGTTTCCTGACCATGGACATTGGATGTCGCTGATAACGGGATCACATCATTAGGAGAATGATGTGATGGACAAGACCCAATCCTAAGCCTAACACAAGATCGTGTAGTTCGTATGCTAAAGCTTTTCTAATGTCAAGTATCATTTCCTTAGACCATGAGATTGTGCAACTCCCGAATATCGTAGGAGTGCTTTGGGTGTGCCAAACGTCACAAGTAACTGGGTGGCTATAAAGGTACACTACGGGTATCTCCGAAAGTGTTTGTTGGGTTGGCACGAATCGAGACTGGGATTTGTCACTCCGTGTAATGGAGAGGTATCTCTGGGCCCACTCGGTAGGACATCATCATAATGTGCACAATGTGACCAAGGAGTTGATCATGGGATGATGTGTTACGGAACGAGTAAGGAGACTTGCCGGTAACGAGATTGAACAAGGTATCGGGATACCGACGATCGAATCTCGGGCAAGCATCGTATCGATAGACAAAGGGAATTGTATACAGGATTGATTGAATCCTTGACATCGTGGTTCATCCGATGAGATCATCGTGGAGCGTGTGGGAGCCAATATGGGTATCCAGATCCCGTTGTTGGTTATTGACCAGAGAGTCGTCTCGGCCATGTTTGCATGACTCCCGAACCCGTAGGGTCTACACACTTAAGGTTCGATGACGCTAGGGTTATAGGGAAAGTATGTACGCGGTTACCGAATGTTGTTTGGAGTCGCGGATGAGATCCTGGATGTCACGAGGAGTTCCGGAATGGTCCGGAGGTAAAGATTGATATATAGGAAGTATGGTTTTGGCCACCGGAAGTGTTCCGGGCATCACCGGTAGTGTACCGGGACCATCGGTGGGGTCTGGGGGTCCACCGGGAGGGGCCACGGGCCCCGGAGGCCTACATGGGCCAATAGTGAGAAGGTACCAGCCCCTAGGTGGGCTGGGGCGCCTCCCACCAAGGCCCAAGGCGCCTTTCAGAGGGGAAGGGGGCAAACCCTAGGGCAGATGGGCCCTAAGGCCCACCCCAGGTGCGCCTCCCCCTCTCCCCCTTGTGGCCGCCACCCTAGATGGGATCTAGGGCTGCCGCACCCCTTGGGGTGGGAACCCTAGGTGGGGGCGCAGCCCTCCCTCTCCCCCTATATATAGTGGAGGAAAAGGGGCAGCCCAACACACGAAGTTCTTCCCCTGTTGGCGCAGCCCTACCTCTCTCCCTCCTCGTCTCTCGTAGTGCTTGGCGAAGCCCTGCTGGAGTGCCGCGCTCCTCCACCACCACCACGCTGTCGTGCTGCTGCTAGACGGAGTCTTCCCCAACGTCTCCTTCTCCCCTTGCTAGATCAAGGCATAGGAGACGTCACCGGGCTGCACGTGTGTTGAACGTGGAGGCGCCATTGTTCGGCGCTTAGATCGGAATCAACCGTGATCTGAATCGCTACGAGTACGACTCCTTCATCCACGTTTTTGCAACGCTTCCACTTAGCGATCTACAAAGGTGTGCAGATGCACTCTCCTTCCCCTCGTTGCTAGATTACTCCATAGATTGATCTTGGTGATGCGTAGCAAATTTTAAATTCCTGCTACGATCCCCAACAGCCTGAGACGTCACCGTCGCTGCCGCTCGCCGCAGCCGCGTCCAATGTCGTCCCCGCACCCTCTCACCGTGTCCGGACAGTTTGCCGTCATCGACTACGTCGACCAGCCGAGCTGCATGAGGCGGGAGCCCCTGCATCGTCCCCGCCACCGCCGTCTTCAACCTTCGGCCGCCGTCGATCGTCGTCGTCGATCTGCCGCACCCGAGCTTCCCCGAGCATGTTGACCACCTCCGCAGCTTCCCCGTGAGTTGTTGAACCTCCCCGTACCTTTCGTTTCGCCCCTAGAACGCCGTAGACGCTGCGCCTCTTGTGCCCGAACACGCCGCCGCCTGACCATGTTGCCGGCGATGCTCCGGTGACCATTTGCTCACGGGCTTGTGCCCGTCACACTCCCCACGCCGCGTGGATGCTGTAGGCGCTTTCGCCGCATCGCCTAGGCCACCGCAGCCACGAGCACGAGCACACCCGAGCCTCGGCCTCCACCGAGCTCGTTGCCGGCGATGCTCCGGCTACTTCCCGGCCACGCCATCACCACGGCTGGATGCGGGCGAGCACCAGCTGCCCGTAGCTGCTCTCCGCGCAGCAAATGGTGCCCTGTGGGCAAATCCCGCAGCACGCCGCCGCGTCTGGCCTCGCCGGCGGCTAAACGCGGGCAGGCGCTGACCGCTGACCGGCAAGGCTTGACCCTACCGAGTCAGGTTGACTTCCCGCTCTCTCTCACTAACATGCGGGCCCCGCCCGATTAATTACTCTGTTAGTGCTAATTAACTAGGTTAGTTTAACTAGTATAGTCACTCACTAGTGGGCCCTGCCCAGTTAATTAGACTAACTAAACATAGTTAGTGCACAGAGTCACTGACCAGCGGGCCCCACTGGTCAGGTTTTACTGGCCCCTGGCGCCTTTGACTCGCTGACGTCACAGTGACATAGTGCTGACGCAATTATTTAATTTCTGGATTTATTTTCACATAGGAAATTCCAGAAAATAGCCTAAACTTCTAAAAATCATAGAAAATCAACCATAGCTCCAAATCAAACAAATTATATATGAAAAATGATCAGAAAAATTAAATCTATCCATCTGTAATGGTTTCATGCATGAAAAAACACTTTAACCTTATTGTTTAGGTGAAACAAGCTAATACACTTATTATGCATAAGAGCTTAAGCTTTCATTTGAATCTTTGATTCAAATGGACCCATTTCAACTTGTTTCACATTGCATTAGGCAGGACACATCATTTTGCCATGTCATAGCATGCATCATATTGTTGCATATTGCCATGTTTTGATTATACTCTGTGGTGTCTTTCGTGGTAGGTTCTGCCTCCGAGGATATATATCTCCGAGTATCCAACTGAAGGGTAGTACCCTACTACCACTCCATCATGCAAGCAGCCCCATTGATCATATCGATGCAATCCCATGTTCTCGCCTCTGCTCTCATTCACTGCATTAAGACAACAACATTTCAAACTGCTGTGTGCTGTGGTAGTTGAACCCTTATCCTTTGCATGACCTGTCATTGCCACAGTAACTAGATGAAACCCACTAGCATGTGTAGGAGTTAATTGAGCCATGTATGTGTTTCCTACCTTGCTATGCCTGCTATGCTTAGAGTTGTGTTAGGTCTGGTTCATCTGGGTGATGGGCTAGAGTGAAATGATTATGTCGGTAATGTGAGGAATGTGTTGAACATGATTTGGTAAAGGTATCGATGAGAGGCCATGTAGGAGTACATGGTGGGTTGTTTCATTGAGGCCGTCCCTAAGAACTGAGATCTGTATATGTGATTTAAGAATCAGCTACTACCATACATTGGGCCTGAAACCAATGGACCCTCTCGGCTTCTTAATCACCCTAGTACTCTGTCCAGGAGTTGCAATTAGTTTCTGGTGTTTGTAGGTTATGTGTTGGCGGCCGTGCGTAGCGCTGACCCTAGGGGTGGGCTATGTTGCGGTAGATAGACCGTGGCACGGTGTACCGAGTCACCCGTTTGGTGTCTCGGGAACCCTGTTCACATCGTTCGGGGCCATATGTGGAAACCTCGGCCGGACTCCCTGCGGATGGAACCTGGATAGGCGATAAACGTGGACTAGACACTTGAGTGTTTAGGTAGGCCGTGGCCGACACCCTCGTTGGGCTTCTGCTTGAAGGTTGTCGAGTACATGTCGTGTAAACGATGGTTAGTGGTGAGAGCATGTATGAAGAAGTACACCCCTGTAGGGTTAACATCATCTATTGGAATAGCCGCATCCGCTGTAAAGGACTACTTGGTTGCCTATAGAGTTCATAGACAAGTTAATGGATACTACTAAAAGACTCAAGATAAGTGTGAGTACCGAGGATGGCCCTCTCGTAGGATGACAAGGGAGGATCCCCGGTGGAGTATTGTGTTGCTGATTAGTGGACTCGTGTGTGAAAACTATTTTACTAGTGGTGTCTCGTAGGATAGCTTAGCCAAGAGCCAAAGCTGGCTTGCTGCAATAACTCCACCACCTTCTTGAGAATGAGCATGTATAGTACATTCTGTTGAAGACTTGTTGAGTACCTTTGTACTCATGTTTGCTTTAATTACTATTTTCAAACGATAACACCGCCCCCTCCGATGGGTTTTATGTAGACCTCGACGTCGATGAGTGGCTTGCCACCAAGGTGGTGATCCTGGCCGTGGAGGGCCCTATGTAGATAGACAGGCTTCGAGAATCCTTCTTTCTTTCTAGTGTCTGTACTCAGACTATTTGCTTCCGCATGTGCTTGTATGCTTGTATGACTTGAGTGTCGGGTCATGTGAACCCTACCTGTATGAACATGTTATGTATGGCTCTCTGGAGCCTTTAAATAAAGTACTTGAGTTGTAGAGTTTTGTATTTGCACATATCGACCATATTGTGTGTATGATTGAAATGCTTGGTATGTGTGGGATCCGACAATCTAGTTGTTTATCCTTGGCAGCCTCTCTTATGGGGAAATGTAGTCTAGTGCTCCTTGAGCCATAGTAGTCCGCTACAGCCCGGTTCACCGGAGTCCTCCTAGCCCAGCACTACTGCTCAGGACACTTGACTGGCCGACATGTGTTTCACTTCGTTCCTATGTCTATCCCTTCAGGGAAATGTCACACGGTGACTTCCGGAGTCCTACCTAGCCTGCTACAGCCCGGGTTCCCCGGAGTCTTGTTAGCCCAGTGCTACAGCCCGGATTCACACGCTGATGACCGACATGCTCGATGTGATTCATGTATGCATGTCTCCATAGGTCTGTGCCGCTTTGGGTTCACGACTAGCCACGTCGGCCCAGGTTCTCTGTCATATGGATGCTAGCGACACTATCATATACGTGAGCCAAAAGGCGCAAATGGTCCCGGGCCATGGTAAGGCGACACCCGTGGGGATACCATGCGTGAGGCCGCAATGTGATATGAGGTGTTACCGGCTAGATCGATGTGACTTGGAATCGGGGTCCTGACAGGTACTATCAAAAAGTATATCATTTCACGTACCTCAAAGCCCGTCAGTAGACTCATAAAGGCTTCATGCAACCCGCTTTTGGCAGACGAAATTCTTTCCATCACCGTACCCATCAATATACGGTGTTCTTCTAAGATGGCCGCTCGCTCCAACAGCTCCCTCAGTACGTCCGACCCCATACCAGACGATGTCGGACTCTTCTGTTTGCTCTCTTCAAGAGCCGGATACCGGGGACTTCGGGTAACCATAGGATTATCTTCTGGCCTCACCGGATCCGGGGAGGCCCTCCGAGATGACACTTCAAGGTCGCCCGCTTCTTGAGTGGATGAGTCCGGGGGAGGCGTTTCGCTCTCCATCATCTCTGGAAGAAGATCCCCCGAAGAGGAGCTTTGCTGAGAAGGGCTAAGATCCGAACTGCAAGATAAATGCTTCGGTTATTTTCCTTGGAAGAAAGGTAGAATATCTTTACTATCAAGTATTTTTCGATAAGTTATAGCTCGTTAGAGGGCTGATCTCCGCACGGACTTTGTGTGGCAAGAGCACCCTCCGGGGCCGGACCCTCTGGTGGAGATTTCTTCTCCCGTTTGGAAGCCTTGGCTTTCGGATCTTCAGAGGCGATCATGTTCCTTCCCCGGGGCAGTAGAATGTCGGATTCTTCCCCTTTGTTATCCTCCCTCGTTGAAGCGCTCGTTCCCTTGGATGGAATTGGTAGCGGTGGGGGCCCGCTTTCGCCCTCATTATTCCCCCCTTTATCTTCCTTTGAGGGCTCCGGGCAGGGTGCTAGCTCAAGGATCTTTTCTAGTACCAGATTGTCCAAACCCTCAGGAAGGGGGGCCGAACACCGAATCATCTTCGCCTTTGTTAGCTAGTCCTGGTCAAAGAGCGATTTCTCAGAATGACGTCATGATAAATGAAAGATGGTGTGTTCGGCTAGAGGATTACTTACTTGGTCAGTGGTGCAGTTGCTGCTTAGGTCCACGTCCTTGGTATTATCCGGACACTCTATTTGGGGTCCGAAGAATGATTTATACATGTCCTCGTGCGTCAGGCCGAGGAAATTCTGAATAGTGCACGGTCCTTCTAGGTTGAACTCCCACATGCGAAGGGGCCGGCGTTTGCAAGGCTGGACTCGACGGACCAGCATGACTTGCACCACCATAACCAGACTGAAATCTCCTTCGAAGCGATCTTGAAGGTGCCTTTGCAGTATAGGCACGTCCTTGGCTGGACCCCAGCTCAGCCCTCTGCTAATCCATGACATCATTTGTGGTGGAGGGCCCAAGCGGAAAGCAGGGGGGCCACCTGTTGGGGAACGTAGTAATTTTCAAATTTTCCTACGCACACGCAAGATCATGGTGATGCATAGCAACGAGAGGGAAGAGTGTGATCTACGTACCCTTGTAGACCGACAGCGGAAGTGTTAGCACAACGCGGTTGATGTAGTCGTACGTCTTCACGGCCCGACCGATCAAGCACCGAAACTACGGCACCTCCGAGTTTTAGCACACGTTCAGCTCGATGACGATCCTCGGACTCCGGTCCAGTAAAGTGTCGGGGTAGAGTTCCGTCAGCACGATGGCGTGGTGACGATCTTGATGTACTACCGTCGCAGGGCTTCGCCTAAGCACCGCTACAATATTATCGAGGATTATGGTGGAAGGGGGCACCGCACATGGCTAAGAATATGATCACGTGGATCAACTTGTGTGTCTAGGGGTGCCCCCTGCCCCCCTATATAAAGGAGCAAGGGGAGGAGTCCGGCCGGCCCCTATTGGCGCGCCAGGAGGAGTCCTCCTCCTAGTAGAGTAGGACTGAGTAGGACTCCTACTAGGAGGGGGAAGGAAGTGGGGAGGGTGAAGGAAAGGGGGGCGCCCCCCCCCCCCCCCTCTCCTAGTCCAATTCGGACCAGGGGGGAGGAGGCACGCGGCCCACCCTGGCTGCCCCTCTCTCTCTCCACTAAGGCCCATATGGCCCATTACTTCTCCCGGTAGGGTTCCGGCAATCCTCCGGCTCTCCGGTTTTCTCCGAAATCACCCGGAACACTTCCGGTGTCCGAATATATCCGTCTAATATATCGATCTTTATGTCTCGACCATTTCGAGACTCCTCGTTATGTCCGTGGTCACATCCGGGACTCCGAACTAACTTCGGTACATCAAAACTCATAAACTCATAATATAACTGTCATCGAAACCTTAAGTGTGCGGACCCTACGGGTTCGAGAACAATGTAGACATGACCGAGACACGTCTCCAGTCAATAACCAATAGCGGAACCTGGATGCTCATATTGGCTCCTACATATTCTACGAAGATATTTATCGGTCAGACCGCATAACAACATACGTTGTTCCCTTTGTCATCGGTATTTTACTTGCCCGAGATTCGATCGTCGGTATCTCAATACCTAGTTCAATCTCGTTACCGGCAAGTCTCTTTACTCGTTTTGTAATACATCATCTCGCAACTAACTCATTAGTTGAAATGCTTGCAAGACTTATGTGATGTGCATTACCGAGAGGGCCCAGAGATACCTCTCCGACAATCGGAGTGACAAATCCTAATCTTGAAATACGCCAACCCAACATGTACCTTTGGAGACACCTATAGAGCTCCTTTATAATCACCCAGTTACGTTGTGACGTTTGGTAGCACACAAAGTGTTCCTCTGGCAAACGGGAGTTGCCTAATCTCATAGTCATAGGAACATGTATAAGTCATGAAGAAAGCAATAGCAACATACTAAACGATCGGGTGCTAAGCTAATGGAATGGGTCATGTCAATCACATCATTCTCCTAATAATGTGATCCCAATCAAATGACAACACATGTCTATGGTTAGGAAACATAACCATCTTTTATTAATGAGCTAGTCAAGTAGAGGCATACTAGTGACGTTTGGTTTGTCTATGTATTCACACAAGTATTATGTTTCCAGATAATACAATTCTAGCATGAATAATAAACATTTATCATGATATAAGGAAATAAAATAATAACATTATTATTGCCTCTAGGGCATATTTCCTTCACCACCCACTTGGCGCTTCAGGGAGCTGTGATGTAAAACCACTCCCGTTGCCATAATCCGGACACCTCTGGAAAGGAACCCTTTGGCCATGCAGCTCCAGCGATCTTGCTTATTAATGCGCCTCCGCACGCTACATGCTGCCCCTCGACCATGTTCGGCTTCATGTCAAAGGTCTTGAGCCACAGGCTGAAGTGAGGGGTAATGCGGAGGAAGGCCTCACATACGACAATAAATGTTGAGATGTGGTGAAAAGGAGTCCGGGGCTAGATCGTGGAAATCTAGCCCGTAATAGAACATCAAACCCCTAACGAAGGGATCCAGAGTGAGTCCTAGACCTCGAAGGAAGTGGGAGACGAACACAATGTTCTCGTTGGGTTCAGGAGTAGGGACGACCTGCCCTCGGGCAGGCAGCCGATGCGAAACCTCGGTGGTCAGGTATCTGGCCTCCATCAACTTCTTGATATCGTCTTTCGTAACGGAGGAGGGCATCCACCGGCCTTGAAGGCTAGATCCAGACATGATTGAAGGTCCGAAGCACCTGACATGGGCTTTGGCTGTTAGAACTCGAGGCGGGGGAAGGATTTGATTGAGCACGGGAGGGAAAAAAGTAAAAGCCTTGTCCCTTTATAAAGAGTGTGAATATCAAGCGTCCTCCTAGTGGCCGTTTGGGACTTGCCTAAAGTCTAGGAGTCCTAGGAACGGTTGGGTTACCCACGACCGTATTGATGAGAGTCCCATAATTAGGGGAACATGATCTCGCGTTATGTGTGGAGCTGGTTGAAGAAAAACGGTTCGAATAATCACCGGGCCATGGCTTAATATCATGTTGCCAAAACGTGTCAGCAGATTAGATTTGTGGAAATATTATTCTCTCTGCAAAGATATGTGGAACTTGTTTTCCAGGGTCGAACACTATCCTTTTATTTGAACTCTTCTGTGGTGTATTCGGAGGAGGAACCCTCCTTGCAATGCCGAAGACAACACTGCACGCCAGACTCGTCATCATTGAAGCCTGGTTCAGTGGCTACTGAGGGAGTCCTGGATTAGGGGGTCTCAGGACAGCCGGACTATATCCTTTGGCCGGACTATTAGATTATGAAGATACAAGATGGAAGACTTCGTCTCGTGTCCGGATGGGACTCTACTTGGCGTGGAAGGCAAGCTAGGCAGTACGAATATGGATATCTCCTCCTTTGTAACCGACCTTGTCTAACCCTAACCCTCTCCGGTGTCTATATAAACTGGAGGGTTTTAGTCCGTAGGACAACATACAATCATACCATAGGCTAGCTTCTAGGGTTTAGCCTCTCCGATCTCCTGGTAGATCTACTCTTGTACTACCCATATCATCAATATTAATCTAGCAGGACATAGGGTTTTACCTCCATCAAGAGGGCCCGAACCTGGGTAAAACATCGTGTCCCCTGCCTCCTTTTACCATCTGCCTTAGACACACAGTTCGGGACCCCCTACCCGAGATCCACCGGTTTTGACACCGATAGTCTCCCTCTTGGAAAGATCTTGGCTTGACCTTTCAACAGTGGTACCGGCATAGGCTCTGCTGGTAGATGGCGGACCGGCTGAGTGCCAACAGCCGGCCCTCTTCCAATAGATCGACACCGTCTTCTCATGCCTCCTTTGCTTCCGCCTCCATGTACATGGTGACGCAAGGTGAGTCCAACTCAATGTCTGTTGGATGACACCCTCGTGCCCATATACAAGGAAGAAAGGAGTGAAGCTGGTAGATTTGTTTGGGTGGTGCGCAGGCTCCATAAAACGGTCGGCAACTCGTCGATCCAGCAGCCAGCCAAGCGGTCTAGAGGCTCAACCACTCGGGGCTTGATGAATGAGAGGATGAGGTCGTTTGCTCGCTCGACTTGACCGTTTGACTGCGGATGGGCAACGGACGATAAGTCCAGTCGGATGCCCTGCGTCGCGCAGAAACGGGCCAAGGATCCCTTGGCAAAGTTTGTGCCATTGTTGATGATGATGCTGTGTGGTATGATAACCCACAAGTATAGGGGATCGCAACAGCTTTCGAGAGTACAGTATTTAACCCAAATTTATTGATTCGACACAAGGGGAGCCAAAGAATATTCTCAAGTATTAGCAGCTGAGTTATCAATTCAACCACACCTAGAAACTTAATATCTGCAGCAAAGTTTTAGTAGCAAAGTAGTATGATAGTAGCGGTAACGGTAGCAAAAGTAATAGTTTCGGTTTTATAGTGATTGTAACAATAGCAACGGAAAAGTAAATAAGCGAAGATCAATATGTGAAAAGCTCGTAGGCGTTGGATCAGTGATGGATAATTATGTTGGATGTGATTCCACATGCAATAGTTATAACATAGGGTGACATAGAACTAGCTCCAGTTCATCAATGTAATGTAGGCATGTATTCCAAATATAGTCATACGTGCTTATGGAAAAGAACTTGCATGACATCTTTTGTCCTACCCTCTCGTGGCAGCGGGGTCCTATTGGAAACTAAGGGATATTAAGGCCTCCTTTTAATAGAGTACTGGACCAAAGCATTAACACTTAGTGAATACATGAACTCCTCAAACTACGGTCATCACCGGTAATTATCCCCATTATTGTAACTTAGGGTTAATGGATCATAACACATAATAGGTGACTATAGACTTGCAATATAGGATCAAAAACTCACATATATTCATGGAAACATAATAGGTTCAGATCTGAAATCATGGCACTCGGGCCCTAGTGACAGGAATTAAGCATAGCAAAGTCATAGCAACATGAATCTCAGAACATAATGGATACTAGGGATCAAACCCTAACAAAACTAACTCGATTACATGATAAATCTCATCCAACCCATCACCGTCTAGCAAGCCTACAATGGAATTACTCACGCACGGCGGTGAGGATCATGAAATTGGTGATGGAGGAAGGTTGATGATGACGACGGCGACAGATTCCCCTATCCGAAGCCCCGAACGGACTCCATATCAGCCCTCCCGAGAGAGATTAGGGCTTGGTGGCGGCTCCGTATCGTAAAACGCGAATATATGGAGTTGGAGTTGATGTCGGTGGAGCATCAGTGGGCCCATGGGGCAGGGGCGCGCCGCCCACCCTCGTGGACAGGGTGTGGGGCCCCTAACGTTGATTCTTTCGCTAATATTTTTATATATTCCAAAAATATTCTCCGTTGAATTTCAGGTCATTCCGAGAACTTTTATTTCTGCACAAAAATAACACCATGGCAATTCCGCTGAAAACAATGTCAGTCTGGGTTAGTTCCATTCAAATCATGCAAGTTAGAGTCCAAGACAAGGGCAAAAGTGTTTGGAAAAGTAGATACGATGGAGACGTATCAACTCCCCCAGGCATAAACCATTGCTTGTCCTCAAGCAATTATGTTGATAAACTAAAAGTGATAAAGAAAAACTTTTACAAACTCTATTTTCTCTTGTTGTTGTAAATATGTAAAGCCAGCATTCAAGTTTTCAGCAAAGATTATGAACTAATCATATTCACAATAACATTTAGGTATCATGTTTACTCATATCAATGGCATAATCAACTAGCGAGCAATGATAATAAATCTTAGATGACAACACTTTCTCAAAACAATCATAATATGATATAACAAGATGGTTTCTCGCTAGCCCTTCCTGAGACCGCAAAAAATAAATGCAGCGCACCCTTGAAGATCAAGGGCTGACTGGAAATTGTAATTCATGGTAAAAGAGATCCAGTCACAGTCATACTCAATGTAAACTAATAGTAATACATGTAAATGACAGCGGTGCTCTCCAACTGGTGCTTTCAAATAAGAGGATGATGACTCAACATGAAAGTAAATAGATAGGCCCTTCCCAGAGGGAAGTAGGGATTTGTAGAGGTGCCAGAGCTCAGTTTTGAAATAGAGATGAATAATATTTTGAGTGGTATACTTACATTGTCAACATAACAACCGAGAGATCTCGATATCTTCCATGCTACACACATTATAGGCGGTTCCCAAGAAGAATGGTAAAGTTTATACTCCCCTACCACCAACAAGCATCAATCCATGGCTTGACCGAAACAACGGGTGCGTCCAACTAACAACAATCATGGGGGAGTTTTGTTTGCAATTATTTCGATTTGGTTTGAGCATGGGACTGGGCATCCGGGTGACCATCCATTTTCTCATGACTGAGGAGCAGAGTCCACTCCTCTTGAGAATAACCCGCCTAGCATGGAAGATACAAACATCCCTAGTTGCTACATGAGCTATTCGAGCATACAAAATAGAATTTCATTTGAAGGTTTAGAGTTTGGCACATACAAATTTACTTGGAACGGCAGGTAGATACCGCATATAGGAAGGTATGGTGGACTCATATGGAATAACTTTTGGGGTTTATGGAGTTGGATGCACAAGCAGTATTCCTGCTTAGTACAAGTGAAGGCTAGAAAGAGACTGGAAAGCGACCAGCTAGAGACCGACAACAGTCATGAACATGCATTAAAATTAATCAACACTGAATGCAAGTATGAGTAGGATATAATTCAACATGAACATAAATATCATAGAGGCTATGTTGATTTTGGTTCAACTACATGCGTGAACATGTGTGAAGTCAAGCCACTCGAATCGTTCAAAGGAGGATACCACCCTATCATACCACATCAGAACCATTTTAATAGCATATTGGCACGCAAGGTAAACCATTATAAACTCGTAGCTACTGAAGCATGGCATGAGCAACTATAATCACTAATTGTCATTGCAAACATGTTTCATTCATAATAGGCTGAATCAGGAACGATGAACTAATCATATTTACAAAAACAAGAGAGGTCGACTTCATACCAGCTTCTCTCATCTCAATCAGTCTATCATATATCGTCATTATTGCCTTTCACTTGCACAACCGAATAGTGTGGATAATAATAATAGTGCACGTGCATTGGACTAAGCTGGAATCTGCAAGCATTCAATTCAAGGGAGAAGACAAGGTAATATGGGCTCTCTATTAGATCAATCAATAATTCATATGAGAGCCACTCAGCATTTTCATCATGGTCTTCTCCTCTCGACCCCCAAAGAAAAGAAAAGAAACAAAACTATTTCCACGGGAAAGCTCCCAACAAGCAAAAGAAGAACGAGAAATATTTTTGGGTTTTCTTTTTAATTACTACTACTATAGTCATGGAAAGTAAAGTAGATAAAAGCTACAACTATTTTTTTTGTTTTTCTTAAGGTTTTTCAAAAACACAAGAAGAAATCTTAGAAAGAAAATAAACTAGCATGGATATTACAATCAAAAAAGTATGAGCACCGACAATTGGAATTAGTGTGTGAACATGAATGTAATGTCGGTGAGAAATACGTACTCCCCCAAGCTTAGCCTTTTGGCCTAAGTTGGTCTATGCCCACGGATCTAAGTTGTAGCTAGGGTCGTACTTAGATGCAGGGACAATTGCCTCATGAGCTGCAGCTTGGAGGCGAGCTGCCTCTATCCTCCTCTCATACTCGTTTGCCTCCTCCCTATTTATAATATATCTCCTTTTTGCCTGAAAGTCAAAGAAGCCAAGAGCAGGGAGAGCAACATGGACAGTGCGACGCATGTCAAAGATTAGTCGGTATTGGAGGAACTGTTCGTTCCTCTCAATAAACTGATGACGAACCATAACATTATAATCTAGATAAGTAGGGGGCAACTCCATATCATATCCATGTATGGGTACCTCAAGAAAATTAGCTAAACGGGTTGCGTAAATTCCACCAAACAAATCTGCATTAATACTGTTATTATGCAACCTACGTGCAACAATGGCCCCCAAGTTATATTGTCTATCTCCTAATACAACACTCTTGAAAACACTAAGATCCGGAACACACATATGACATGCCTCATCCTCACCGTTTATGCATCTACCTATAAAGAGAGCAAAATAATGTATGGCAGGAAAATGAATGCTCCCTATGGTAGCTTGTGTTATTTCTCTAGATTCCCCCGCAGTGATAGTAGCAAGAAATTCTTTAAATTAAGATTTGTGAGGTTCACTAACACTACACCACAGCAGGAGTTTACAAGCAGTATTAAAATCTTCTAAGTCCATGGTATAAGATTGATCATAAAGATCAAATAGGACAGTGTGAGAATTGCGTGATGATGTAAATTTAAACCTTCTCACAAATGAATCAGTTAGGTAGTGGTACTGGGGGCACTATCTAACACGAAGCCCTCAAGTTCAGCGTTACACACATATGCTTCAAATTCCTCCTTAATTCCTGCTTGGACCATGAAATTTTCTGATGGCCATTCACAAGGCCGCACTTGTGCTTCTCTTGGTAGTTCATAGTCCGGCTCACGTATTGCGAGCCTGGGTCCTTGCTTCTTTGAAGAACCACCTTGGTACATTTTCCTAAAAATATTTCTTCCTCTGAAAAATTTCTGAAATTTTTAGTAACTCATAAATAAAAGTGAACCAAACTCAACAAGATTGATAGCAACTACTCCTACAACTGCATCAAGGCTATATCATGCATTAAAACTACTTTTGACCAAATAAATTTGGCATGCAAGCTCAAGAACAGGGTCATCGAAGTAGCAAAAATTTGTAATAAATAAAGCACTAGAACAGAAACTAATTGGACCATTGGAGGAGTCACATACTGAAGAACGATCCCCCAAAGCAGTTTTGTGAGTGAAGCTTTGAGCAAGGAGATCGAAAATGGCAGCAAGATGAGCTAGAACTCGGGTTTGAGCTGATGGATGATTTTTTCTGGAGGAGGACGAAGTGTGTGGGTGCAAGAATAAGTGGAGGGGACCCATGTGGGGTCCACAAGGCAGGGGGCGCGCCCTCCACCCTCGTGGGCACATGGTGGGTTCCCCTAGTGTGTTCTTAGTGCCAATAATTCTTAAATATTCCAGAAAAAAATCATTTTAAATTTTTAGGACATTTGGAGAACTTTTATTTTCGACGTATTTTTTATTGCAAGGATAATATGGAAAACAGACAAAAAATACTATTTTGCTTTATTTAATCTAAATAACAGAAAGTAAAAGGAGGGTACAAAGAGTTGTGCTTTCTAACTTCAAAAGGAATCTACTAACAAGGTTGATCAAGTCTTGTTAACAAACTCTTTCCGAATAACATGAAACCCGAGAATTTTCGAATAACACTAGGTTACCTCAACGGGGATATGCACGTCCCCGACAATAAGAATATCATATTTCTTCTTGACAATAGGAAGAGGAAATTCAAAACCTCCAATAGTAATTGTTGGAATTTTTCCAGTAGAATTGATACTGTGGACTTGAGGTTGTTTCCTCGCAAAGTGTACCGTATGCTAATTACCATTAACATGAAAAGTGACATTGCCTTTGTTGCAATTGTAGGAAATATGCCTTAGAGGTAATAATAAAGTTGTTATTTATATTTCCTTATATCATGATAAATGTTTATTATTCAAGCTAGAATTGTATTAACCGGAAACTTAGTGCATGTGTGAATACATAGACAAACATAGTGTCACTAGTTTGCCTCTACTTGACTAGCTCATTGAATCAATGATGGTTATGTTTCCTAACCATAGACACGAGTTGTCATTTGATTAACGGGATCACATCATTAGAGAATGATGTGACTGACTTGACCCATCCATTAGCTTAGCACGATGATCGTTTAGTTTGTTGCTATTACTTTCTCCATAACTATACATGTTCCTATGACTATGACATCATGAAAATCCTGAATACCGGAGGAACACTTTGTGTGCTAGCAAACGTCAAAACGTAACTGGGTGATTATAAAGGTGCTCTACAGGTGTCTCTAATGGTGTTTGTTGAGTTGGCATGGATCAAGATTAGGATTTGTCACTCTGATTGTCGGAGAGGTATCTCTAGGCCCTCTTGGTAATGTACATCACTATAAGCCTTGCAAGCAATGTAGCTAATGAGTTAGTTACGGGATGTAGCATACCGATGACAAAGGGAACAATGTATATCATTATTCGGTTTGACCGATAAAGATCTTCGTAGAATATATAGGAACCAATATGAGCATCCAGGTTCCTCTATTGGTTATTGACCAGAGACATGTGTCGGTAATGTCTACATATTTCTCGAACCCGTAGGGTCCGTGTCGGTGTCAAAACCGGCGTATCTCGGGTAGGGGGTCCCGAACTATGCGTCTAACGCGGATGGTAACAGGAGGCAGGGGACACGATGTTTTACCTAGGTTCGGGCCCTCTTGATGGAGGTAAAACCTTACGTCCTGCTTGATTTATTCTTGATGATATGAGTATTACAAGAGTTGATCTACCACGAGATCGGAGAGGCTAAACCCTAGAAGCTAGCCTATGGTATGATTGTATGTTGTCCTATGGACTAAAACCCTCCTGTTTATATAGACATCGGAGAGGGTTAGGGTTACACAAGGTCGGTTTCAAAGGAGGAGATATCCATATCTGTACTACCTAGCTTGCCTTCCACGCCAAGTAGAGTCCCATCCGGACACGAGACAAAGTCTTCAATCTTGTATAGTCTAACAGTCTAGCAAAAGGATATAGTCCGGCTGTCCGGAGACCCCCTAATCCCGGACTCCCTCGGTAGCCCCTGAACCAGGCTTCAATGACGATGAGTCTGGCGCGTAGTGTTGTCTTCGGTATTGCAAGGCGGGTTCCTCCTCCGAACACATCATAGAAGAGTTTGAATACCAGGATAGTGCCCGACCATGCAAAATAAATTCCACATACCACCATAGAGAGAATAATATTCCCACATATCTTAATCCGCTGACACACTTTGGCAACATGACGTCAGGCCACGGCTTGGTGATTTATTCGAACAGTTTTTCTTCAACCAGCTTCACACATAACGCGAGGCGGTTTCTTGACACGTCTTGTCACAGCAGAGATCGTGTTCCCCTAATTACAGGATTCTCATCAATACGGCCGTGGGTAACCCAACCGTGCCTAGGACTCCTAGATTTTAGGCAAGTCCCAAACGACCACTAGGAGGACGCTTGATATTCACCCTCTTTATAAAGGGACAAGGCTTTTACTTTTTTCCCTCCCATGCTCAATCGAATCCTTCCCCCGCCTCGAGTTCTAACACCCAAAGCCCAGGTCAGGTGCTTCGGACCTTCAATCATGTCCGGATCTAGCCTTCAAGGCTGGCGGATGCCCTATTCCGTTACGGAAGAGGATATCAAGAAGTTGAGGGAGGCCAGATACCTGACCGCCGAGGTTTCGCATCGGCTGCCTGCCCGAGGGCAGGTCGTCCCTACTCCCGAACCCAACGAGAATGTTGTGTTCGTCTCCCACTTCCTCCGAGGTCTAGGCCTCACTCTGGATCCCTTCGTTAGGGGTTTGATGTTCTATTACGGGCTAGATTTCCACGATCTAGCCCCGGACTCCTTTCTCCACATCTCGGCATTTATTGTCGTATGTGAGGCCTTCCTCCGCATTACCCCTCACTTCGGCCTGTGGCTCAAGACCTTTGACGTGAAGCCGGAGATGGTCGAGGGGCAGCATGTAGCATGCGGAGGCGCATTAATAAGCAAAATCGCTGGAGCTCCATGGCCAAAGGGTTCCTTTCCAGAGGTGTCCGGATTATGGCAATGGGAGTGGTTTTACATCACAGCTCCCAGAAGTGCCAAGTGGGTGGCTCCCCCTGCTTATCTCTCGGGCCCTCCACCACAAGTGATGTCATGGATTAGCAGAGGGCTGAGCTGGGGTCCAGCGAAGGATGCGCCTATACTGCAGAGCCGCATTCAAGGTCTCTTCGAAGGAGATTTCAGTCTGGTTACGATGGTGCAAGTCATGCTGGTTCGTCGAGTCCAGCCTTGCAAATGCTGGCCCCTCCGCATGTGGGAGTTCAACCCAGAAGGACCACACACTATTCAGAATTTCCTCGGCCTGACGCACGAGGAGATGTATAAATCATCCTTCGGACCCCAAATAGAGTGTCCGGATACTACCGAGGACTTGGGCCTGAGCAGCAACCGCACCGCCGACCAAGTAAGTAATCCTCTAGCCGAACACTCCGTCTTTCATTTATCATGACGTCATTCTGAGACATCTCTCTTTGACTAGGACTGGCTAACAAAGGCAAAGATGATTCGGTGTTCGGCCCTCCTTCCTGAGGGTTTGGACAATCTGGTACTGGAAAAGATGCTCGAGCTAGCACCTTGCCCGGAGCCCTCAAAGGAAGATAAAGGGGGGAATAATGAGGGCGAAAGCGGGCCTCCACCACTACCTATTCTGACCGAGGGAACAACCGCCTCCATGAGGGAGGATAACCAAGGGGAGGAATCTGACATTCTCTCACCCCGGGGAAGGAAGAGGACTACCTCTGAAGATCCGGAAACCAAGGTTTCCAAATGGGAGAAGAAATCTTTACCAGAGGGTCCTGTCTTGGAGGGTGCTCTTGCCGCACAAAGTTCGCACGGAGATCATCCCTCTAACGAGCTATAAGTAATCAAAAAGTACTTTAATATATAGTGAAGATATACTACCTTACCTCTGAGGAAATTAACCGAAGCATTTATCTTGCAGTTCGGATCTTAGCCCTTCTCAGCAGAGCTCGTCTTCGGGGGATCTTCTTCCAGAGATGATGGAGAGCGAAACGCCTTCCCCAGACTCCCCAGCTCAAAAAGCGGGCGACCTTGAAGTGTCGTCATTGAGGGCCTCGCCGTATCAGATGAGGCCAGAAGATAATCCTATGGTCGCCCGAAGTCCCCAGTATCCGGCTCTTGAAGAGAGCAACCAAAAGAATCTGGCATCGTCTGGTATGCGGTCGGACGCACTAAGGGATCTGCTAGAGCGAGCAACTATCTCAGGAGAACACCATACATTGATGGGTACGGTGATGGAAAGGATTTCATCCGCCGAAAGCGGGTTGCATGAAGCCTTTATGAGTCTACTGACGGGCTTTGAGGTACGTGAAATGATATACTTTTGTGATAGTACCGCACATTTTTAGGTGTGCCCTGTGTAGATAGTAGCCCCAGAGACTCTGGTTGTCGCCGAGAACGGCAGCAAACAGAGGATTGTAGTCCCAGGTAATAACCATACCGCTTTTATGTATTTGCAAACAGAGGAAGCTCCAGTGGCTAGCCGGACTAATGAGTTTGCCAAACTAAAGCGGCAACTGGATGCGCCAGATGCCGACATCAAGCTTGTTAACAAGCGGCTTGACGAGGCACAGGGTAAGCAATGTTTTCTGGTGAATGCCACATAGGAAGAGCAGCGTGATGCCAGTATCTTTAATATGTTGTGACTGCAAATGGAGTTGCCACAGTGGAGACCCTTCGGGCAGAACTTGCCCGAGCCAAAGAACAAGCAAGGAGTAGTAATGCGGCTGCGTTGAAGGCAGCCGAAGAGTTGAGAGCCGAGATGGCCGCGCATTGCGAGAGCAAAGAGAATATGGCCGAGATGCCTGTAAAGTTAAGAGACACTACCGACCGTTGCCAGTTCCTTGAAGAAGAAAACCGAGCGAAGG
Organism: Triticum aestivum; assembly: GCF_018294505.1. Classification (NCBI taxonomy): domain Eukaryota; kingdom Viridiplantae; phylum Streptophyta; class Magnoliopsida; order Poales; family Poaceae; genus Triticum; species Triticum aestivum. The sequence goes on along the minus strand of NC_057812.1, from coordinate 594,660,854 downwards.
CGACGGACCTCGAAAAGGCCACGGTGGCGACCAAAGACACCCGCTCTGCCATGAGAGCGAAGAAGGAGGACCTGCGTGAAGCAGGTGATATTGCGGCTAGAAACCCTTTATGCTGCGAAGGAGGTTCGAAGATCTGCGGTATGCCCATATGGATCGGCTGTGGAGTTCGGCAGACGCATATATGGACTTGGCGGCGAGCGCTGTCGATGCGGGCCAAATACTTCCGAGAGCAAACAGATCATGAAGTAGACAAGTTGTTCTGGTCAAAGTTTTAACGTTCCAGAGCGTCCGCTTCCATTGACTGGTCAGCTAGCCGAATGGGCCGGACTTTCCATGAGGTCCGTCGTAGATCATTTGTGGCCGGAAGAGCCGAAGCCGAACAGCTATTTCATCTTAGTGCAGCAGTTCCTTGGTGCGGTGCCGCGCATCAATGCGATGAAAAGGTTGGCGTGTATAGAAGGCTCGCGGATGGCCTTTGCCCGTGTCAGAGCATACTGGGCGGAGATGGATGCTGCCACTATTGCGGCGCAGGGTTCGGCCATAGGTCGAGTGGCTGTCGAGCACTATTTTGAAGAAGTTCTTGAGGGTGCTCGTTTGATAGAGGCCCAGTGCTCGAAGAATATTATGTTTGAGTGACATGTATTCCCATTGTAAAAACAATGTTTTTATTAAATTTATCAAGGCTGTATTTATACTTTTGCCCGAAAGTAATATGATGTCTCCTGTGCGGCCGTTTATGTATACATGTGTATAACCTGAAAGATTGCAATCGTCGGCTTCAGCCCCCACACATATAATGCGGGGGTGTTCGCAGAAGACGCGTATTCACACTTAATCCAAAGTATTGGTCCTAATAAGGAGGTGATGGCGCAGCGAACTAGGCAACCGGACTATAATGCTTTAACACTTTCACTTAGCCATAGGAGTTTGACAGTGGGGCTACTATATAGCCCCTGGTGGCTCCGCACTCATCCGAATTCGGGGTTCGTACATGCCTGGCTGGGAAACGTCCCTTCGTTAAGGCGGACGAATTCTAACATTTCGATAGGTCATCGAGTGGTGGACCAGTCTCACGCTATGTCATGACAATCAGTTTTCTGCTTTCTCTACTGAAGTGCTCGTCCGGATAAACCTGGGCACAATCGTAGTAGTTCTCCTAGTGCCGCCTTAGCCGACAGAGCAGAACGTAAGGCAGCAAAACACAGGAGCTGGGCAAACCCAACATTTGACCAAAGACATGATTCGGAGCTGATGCATAAAAGGCCAAACTCGTGACGCCGAACACTCCATGAGGTATTCGGTCTTGACAGTGTAAACCAGGCCTAAACAATGCCCTTTGTAAGAAGCTCCTGGTGTCCAGGTACGTGCATTATTCTGACATGGCCACATGCCAAGACGTCAGCATCCTTCTCAATAATTCTGAGAATCCGAGGGATATGTATCAACAAGAGACGGTAAGAAAGGTTTACGCAGGGTCTTAATCTAAAAAGAATCCTTGGAACGGGTCCCTGCTGCACGTCTGCGCATGTGTCTTCGTTGTGCCGTATCCTGGACGGGTGTAGCACGGTGGTCATCTGTAAAAGAGAGGAACTTAGGTGAAAAGTTGTCTTGCAAAAAGGTAGGTTTAAAGAAACCATGTACAATTCAAGACGAGTAAAAATTGCCCCTTGTCTGCGCGCGTTGAGCCCCTTGTATTTGTAATAGGGGTGTGGCCATCAAACCTGTATGAAATACATATAGCTGCGTCGGACTCATCTAACCGTGTCCGTAGTCCTGACGACCTATCGAGTGCTTTAGTTGGTGAGGCCGTTTTAGTGTGCGGCTCAAGGATCGCTCAATATTTCCACTTACTGTAATGATGCCACATGGACCGGGCATCTTAAGCGTGAGGGAAGCTTAATGCGGTATTGCGTTGAAGCGAGCGAAAGCTTCGCGTCCGAGTAGTGCTTGATAGCCACTTTGGAATGGAGCAATGTGGAAAGTTAAATTTTCGCTACGGAAGTTATCGGGGAAGCCGAATATAACCTCTAGTAGCAGGGAGCTCGTGCAATGAGCCCCTGAGGCTGGCGTTACTCCTCTAAGGGTAGTATTGCTGTGGCTAATTTTTGTTGGGTCTATCCCCATTTTGCGGACTGTGTCCTGATATATCAGGTTTAGACTGCTGCCACCGTCCATCAGGACTCGTGTGAAGAGGTATCCGTCAATTATTGGATCTAATACCAAGGCAGCCCATCCTGCACGCCGGATACTTGCTAAGTAATCCTGATGGTTGAAAGTGATCGGTTGAGACGACCAGTGGCAGGACTCTGCGGTGATAGGCCCTTGGGCATATTTATCTGGGAGTGCCACTTTGTTTCTCCCCTTTATCACGTGTAACACGTTTACTGTTTTGACTTCTGGTGGAAATTTCTTTTGTTCCCCGGTGCTTTGCTTGCGAGGCTCATCCTCGTCTTCGCTTGGTGTATCCTACCCCTTATGTTCGGCGTTGAACTTGTTGGACTGCTTGAAGACCCAACATTCTCTCTGGGTATGATTTGCAGGTTTATCGGGGTTGCTATGGATCTGACATATTTGGTCCAGAATTTTGTTTAGGCTGGACAGTTCATCTCTGGCGCCTTTAGAGCGCGGATTTTGCTGACCTGGTCGAGAGCTTATGAATCCGGCGTTTACCGCCGTGCTCTTCGGGCAGTCTTATTTATTGCGGCGCTTATTATTTTTGTTGTGTCATGATTTCCCATTTCCATCTCTAACTTCGGATGTACTTGGGTCGCTGGTGCTGCATCGGGTTAGCCAGCTGTCCTCGCCCGCGCAAAAGCGGGTCATGAGGCTTGTTAATGCTCCCATTGTTCTCTGCTTTTCTTGGCCAAGGTGTCAGGCAAGCCATTCGTCTTGGACACTGTGTTTAAAAGCTGCCAAGGCTTCGGCGTCCGGACAATCGACTATTTGGTTCTTTTTAGTAAGAAACCTGTTCCAAAGCTTTTGGGCTGACTCTCCGGGCTATTGAGTTATATGACTTAAATCGTCCGCATCCGGAGGTCGGACATAAGTCCCTTGAAAATTTTCCCGAAAAGCGTCTTTGAGCTCTTCCCAGCTTCCATTGGAGCTTTCGGGGAGGCTTTTAAGCAAGTGCCGAGCTGGCCCTTTGAGTTTGAGGGGTAAATACTTAATGGCGTGGAGATCATCTCCTCAAGCCATATGGATATGGAGGATATAGTCCTTAATCCAGACCCCAGGGTCTATTGTTCCGTCGTATGCCTCTATGTTTACGAGTTTGAATCCCTCTGGAAATTCATGGTCTAGCACCTCGTCGGTGAAACATAGGGGGTGTGCGGCACCCCTGTATCTGGGTGTAACACGTTGTTCCGATGTTTGTTTTGTTGCATCGTATGCTGGAGCGCGCTTGCGTGGTCCATAGATGGATCTGGTTGCGCCGTCCTTTTGATGCGAGCCCTCGCCTGGATCGCGTGTGGAGTTGTTTGCCGCTCTATGTTGGCCGTGAGGTCGTCTATCCGGCCAGATGGCCGTTTTAATTTTTGGTTGTGGGGGATCTAAGGCCTCCTCATTGAATTCAGGTAGCAACTTCCGCTTCGGGTAGCTCTTGGTGGGCGATTACCGCTGTACTTCGCTACTGTGTTGAGTGCTTTACCCCATCTGATTCTGAGTGTGTCTTGCGCAGCCTTGAGCCTTTGCTTTTGCTTTTTTAGACTCCTCGTGGTGGCAACAATCCTTTGATGGGCATTCTGTTGCTCCAGGTGTCTGTCCGGTGTGATGTCGTCCGGACTATCATCTTTGACAGAGTCGGGTTGTTCGGTTTGATTCTCCGTGTTGCCGTGGTCCGGCGATGGTTCACCCTGCTCTAACGCTGGGTCTATATGATCGTTGTTTCTGCCGAGGCGGGATTTGGAGCGGCGCTTACGCCGCCGCTTTGACTGCTTCTCGAGGGGACAACCCTTCGTTGCGTCCTTCCGTTCCTCGTCGTCGTTTTCTTTTGGTGTGTCCACCATGTATACATCATGTGATGAAGTGGGCATCCTGTTCCCTGTGGGCAGTGGTTCCTGTTTGTCTCCTGCATCGTCGTCCATACCGTCGATGTCTTCAAAAGTCGAAGTCGAGCATGTCGGTTAAGTCATCGACAGTGGCTACTAAGTGGGTGGTGGGTGGGCGGTGAATTTCTTCGTCATCCGCATCCCAATCCTGCCGGACATAGTTCGGCCAGGACTCTCCTGACAAGGAGAGAGACTTTAATGAATTCAGAATGTCGCCGAAGGGCGAGTGCTGAAAGATATCCGCGGAGGTGAACTCCATGACTGGTGCCCAGTCGGATTTGATAGGCGCAGGCGCCAGCGGTTCGGAGTCCGTGGCCGGGGAAGGATCCGGCAGTTTGGCAACACGGCTCTCGCAAAGGGTAAGGTCGATATTCGCCTCGATCGCCCCTGAGGATATGGCCTCCGTGATGGGGTCTATCCACCCGTCCATGGATGGCGCAACTGGCTCCGAATTGAGGCTCGGAGCGGCTGCCGGTGCGATCTCCTGAATACGGTCCGATGATAGAGCTAAATCGTAGTCATCGTGACCGAGTGCCGCACAAGGCAGGGGCTTGAATCCGTCGAGGATCAAGTCTCCATGGATATCGGCCGTGTAATTTAAGCTTCCAATCCTGACCATATGGCCAGGGGCGTAGCTTTCGATCTGCTCTAGATGGCCAAGTGAGTTGGCCCGCAGTGCGAAGCCGCCGAACACAAAGATCTGTCCGGGGAGAAAAGTCTCACCTTGGACTGCATCGCTATCGATGATAGAAGGAGCCATCAAGCCTAACGGCGACGACACAGAGGAACTCTCATTGAAAGCACCAATGTCGGTGTCAAAACCGGCGGATCTCGGGTAGGGGGTCCCGAACTATGCGTCTAAGGCAGATGGCAACAGGAGGCAGGGGACATGATGTTTTACCCAGGTTTGGGCCCTCTTGATGGAGGTAAAACCCTACATCCTGCTTGATTTATTCTTGATGATATGAGTATTACAAGAGTTGATCTACCACGAGATCGGAGAGCCTATGGTATGATTGTATGTTGTCCTACGGAATAAAACCCTCCGGTTTATATAGACACCAGAGAGGGTTAGGGTTACACAAGGTCGGTTACAAAGGAGGAGATATCCATATCCATAATGCCTAGCTTGCCTTCCACGCCAAGTAGAGTCGCATCCGGACACGAGACGAAGTCTTCAATCTTGTATAGTCTAACAGTCTGGCAAAAGGATACAGTCCGGCTGTCCGGAGACCCCCTATTCCCGAACTCCCTCAGTCCGCACGCTTAACATTCGGTGACGATCGGTATTATGAGTTTATGTGTTTTGATGTACCGAAGGTAGTTCGGAGTCCAGGATTTGATCACGAACATGACGAGGAGTCTTGAAATGGTCGAGACATAAAGATCGATATATTGGACGGTTATGTTTGGATATCGGAAGTGTTCCGAGTGAAGTTCGGGCATAAACCAGAGTATCGGGGGGTTACCGGAACCACCCGGGGAGTTTAATGGGCCTTATGGGCCTTCGTGGAAAGAGAGGAGGGGCTACCAGGGCAGGCCGCAGCCCCCTCCCCCTCTATTCCGAATTGGACTAGGAAGGGGGGGCGCCCCCCTTTCCTTCTCCCTCTTTCCTCTTTCCTACTTCCTTCTCCTACTCCTACTACATGGAAAGGGGGGAATCCTACTCCCGGTGGGAGTAGGACTCCCTATGGGGCGCGCCATAGGAGGGCCGGCCCTCCCCCTACTCCACTCCTTTAAATACGGGGGAGGAGGGCACCCCATAGACACACAAGTTGATCATTGATCTTTAGCCGTGTGCGGTGCCCCCCTCCACCATAATCCACCTCGATAATATGTAGCGGTGATTAGGCAAAGCCCTGTTCCGGTAGCAACATCATCACCGTCATCACGCCATCGTGCTGACGAAGCTTTCCCTCGAAGCTCTACTGGATCGTGAGTTCGTTGGACGTCACCAAACTAAACGTGTGTAGATCGCGAAGGTGCCGTATCTTCGGTACTAGATTGGTCGATCGTGAAGACATACGACTACATCAACCGCGTTGTCATAACGCTTCCTCTTACGGTCTACGAGGGTACATAGATGATACTCTCCCCTCTCGTTGCTATGCATCACCATGATCTTGTGTGTGCTTAGAAACTTGTTTTAAATTACTATGTTCCCCAACAGTGGCATCCGAGCCAGGTTGGCGTGACGACGACGATTCTTCGATGGAGATCAAGGTGTCAAGCCGGTGACTATGGAGATCATGATGGTGCTTTGGACATGGAGATCAAAGGCACAAGATGATGATGGCCATATCATATCACTTTTATTGATTGCATGTGATGTTTATCCTTTATGCAGATTATTTTTCTTAGTTCGAGGTAGCATTATAAGATGATCTCTCACTAAATTTCAAGGTATAAGTGTTCTCTCTGAGTATGCATTGTTGCTACAGTTCGTCGTGCCAAGACACCACGTGATGATCGGGTGTGATAAGCTCTACGTTCACATACAACGGGTGCAAGCCAGTTTTGCACACACGGAATACTCGGGTTAAACTTGATGAGCCTAGCATATGCAAATATGGCCTCGGAACACTGGAGACCAAAAGGTCGAGCGTGAATATATAGTAGATATGATCAACATAGTGATGTTCACCATTGAAAACTACTCCATCTCACGTGATGATTGGACATGGTTTAGTTGATATGGATCACGTGATCACTTAGATGATTAGAATAAGTGGGAGTTCTTAAGTAATTTTGATTAATTGAACTTTAATTTATCATGAACTTAGTATGTGATAGTATTTTGCATGTCTATGTTGTTGTAGATAGATGGCCCGTGTTGTTGTTCCGTTGAATTTTAATGTGTTCCTAGAGAAAACTAAGTTGAAAGATGATGGTAGCAACTACACGGACTGGGTCCATAACTTGAGGATTATCCTCATTGCTGCATAGAAGAATTATGTCTTGGAAGCACCGCTAGGTGACAAACCCGCTGCAGGAGCAACGCCAGATGTTATGAACACCTGGCAGAGCAAAGCTGATGACTACTTGATAGTTCAGTGTGCCATGCTTTACAGCTTAGAACCGGGACTTCAACGATGTTTTGAACGTCATGGAGCATATGAGATGTTCCAGGAGTTGAAGTTAATATGTCAAGCACTCGGATTGAGAGATATGAAGTATCCAATAAGTTCTACAGCTGCAAGATGGGGGATAATAGTTATGTCAGTGAACATATACTCAGAATGTCAGGGTACCACAACCACTTGGCTCAATTGGGAGTTAATCTTCCTAATGATAGTGTCATTGACAAAGTTCGTCAATCACTGCCACCAAGCTACAAGAGCTTTGTGATGAACTATAATATGCAAGGGATGGATAAGATGTTTCCTGAGCTCTTCGCAATTCTAAAGGGTGCGGAGGTAGAAATCAAGAAATAGCATCAAGTGTTGATGGTCAACAAGACCACCAGTTTCAAGAAAAAGGGTAAAGGGAAGAAGGGGAACTTCAGAAAGAACAGCAAGCCAGTTGCTGCTCAAGTGAAGAAACCCAAGTCTAGACCTAAGCCTGAGACTGAGTGCTTCTATTGCAAAGGACCTGATCACTGGAAGCAAAACTTCCCCAAGTATTTGGCAGAGAAGAAGGATGGCAAAGTGAAAGGTATATTTGATATACATGTTATTGATGTATACCTTACTAATGCTCGCAGTAGTGCCTGGGTATTTGATACTGGTTCAGTTGCTAACATTTGCAACTCGAAACAGGGGCTACAGATTAAGCGAAGATTGGCTAAGGACGAGGTGACGATGCGCGTGGGAAATGGTTCCAAAGTCGATGTGATAGCCGTCGGCACGCTACCTCTACATCTACCTTCGGGATTAGTTTTAAATCTGAATAATTGTTATTTGGTGCCAGCGTTGAGCATGAACATTGTATCTGGATCTTGTTTGATGCGAGATGGTTATTCATTTAAATCAGAGAATAATGGTTGTTCTATTTATATGATTAATATCTTTTATGGTCATGCACCCTTGATGAGTGGTATATTTTTACTAAATCTTGATAGTAGTGATACACATGTTCATAGTATTGAAGCCAAAAGATGCAGATTTGATAACGATAATGCAACTTATTTGTGGCACTGCCGTTTAGGTCATATTGGTGTAGAGCGCATGAAGAAACTCCATTCTGATGGACTTCTAGAATCACTTAATTATGAATCGCTTAGTACTTGCGAACCATGCCTCATGGGCAAGATGACTAAAACTCCGTTCTCCGGAACAATGGAGTGAGCAAAACAATTATTGGAAATCATACATACTGATGTATGTGGTCCAATGAACATTGAAGCTCATGGCGGATATCGTTATTTTCTCACCTTCATAGATGATTTGAGCAGATATGGGTATATCTACTTGATGAAACATAAGTCTGAAACATTTGAAAAGTTCAAAGAATTACAGAGTGAAGTGGAAAATCATCATAACAAGAAAATCAAGTTTCTACGATCTGATCATGGAGGTGAGTATTTGAGTTATGAGTTTGGACTTCATTTGAAACAATGTGGAATAGTTTCGCAACTCATGCCACTTGGAACACTACAATGTAATGGTGTGTCCGAACATCGTAACCGCACTTTATTAGATATGGTGCGATCTATGATGTCTCTCACTGATTTACCGCTATCGTTTTGGGGTTATGCTTTAGAGACGACTGCATTCATGTTAAATAGGGCACCATCTAAATCCATCGAGATGACACCTTATGAACTGTGGTTTGGCAAGAAACCCAAGTTGTCATTTCTTAAAGTTTGGGGTTGCGATACTTATGTGAAAAAGCTTTAAACCTAATAAGCTCAAACCCAAATCAGAGAAATATGTCTTCATATGATACCCAAAGGAGACTCTTGGGTACACCTTCTATCACAGATCCGAAGGCAAGATATGTGTTGCTAAGAATGGATCCTTTCTAGAGAAGGAGTTTCTCTCGAAAGAAGTGAGTGGGAGGACAGTAGAACTTGACGAGGTAATTGTACCTTCTCCCTTATTGGAAAGTAGTTCATCACCGAAATCAGTTACAGTGATTCCCACACCAGTAAGCGAGGAAGCTAATGATGATGATCATGAAACTTCTGATCAAGTTACTACCGAACCTCGTAGGTCTACTAGAGTAAGATCCGCACCAGAGTGGTACGGTAATCCTGTTCTGGAAGTCATGTTACTTGACCATGATGAACCTATGAACTATGAGGAAGCGATGATGAGCCCAGATTCCGCAAAGTGGCTTGAGGCCATGAAATCTGAGATGGGATCCATGTATGAGAACAAAGTATGGACTTTCGTTGACTTGCCCGATGATCGGCAGGCCATAGAAAATAAATGGATCTTCAAGAAGAAGACTGATGCTGACGGTAATGTTACTGTCTACAAAGCTCAACTTGTTGCAAAAGGTTTTTGACAAGTTCAAGGAGTTGACTACGATGAGACCTTCTCACCCATAGCGATGCTTAAGTCCGTCCAAATGATGTTAGCAATTGCCGCATTTTATGATTATGAAATTTGGCAAATGGATGTCAAAACTACATTCCTTAATGGATACCTTAAAGAAGAGTTGTATATGATGCAACCAGAATGTTTTTTCAACCCAAAAGGTGCTAACAAAGTGTGCAAGCTCCAGCAATCCATTTATGGACTGGTGCAAGCCTCTCGGAGTTGGAATATACGCTTTGATAGTGTGACCAAAGCATATGGTTTTGTACAGACTTTTGGAGAAGCCTGCATTTACAAGAAAGTGAGTGGGAGCTCAGTAGCATTTCTGATATTATATGTGGATGACATATTGTTGATTGGAAATGATACTGAATTTCTGAATAGCATAAAAGGATACTTGAATAAGAATTTTTCAATGTAAGACCTCGATGAAGCTGCTTATATATTGGGAATCAAGATCTATAGATATACATCAAGATGCTTGATCAGACTTTCACAAAGCACATACCTTGATAAAGTTTTGAAGAAGTTCAAAATGGATCAGGCAAAGAAAGGGTTCTTGCCTATATTACAAGGTGTGAAGTTGAGTTATACTCAATGCCCGACCACTGTAGAAGATAGAGCGAAAATGAAAGTTGTTCCCTATGCTTCACACATAGGCTCTATCATGTATGCAATGCTGTGTATCAGACCTGATGTGTGCCTTGCTATAAGTTTAGCAGGGAGCTACCAAAGTAATCCAGGAGTGGATCACTGGACAGCGGTCAAGAACATCTTGAAATACCTGAAAAGGACAAAGGATATGTTTCTTGTATATGGAGGTGACAAAGAGCTCATCGTAAACGGTTACTTCGATGCAAGCTTTGACATTGATCCGAATGACTCTAAGTCACAAACCGGATACATATTTTTATTTAATGCTGGAGCTGTCAGTTGGTGCAGTTCCAAGCAGAGCATCATGGGAGGATCTACGTGTGAAGCGGAATACATAGCTGCTTCGGAAGCAACAAATGAAGGAGTCTGGATGAAGGAGTTCATATCCGATCTAGGTGTCATAGCTAGTGCATCGGCTCCAATGAAAATCTTTTGTGACAATACTAGTGCAATTTTCCTTGGTAAAGGAATCCAGATTTCACAAGAGAACCAAGCACATCAAGACACGCTTCAATTCCATCCACGATCAAGTCAAGGAGGGAGACATAGAGATTTGCAAGATGCATACGGATCTGAATGTTGCAGAACCGTTGACTAAGCCTCTCTCACGAGCAAAACATGATCGGCACCAAGACTCCATGGGTGTAAGAATCATTACAATGTAATCTAGATTATTGACTCTACTGCAAGTGGGAGACTGAAGGAAATATGCCCTAGAGGCAATAATAAAGTTGTTATTTATATTTCCTTATAGCATGATAAATGTTTATTATTCATGCTAGAATTGTATTAACCAGCAACTTAGTACATGTGTGAATACATAGACAAACAGAGTGTCACTAGTTTGCCTCTACTTGACTAGCTCGTTGAATCAATGATGGTTATGTTTCCTAACCATATACATGAGTTGTCATCTGATTAACGGGATCACATCATTAGTGAATGATGTGATTGACTTGACCCATCAGTTAGCTTAGCATGATGATCGTTTAGTTTGTTGCTATTGCTTTCTCCATAACTATACATGTTCTTATGACTATGAGATCATGCAACCCCCGAATACTGAAGGAACACTTTGTGTGCTACCAAACATCACAAAATAACTGGGTGATTATAAAGGTGCTCTACAGGTGTCTCCGATGGTGTTTGTTGAGTTGGCATGGATCAAGATTAGGATTTGTCACTCCGATTGTCGGAGATGTATCTCTGGGCCCTCTCGGTAATGTACATCACTATAAGCCTTGCAAGCAATGTAGCTAATGAGTTAGTTACGGGATGTAGTATTACGGAACGAGTAAAGAGACTTGCCGATAACGAGATTGAACTAGGTATTGAGATACCGTCGATCGAATCTCGGGCAAGTAACATACTGATGACAAGGGGAACAATGTATATCGTTATGCGGTTTGACTGATAAATATCTTCATAGAATATGTAGGAACCAATATGAGCATCCATGTTCCGCTATTGTTTATCGACAAAAGACATGTCTCAGTCATGTCTACATAGTTCTCGAACCCATAGGGTCGGCACGCTTAACGTTCGGTGACGATTGGTATTATGAGTTTATGTGTTTTGAGGTACCGAAGGTAGTTCGGAGTCCAGGATTTGATCACGGATATGACGAGGAGCCTTGAAATGGTCGAGACATAAAGATCGATACATTGGACGACTATGTTTGGACATCGAAAGGTTTCGGAGTGAAGTTCGGGCTTATACCGGAGTACCGGGGGGTTACCAGAACCCCCCGAGGAGTTTAATGGGCCTTATGGGCCTTAGTGGAAAGAGAGGAGGGGCTGCCAGGGTAGACCGCACGCCCCCTCCCCCTCTGGTCTGAATTGGACTAGGAAGGGGGGCGGTGCCCCCTTTCCTTCTCCCTCTTTCCTCCTTCCTTCTCCTACCCCTACTACATGGAATGGGGGGGGGGAATCCTACCCGGTGGGAGTATGACTCCCCGTGGGGCACGCCATAAGAGGGCCGGCCCTCCCCCTCCTCCACTCCTTTATATACGGGGGAGGGGGGAACCCCATAGACACACAAGTTGATCATTGATCTTTAGCCGTGTGCGGTGCCCCGCTCCACCATAAGCCACCTCGGTAACATCATAGCGGTGCTTAGGCGAAGCCCTGTTCCGGTAGCAACATCATCACCGTCATCACGCCGTCGTGCTGACGAAGCTTTCCCTTGAAGCTTTACTGGATCGTGAGTTCACAGGACATCACCGAGCTGAACGTGTGCAAATCGCGGAGGTGCCCTATCGTCGGTACTAGATCGGTCGATTCTGAAGACGTACGACTACATCAACCGCGTTGTCATAACGCTTCCGCTTACGGTCTACGAGGGTACGTAGACGATACTCTCCCCTCAAGGTGCTATGCATCACCATGATCTTGCGTGTGCGTAGGAATTTTTTTTGAAATTACTGCGTTCCCCAACAACAATCAATAACAGCCCCTACAGTATTCAAAAAGGGTCTTCCAAGGATAATGGACATACTATCGTCCTCGGGAATATCAAGAATAACAAAGTTTGATAAAATAATAATGTTTGCAACCACAACAGGCACATCTTGACAAATACCGACAGGTATAGCAGTTGATTTATCAGCCATTTGCAAAGATATTTCAATAGGTGTCAACTTATTCATATCAAGTCTACGATATAAAGAGAGAGGAGTAACACTAACACTGGCTCCAACATCACATAAAGAAGTTTTAACATAGTTTCTCTTAATGGATCTCCAAGTTTCTTTGGTATCCCACCCTTAAAAGTGTAATTAGCAAGCATGGTGGAAATTTCATCTTTCGTTATCTTTCTTTTATTAGTGACAATATCTTTCATATACTTAGCATAAGGATTCATTTTAAGCATATCAGTCAAACGCATACGCAAAAAGATAGATCTAGTCATTTTAGCAAAGCGCTCAAAATCCTCATCATCCTTTTTCTTTGATGGTTTAGGAGGAAAGGGCATGGGTTTCTAAACCCATGGTTCTCTTTATTTACCGTGCTTCCTAGCAACAAAGTCTCTCTTATCATAATGTCGATTCTTTGATTGTGGCTTATCAAGATCAACAACAGGTTCAATCTCTACATCATTGTTATTACTAGGTTGAGCATCAACATGAACATCATGATTAATATTATCACTAGGTTCATGTTCATTACCAGATTGTGTTTCAGCATCAGAAATAGAAATATCATTTGGATTCTCAGGTGTCAAGAATAGGTTCACTAGAAGCATACAACGTCCTATCATTTTTATTTTTCTTCTTCTTAGAAGAACTGGGTGCATCAACATTAGTTCTCTGAGAATCTTGCTCAATTCTCTTATGGTGGCCCTCATGATACAAAGGTTCTTGAGTCATTTTACCCCCTCTAGTCATAACTCTAACAACATTATCATTTTTCTTATTAGTTAATTCACTGAGCAAATCATTCTGAACCTTAAGTACTTGTTCTACTTGAGTGGTAACCATAGAAGCATGTTTACTAATGAGTTTAAGTTCACCTTTAACTCTAGACATATAATCACTCAAGTGTTCAACACTATAAAAAAAGATACATCCGTGACATTTTGGGCCGAACGAAAATCTTTTCTGTCATACTTATGACACTTCTATGACGATAATTGTGACAAAACCCGGTATCATCATAGATGTGGTGGGGTCCTACTTCTATGACAAAAAATCATGACAGAAATGGGATTTTCATCCTGGGCGGGCCGGAGAAGCAGCTGCATGACATTCTTTGGGCCTCCATGACGGAAAAAACCGTGGTAGAAGTGAGGGCGCAGAAAATATCGGGGAGTCCCCGGTTACGGTGGGTGGTCGGGAGCCGAGTGATGCGCGTTTCCCTCGTACGTACGCGCGTGTGTGCGAGGCGTTGGGCTCTAACTGAACCCGAGTGATTGCATTATAGGCTACGCGTTACTGAACCCGAGCGATCGATTGATGGCTGTTAACTAAACCCAGTCGAGCGATTCCTTTGCTACTGCTGCTAACTGAAGCCAATCGATGCTGCCTCTAGATGAACAGTGAGCGTTGCGGGGGGGGGGGGGGTTGGATGAATAGTTCCCGGTGGGGGTGGATGAACAGGACCCTGTGGTGTTGCCTTTGGATGAACAGTACCTGGATTGATCGAGCCGGTTGGGGCTGGATGAACAGGACCCCGTGGAGGGCAGGATGAACAGTATTTGGTGGAGAGCAGGATGAAAAGTAGCCCGTGGAGGGGTGGTTGAACAGGAGCCCGTGGAGAGGGCAGGTTGAATAGTAGCCGGTGGAGTAGCGCGCGGTGGAGGCTGGATGAACAGGAGCCCGTGTGAGGGAGTCCTGGATTAGGGGGTCTCCGAACAGCCGGACTATATCTTTGGCCAGACTGTTGGACAATGAAGATACAAGATTGAAGACTTCGTCTCGTGTCCGGATGGGACTCTACTTGGCGTGGAAGGCAAGCTAGGCAGTATGGATATGGATATCTCCTCCTTTGTAACCGATCTTGTGTAACCCTAACCCTCTCTGGTGTCTATATAAATTGGGGGGTTTTAGTCCGTACGACACAATAACATACAATCATACCATAGGCTAGCTTCTAGGGTTTAGCCTCTCTAATCTCGTGGTATATCTACTCTTCTACTACCCATATCACCAATATTAATCAAGCAGGACGTAGGGTTTTACCTCCATCAAGAGGGACCGAACCTGGGTAAAACATCGTGTTCCCTGCCTCCTATAACCATCCGCCTTAGACGCACAGTTCGGGACCCCCTACCCGAGATCCGCCGGTTTTGACACCGACATTGGTGCTTTCATTGAGAGTTCCTCTGTGTCATCGCCGTTAGGCTTGATGGCTCCTACTATCATCGATAGCGATGCAGTCTAGGGTGAGACTTTTCTCCTCGGACAGATCTTTGTGTTCGGCGGCTTCGCACTGCGGGCCAACTCGCTTGGCCATCTGGAGCAGATCGTAAGTTACGCCCCTGGCCACCAGGTCAGGTTTGGAAGCTTAAACTACACGACTGATATCCGCGGAGACTTGATCTTCGACGGATTCGAGCCCCTGCCTTGTGCGTCACGCGGACACGATGAGTACGATTTAGCTCTGCGATCGGACAGTGTTCAAGAAATCACACCGGCAGCCGCTCGGACCCTTAATTCGAAGCCAGTTGCACCTCCCATGGACAGGTGGATAGACCCCGCCACAGAGGCCACATCCCCAACGGCGATCGAGCCGAACATTAACCTTACCCTGCACAAGAGCCGTGTTGTCAAACTGCCGGATCCTTCTCCGGCCACAGGCTCCGAACCGCCTGCAAATCCGATTGGGCACCGATCATGGAGTTTACCTCTGCGGATATTTTTCAGCACTCGCCCTTTAGCGACATACTGAACTCATTAAGGTCTCTCTCCTTGTCAGGAGGATCCTGGCCGAACTATGACCAGTAGGATTGGGATGCGGACGACGAAGAAATCTGCAGCCCACCCACCACCCACTTAGTAGCCACTGTCGATGGCTTAACCGACATGGTTGACTTCGACTCCGAAGGCATCGACGGTATGGACGACGATGCGGGAGACGAAGAGGAACCACTGCCCACAAGGCACTGGACAGCCACCTCATCATACGATATATACATGGTGGACACACCCAAAGAAGGCAATGGCGACGAGACAGCGGAGGATGACCCCTCCAAGAAGCAACCCAAGCGCCGACGACAGCGGCGCTGCTCTAAGTCCCGCGAAAGCAAAAGTGGTGATACTGACACAGGAGATAATAACACTCCGGATAGTGCGGAAGACAACAACAATCCCCTCCAGCAAGATTTAGAGCAGAAGGATGGAGGAGCCAGCCCTCCTGAGAGAGCGGCAGATGGAGGGGTGGAGGATGATAATTACATGCCCCCTCCAAAAACGAGGCAAGCCTCGGCGATGACGAATTCGCCGTGCCAGAGGATCCCGTCGAACAAGAGCGCTTCAAGCGCCGGCTTATGGCCACGGCAAATAGCCTTAAGAAAAAGCAGCGGCAACTCCAAGCTGATCAAGATCTGCTAGCTGACAGATTGACTGAAGTCCTCGCGGCCGAGGAATATAAACTCGAACGCCCCTCCAAGAGTTATCCAAAATGCAGGTTGCTACCCCGACTGGAGGAAGAAGCGTATGACGCGGCTGATCGGCCACCTCGTGGCCGCGATAGAGAGGCATTCCAGCCAAAAACTCAGCCCGCACCCCGACATCATTCAAATAAAAAGGCATGGGGAAATACGCCAGACCTGCGAGACGTATTGGAGGACAAAGGAAAGCATGCAAGATAGATCTACGGATCACGAGGGCGCGCCACTATGCGAAACGATAAACGCCACGTCGGATATAGTAAAGGTAAATCCGTCCGGGCCGAACACAGCGGGCAGGACCCATTCGAGCTGCGTCGCGATATAGCCCAATGCAGAGGCACCACACACCACTTATGCTTCACAGACGAAGTCATGGATCATCAAATCCCAGAGGGTTTCAACCCGTCAATATAGAATCATACGACGGCACAACAGATCCTGCGGTATGGATCGAGGATCTCCTCCTCCACATCCACATGGCCCGCGGTGATGACTTACACGCCATCAAATACCTCCCACTAAAGCTCAAAGGACCAGCGCGGCATTGGCTTAACAACTTGCCAGCAGAGTCCATTAGTTGTTGGGAAGATCTGGAGGCCGCATTCCTCGACAACTTTCAGGGCACTTATGTGCGACCACCAGATGCCGATGACTTAAGCCACATAATTCAGCAGCCAGAAGAACCGGCTAGGCAATTTTGGACTCGGTTCCTAACAAAGAAAAATCAAATCATCGACTGTCCGGATGCAGAGGCCCTAGCATCTTTCAAACACAACATACACGATGAGTGGCTATCCCGGCACCTTGGTCAGGAAAAGCCGAAATCTATGGCAGCCCTCATGACACTCATGACCCGCTTTTGTGCGGGAGAAGACAGCTAGCTGGCTCGCAGTAATAACATATCAAAGAACCATGGTACTTCAGATACCAAGGACGGTAATGGCAGGTCACGTCAAAATAAACATAAGCGCTGCATTAACAACGACAATACCGAGGATACAGTAGTCAATGCCGGATTCAAAGGCTCTAAACCCGGTCAGCGGAAAAAGCCATTTAAAATAAGCACTCCGGACCCGTCCAGTTTGGACCGCATACTCGATCGCTCATGTCAAATACACGGCACCCCCGACAAGCCAGCGAACCACACCAATAGGGATTGTTGGGTATTCAAGCAGGCCGGCAAGTTAATTGCCGAAAACAAAGATAAGGGGCCACATAGAGATGACAAGGAAGAGCCCCGGCAGCCGAACACAGGAGGACAGAAGAGGTTCCCCCCACAAGCGGACGGTGAACATGATATAGGCAACCCACATCCCCAAGAGGGAGCGGAAGCGTGCGCTCAGAGACGTATATGCATTGGAGCCAGTCGCCCCAAAGTTCAACCCATGGTCCTCCTGTCCGATCACCTTCGATCGCAGGGACCACCCCAGTAGTATCCGTCATGGCGGATTTGCCGCACTAGTCTTAGACCCAATCATTGACGGATTTCACCTCACTCGAGTCCTTATGGATGGTGGCAGCAGCCTGAACCTGCTTTATCAGGACACAGTGCGCAAAATGGGTGTAGACCCCGCAAGGATCAAACCCACAAAAACGACCTTTAAAGGCGTCATTCTAGGTGTAGAGGCCCATTGTACAGGCTCAATTACACTGGAAGTGGTCATCGGATCCCCGGATAACTTCCGAAGCGAAGAATTAATCTTAGATATAGTCCCGTTCCGAAGTGGCTATCATGCACTGCTTGGGCGAACCGCATTTGCGAGAATCAATGCGATACCGCATTATGCATACCTCAAGCTCAAGATGCCAGGACCTCGGGGGGTCATCATAGTTAATGGAAACACAGAGCGCTCTCTCCGCACGGAGGAGCACACTGCGACCCTCACAGCAGAAGCGCAAAGTAGCCTTTCTAGGCAATCCACCAGTTCGGTGTTTCAAGACCCAGACACCTTCAAGCGCACTCGGAGTAATCGGCAACTAGACCGCCTGACACGACATGAGCTCGCGTAGCAATGCGGCCCCCACCCCAGTCCCAGCCAAACGGCGAAATTCATGCCACGCGTACATAAGTACGCATTAAAAATACCATGGGCACAGGCGGGGAGGGGGGCACAACTACGACACGCCCCAATACGCAGCTTAAACCGCACTAGGGGCTTCCCGCTTCGTTATTTTTTCTCTTTCAGGACCTTAATCTCTGGAAACCCTGTCCAGCAGCATGATTGCCGAACACATGATGCAGCAACAAAGGAGACAGAAAGCTGCATCACACCACGGAACTCCTAGGTGGATTACGATAACGAGTGAAATATTTGCTTTAATACTATTCCTCAGCTTGCCCTTGGAAGGGACATAGTCCTACCTTTTGCTTATCGCACTATCTGTATCATCCTGCTTTAACGCACCTTTTTGAATAAACAATGCATAGCATTAAGACTATTATTGCATTCTTATATATATATATATATATATATATATTGTTACTATTCATCATCCGGGGTGCAGAATAAGTTATTCTTCACCCGAGGTAATCTTACGATCATTTCATAATTAAATTACGTTTAGAATTCAAATAGTTACATTCCTATTGATTCACTACATAAAATTAGACGTAAAAATAAATAAAAATATAGGTCATAAGACAAGAAAATTTGTAGTTTATGTGTATTTTAGACTATGTTTTTACGTTTGTAATTTTACATAACATAAAATATTTTTTACGGCGATTATATATTTTCTTACGGTCTCTTTTTATGTCGGAAATAAGACAAAACTTACGGAACGTAAAATTACGGTGCATTGATGGTAAAATAGAGCGGGGTGAAGAATAACTATTCCTCAACCAGGGTGACGAATAGCGCGACCCTATATATATATATATATATATGTGTGTGTGTGTGTGTGTGTGTGTGTGTGTGTGTGTGTGTGTGTGTGTGTGTGTGTGTGTGTGTGTGTGTGTGTGTGTGTGTGTGTGTGTGTGTGTGTGTGTTCATTAATGACGCCTTACAACCATACACTTTGGTACGGCCAATACACCAGGGGCTTAAGTACCCCACAATATGGTGTGAGAAGTCCGAACACTTTCACAAGTGCGGCACCCCAAACTTATAGCATTATATGCATCAGCTCTGAATCATATCTTTGGTCAAATGTTGGGTTTGCCCGGCTCCTATGTTTTGGTACCTTACGTTCTGCTCTATCGGCTAAGGTAGCACTAGGAGAACTACTGCGATTGTGCCCCGGTTGTGCTGGGCTAAGCACCTTAGTAGAGAAAGCTAAAACTGATTGTCATGATAAGGCGAGACACTGGTCGCTGTTCGGCGAGGTTTTAAGTCCCTAAAGACTTATGCCACTTAGAGAGAGGAGTCGGTCCTGTCCGGCTTAAAGGTGTGTATCACGCCCCAAATTCGGCCTTCTGAATACCAGGGGCTTCGGCGAAATTTAAAATTATAGAATTCTATGGCTAAGTGAGAGTGATAAAGAATTATTAGTCTGGTTGCCTTGTTCGCTGCGCTGAGCACCTCCCTCGAAGGACCCAAAAATGGGAACAAGAGTGCTCAGGTTTATCCCGAACACCCCAGCACTCGCGGCATGGGGGCAGAAGCCGAGGACTAGCCATCTCTCAGATTGGATAAACAGCCAAACAGAAGGTAATATTTTAAATTCAAACAAGCATTGCATAGCGCATAGGAAACAAGTTTTCATCATACAGGATCACATGAGCAAGTTTACACAAATATTACATCATTTGTACATTCGTCCGCTACAAGACGGGCACCCTTCAGGACACCCTCATAATAAATTTCGGGGGTGCGATGCTCCTTGCCCTGCGGCGGTCCTTCCTTGATCAGCTTCACGGCGTCTAGCTTGGCCCATTGCACCTTCACATGGGCAAAAGCTCGGCGTGCACCTTCGATGCAGATGGACCGCTTGACAACTTCCAGCCATGGGCAGGCATCCATGAGCCACCTCACCAGGATGAAGTAGCTGTTTGGAAGGGCATCGCCAGGCCACAGCCGGAATATAAAGCCCTTCATGGCCTGTTCGGCCGCCTTGTGTAGCTCGACCAGCTGCTTTAGCTGGTCGCTCATAGGCACCGGGTGTTCGGTCCCAGTATACTGAGACCAGAATAGCTTGTCTGTTGAGCTTCCCTCCTCGGCCTGGTAAAACTGTGTGGCATCCAACACGCTGCGGGGCAAATCTGCGAATGCTCCTAGAGAGCTCCGGATTCAGGTAAGTAATAGGTAATTTACTTTCACATGCTTTCTTTGCATATAGAATGCCTTACCCGCCGCTATTTTCTTCATCGCGTCAATCTCCTGGAGGGCCTTTTGGGCTTTGGTCTTGGCACTCTTTGCGCTCTCGAGGGCCGCGGCAAGCTCAGACTCTCGCGTCTTCGAGTCAAGCTCCAACGCCTCGTGCTTCATCACGAGAGCCTAGAGCTCTTGCTGCACCTCGCCCACCTGAGCCTCTTGCTTTTCCCGCTCGGTGCGCTCCTTGGCCGGTTTGTCTTCGGCCTTGGATAGCGCTTGCTTCAGGGTCGCCACCTCGGTCATGGCCCCTGGCAAATATACGATGATCCTGTCATTTTGCAATCGCGTCTTCTTTTATATGTACATATCTATAGACAGGGTATTACTTACCCTTGTTCTCCTCGAGCTGCCTCTTAGCAAGGCCGACCTCTTTCTTGGACCCCTCGAGGTCCTGCTTCAGTGTGGCGACCTCCGCATTCAGTGCGGCTGAGGCCAGCAGCGAAGTCTGCATACGCATATAGACATAGTTATGTTAGACTCCTGCGATATTGTTTGATCCTCTGTTCAGCTTTTCTTTTTGAACACCGAACAGAGCATCAGGGGCTATTGTCTATGCGGTAATATTTTTCCTATATTTCGAACACTTACCTCAAAGCCTGTTAGAAGGCTGGCACAGGCTTCAGTCAATCCGCTCTTGGCGGACTAAACCTTTTGGACCACCGCACTCATAATAGTACAGTGATCCTCGTCGATGGAAGTAGGCCGCCTGCCCGAGTCCGGAACCACTGGAGGTTCCGGCGCGGTGTTCGGCTAAGGGCCGAACCCAGAGCCCTCAGGTGCCTTGTTCCCTCTGCTCCCGGAGTCCGTAAGGTCGCCTTGAGGCGCCTCTGGAACTGTCTCCCCTCGACCCGTTGCCTCTTGAGACAATACCTCAGCGTCGTCCGCAAGGCAAGGGGAGGTGGCGGTCGGAAGTGGATCGCTATCCATATCCGACGAGCCCACAGAGATGTCCAACGATACATCGATACGGGCTCGTGGTGGCCTACATAATCATATTCGGTGTTAGGGGAAGCAGTGCGACAAAGGAATGCTATGAGTTACTCTGGTATCCGAATACTTACGACTTCGCCAGGGGCTTGGCCTTGAGAAGCCAGTCGTCTTCGCCTGCAGCGGCGGTGGTGGAACTGTCAGGAAGGAGAGTCCTTCGCTTCTTGGACCCCTCGGCCTCCCTAGTTGGGGCGGCCTTCCTTTTCTTGTCTCCCCCATCTGAAGGGGGAGCATCTTCTTCTTCCTCCTCGTCTTCGGGGGAGGAGTGTGTCGTAGAGTTATCGGACAATGAGTCCGATGACGCCTGGCGTCGGGAACTCTTTCGGGTTCCCTTGGCCTTCTTGGTCTTCTCCGGCACCTTGTAAGGATCCGGAGTCAACATCTTCATCAGGAGAGCGTCTGTTGGGCCTTCAGGCAAAGAGCCGGACAGTCGATCTGTCCGTCCGTCTCCTGCCAGTCCTGTCAAAGAAATGGGAGTTTAGATCCCGCATAGATTCAAACTATGAAGAACAAGTATCTTGTGAGAGGTAAAACAACTTACCCCGCTGGCTTGGCGCTTCACGCAGAATCCGCGATCCTCGGTTGTGGGAGGAGGAACCTCGGCACCCTTGAATAGCACCTTCTAGGCATCCTCGTGAGTTGTGTCGAAGAGTCTGTTCAGAGTTCGTTGCTGGGCCGGGTCGAACTCCCACAAGTTGAAAGCCCGTTGTTGGCATGGGAGGATCCGGCGGATGAGAATGACCTGGATTACGTTAACGAGTTTGACCTTCTTGTTCACCATGTTTTGAATACATGTTTGGAGTCCGGTCAGCTCTCCTGAACTACCCCAGGACAAGCCCTTCTCTTGCCAGGAGGTGAGCTGCGTGGGGATGCCAGATCGGAACTCGGGGGGCCGCTGCCCATTTAGGGTCGCCCGGCTCGGTGATGTAGAACCACCCCGATTGCCACCCCTTTACGGTCTCCATGAAGGAGCCCTCGAGCCATGTGACGTTGGGAATCTTGCCCACCATGGCGCCTCCGTACTCCGCCTGACGGCCTCTCACTACCTTCGGCTTGACATTGAAGGTCTTCAGCCATAAGCCGAAGTGGGGCTTGATGCGGAGGAAGGCCTCGCACACGACGATAAATGCCAAGATGTTGAGGATGAAGTTCGGGGCCAGATCGTGGAAATCCAGGCCGTAGTAGAACATGAGCCCCTGCATGAATGGGTGGAGAGGGAATCCCAGTCCGCGGAGTAAGTGGGTAAGGAACACTACCCTCTCATGGGGCCTGGGGGTGGGGATGAGCTGCCCCTCATCTGGGAGCCGGTGCGCGATGTCGTCGGGCAGGTATCCGGCTCTCCTCAGCTTCTTGATGTGTCCCTCCGTGACGGAGGAGACCATCCACCTGCATCCCACTCCGGACATGGTTGGAGAAGGTCGAGGTGGGAAATGCGGACATGGGCGCTGGAGCTCGAGTGTGCGAAAATGGATGAGCAAAGGAGGAAGAAGGCGTGGATGGGAAGGTGAATCCTTATCCCTTTATATGGGCGGACGAAACTATGCGTCCCCACTAGCCTGGTAAAACTCGCTTATCTCCCAAGCACCGTAATCGATGGCGCGGTTGGGTTACCCATGCCCGTATTGATGAGAATCCCATGATAAGGGGACACGATCTCTGCTTTGACAAGACGTGTCAAAAAACTGCCTCGCGTTATGTGCGGGGCTAGTTAAAGGAAACGGTTCGAATAATCACCGGGCCATGACATAATGTCGTGTTGCCAAAATAAGTCGGCAAATTAGATTTGTGGAAATATTATTCTCTCTACGGTGGTATGTGGAACTTATTTTGCAGGGTCGGACACTCTCCTTGTATTCAAATTCTTCCGTGATGTATTCGGAGGAAGAACCCGCCTTGCAATGCCGAAGACAACAATGCGCGCCGGACTCATCGTCATTGAAGCCTAGTTCAGGGGCTACTGAGGGAGTCCTGGATTAGGGGGTCTCCGGACAGCTGGACTATATCCTTTGGCCGGACTGTTGGACTATGAAGATACAAGATTGAAGACTTCGTCTCGTGTCCGGATGGGACTCTACTTGGCGTGGAAGGAAAGCTAGGCAGTACGGATATGGATATCTCCTCCTTTGTAACCGACCTAGTGTAACCCTAACCCTCTTCGGTGTCTATATAAACCGGGGGGGTTTAGTCCGTAGGACACAATAACATACAATCATACCATAGGCTAGCTTCTAGGGTTTAGCCTCTCTGATCTCGTGGTAGATCTACTCTTGTACTACCCATATCATCAATATTAATCAAGTAGGACGTAGGGTTTTACCTACATCAAGAGGGCCCGAACCTGGGTAAAACATCGTGTTCCCTGCCTCCTGTTAGCATCCACCTTAGACGCACAGTTCGGGACCCCCTACCCGAGATCCGCCGGTTTTGACACCGACACCATCGGTGAACAGTCGCAGGTGGAGGCTGGAGGAGGTCGATGGTGGATGAACAGTTGCCCGTGGAGGCTGGAGGGGCTCAATGGTGGAGATGAACAGGAACCCCGTTTCAACAATAGCGCTCCAACCCAAGTCTGTTTCCTCCGTTTTGCGGTACATCACACCCCTCCCGATCAACAAGACCCCCGTTTCGACCATAGGAGGTCTATTTCCTCCATTTTGCGGTACGCCAGACCCGTCCCGATGAACAGGATCCCATTCCAAATGTGTCGGTCGAACACAAGGTCGTTTCCTCCATTCTGCGGTACGCCAGGCCTTGTTTCCATCGGCTGTTCCGTCCAAGACCTCCCGATGAACACGACGACGCATTCCGTTCAGACCAAGCCAGTTGGTTCCCCATGCACACGACGACGATGTTGTTTCTCCGTTCCGACCCAGCCATGTACATGAGCCATGGCCGTACGTATGCGCGAGTAGGCGTTCGAGACCTTGCCCGTATGTACGTACGTGGCCATGTTTTCTTTCTTGCACACTGGCCACTGTATGTACGTGTACATGCTATGTGCGCGCCTCTACATCGACTAGTATGTACGTACACTTTCGCGACCAGAAAGACAACGCTATGTACGCTTCGACTAGATGGGTCCCGACTGTTAGGCACTTCCTTGCGTGCGAAGATGTAGCTGGTGGGTCCTAGCAGTCAGGGGGGCGAATCGTTTTTTTGCATGGACGCACTTCAATGCGTGCGAAGATGTAGCTGGTGGGTCCCAGCAGTCAGCGGGAAACATTTTTTTCACGAAATACGGTGGCCCGTCCGGTGGGTCCCCGCTGTCAGATGGAGGAATAATTATTTTGCACATAATAAGGAGGCAGTTCCTTACTGCGGCCGTGGACCCAGCTGTCAGCCTCTCCATGTGCAGTCCATGTCCAATGGAAGCCGTTCCTTGACCATGTTGACCATGCCGCGCCGAGAGCACCAGGGTGGTGGACGACGGCGAGGGCTAGGAAGGGGATGACGCGGCAGTGGATGCCCATGCGTAGAGGAGTATGAGGGTTCACTGGTTCACTGCGGTGTGAGGCTGCCATCACCGCAGAATAACAGGGGGTGAGTATAGGGATGGCCTGGCCAGCGGTGGGAGTAGTAGGGGCAGTGAGGCCTCCACCGCATCGCTGTGGGCCACGGGAGGCAGGAGCACAAGGCACGATCAGCGCTGGTTTGGGCAGCTGGAGCAAGAAGACCAGAGGTTGAGGAAGCACTACGGTCGTTGGATGGACATCGTACGGTCAGTGGAGCTAGAATCATGCATATTGACTAAGTTGACAAAGCCCTCCATCCCTGTCAACTTAGTAGGCCCACAAGTCAGCCTGCCACTATACTGGGTCCCAGCTAGCAGGGGGAGTATTCATTTTTTTGTGCGTAATAAGGAGGCACTTCCTTGCGTGCGAAGATATAGCTTGTGTGTCCAAGCTGTCAGTGGTGGTAACGTTTTTTTCGTGAAATACAGAAGCACTTTCGGTGGGTCCCAGATGTCAAGTGGAGGAATCATTATTTTGCACGTAAAAAGGAGGCATTTCCTTGCATGCGGCCGTGGACCCAGCTGTAGGCCTCTCCACGCATAGTCCACTTTAGATGCATGTCGGTCGTTGACCACGTTGACCAGGCTGCGCCGAGAGCACCAGGGCGGTGGATGACAGTGAGGCCTAGGAAGGGAACGATACGGAGGCACGGAAGACTCGGCAGTTGTTTCCCACGTGGAGGGGAGTACGACTATACGAGGGTTTACTGGTTCGTCTACCGTCACCGGAGAATAACAGCAGGTGTGGGTGAGTAGAGGCATGGCTATGCTAGCGATGGGAGTACGGTGGGGCAGTGAGGCCTGCGCGGCAGCACAGCCAGCGGCGGGGAGGAGGGAGCAGGCAGTCCCACCGGCGCTTGTTTGAGCGGCTGGAGCAGCAAGAGCAGAGATTGAAGAAGCACGACGGCCGTTGGATGGAAATCCAACAGTCACTGCTTATGCGTCAACCTTTTTTTAGGAAAGCGTCAAATCTGTGGAAAAAGCAGCATACAACCCATCTGCCATTATTTCTAATAATTTACAGCCCATTTGCTAATTGTTAAGGGTTTTTTGGAGCCCATATTCTTTTCGTTAGCATTACAGCCCATATTGTGGCCACGATTAAAAAATTATATGAAATTTTGCATATTTCGGTGCGGTCCGAACAGTTTTTAATCCTGGAATTTCGGCTCACATTCAAACTGATTTTAAAAATAAATGTATATCAATATAAAATCCAAAAAAATGTCCACACATAAAAATCAATGCAATTTAAAATCTCAAAATGAAAAAAAGAAATTTGAAACTAATTGTTTGTTTGATGTGTTTTAAAAATGTACAACCCATTTCTCATTACTGAAAGGCCATTTTCTCGGCCAGCCGAATGAAGCTCTCCTCGTCTTGAAAGATTTGCAGCCCAACAAGCCTGAAAAAGCGACTTACTTGGCAAATCACAAAAAAAACTAGACTGTGGCCATGGACCCAGCTGTCAGCCTCTCCACGTACAGTGTTCTTCCGATGGAAGTCGGTCATTAACCACATTGACGCCGCACCGAGAGAACCAAGGCAGTGGACGACGGCAAGTCCTAGGAAGGGGATGATGCGGAGCCGGGGAAGATGCTTTAGTGGATGCCCACGCGGAGAGGAGTATGAGGGTTCACTGGTTCGGCTGCGGTGTGAGGCTGTCGTCGCTGCAGAATAACAGGGGGTGTGGGTGAGTGGAGGGATGGCCTGGCTAGTGGTGGGAGTAGTATGGGGGCGATGAGGCCTCCACGGCAGCACAGCCGGCCACGGGAGGCAGGAGAAGGCGGCAGGACCGGCGCTGCTTTGAGCGGCTGGAGCAAGAAGACCAGAGGTTGAAGAAGCACTATGGTCGTTGGATGGACATCATACGGCACTGGAGCTAGAATCGTTCATATTGACTAAGTTGAGAAAGCCCTCTGTCCCCGTCAACTTAGTAGGCCCTCTGTCATCGTGCGTCATAAGGAGGCACATCCTTGCGTACGAAGATATAGCTGGTCGGTCCGACCTGTCAGCGGGGCAAACGTTTTTTCCGTGAAATACAGAAGCCCTTCCCATGGGTCCTAGCTATCACGTGGAGGAATCCTTATTTTCCGCGTAATAAGAAGGCATTTCCTTGCATGTGGCCGTGGACCCAGCTGTCAGCCTATCCATGTACAGTCCACTTCCGATGGATGCCATTCATTGACCATGTTGACCAGGCCACGCCGAGAGCACTAGGGCGGTGGATGACGGCGAGGCCTAGGAAGGGAACGGCACGGAGGCATGGAAGACTCGGCAGTTATTTCCCACGTGGAGGGGAGTACGACTGTACGAGGGTTTAGTGGTTCGTCTGCCGTCGCCAGAGAATAACAGCAGGTGTGGGTGATAGAGGGATGGCTAGGCCAGCGATGGGAGTACGGTGGGGCAGTGAGGCCTGCACAGCAGCATAGCCGGCCGCGGGAGGAGGGAGCAGGCAGTCCCACCAGCGCTTCTTTGAGCGGTTGGAGTAGGAAAAGCAGAGATTGAAGAAGCACGACAGCCGTTGGATGGACATCCAACAGTCACTGCTCTCGTGTGCATTATTTCTAATAATGTACGGCCCATTTGCTAATTCTTAAGAATTTTTTTGGAGCCCATCTTCTTTTTGTTAGCATTACAACCCATATTGTGGCCACGGTTAAAAAGTATATGGATTTTTTGCATATTTCGGTGCAGTCAACTGTCTTTAATACCGAAATATCGATCACATTCAAACTATTTTGAAAAATAATTTATATAAATACAAAATCCAAATAATTGTCCACGCATAAAAATCAATGGAATTTAAAATCTTGTAATGAAAAAAATTGAAACTAATTCCCGGTTTGATGTGTTTTAAAAATGCACGGCCCATTTCTGGGCAAACCGAATGAAACTCTCCTCATCTTGAAAGATTTGGAGCCCAGCAGGGCTAATAAAGCAAGTAGGCCTCATTTGGGTATTTCTTAAAAAATAGAACTGGGTGATACGTCTCCAACGTATCTATAATTTTTGATTGCTCCATGCTATATTATTTACTGTTTTGAATGTTTATGGGCTTTATTATACACTTTATATCATTTTTGGGACTAACCTATTAACCCAGAGCCCAGTGTCAGTTTCTGTTTTTACCCTGTTTTAGGGTTTCGAAGAAAAGTAAAATCAAACGGAGTCCAATTGACCTGAAACTTCACGGAACTCATTTTTGGAAGGAAAGAAGCCCAGAAGACTTGGAGTGCACGTCGGGGGACCTGCGAGGAGGCCACGAGGCACGGGGGGCGCCCACCCCCCTGGGCGCGCCCTGCACCCTCGTGAGCCCCTCGTGGCCCCCCTGACGTACTTCTTCCACCTATATATCTCCATATACCCTAAAAACATCCAGGGACACATTAGATTTGGAGTTCCGCCGCCAGAAGCCTCCATAGCCACCAAAAGCCAATCTAGACCCGTTCCGGCACCCTGCCGGAGGGGGCAATCCTTCTCCGGTGGCCATCTTCATCATCACGGTGCTCTCCATGATGAGGAGGGAGTAGTTCTCCATCGGGGCTGAGGGTATGTACCAGTAGCTATGTGTTTGATCTATCTCTCTCTCTCTCTCTCATGTTCTTGAGGTGATACGATCTTGATGTATCGCAAGCTTTGTTATTATATTTGGATCCTATGATATTTCTTCCCCCCTCTACTCTCTTGTAATGGATTGAGTTTCCCCTTTGAAGTTATCTTATCGGATTGAGTCTTTAAAGATTTGAGAACACTTGATGTATGTCATGTCGTGCCTATCTGTGGTGACAATGGGATATCACGTGATTCACTTGATGTATGTTTTGGTGACCAACTTGCGGGTTCCGCCCATGAACCTATGCATAGGGGTTGGCACACGTTTTCGTCGTGATTCTCCGGTAGAAACTTTGGGGCACTCTTTGAGGTTCTATGTGTTGGTTGAGTAGATCAATCTGAGATTGTGTGACGCATATCGTGTAATCATATCCATGGATACTTGAGGTGACATTGGAGTATCTAGGTGACATTAGGGTTTTGGTTGATTTGTGTCTTAAGGTGTTACTCTAGTACGAACTCTAGGGCTGTTTGTGACACTTATAGAAATAGCCCAACGGATTGATTGGAAAGAATAACTTTGAGGTGGTTTCGTACCCCACCATAATCTCTTCGTTTGTTCTCCGCTATTAGTGGCTTTGGAGTGACTCTTTGTTGCATGTTGAGGGATAGTTATGTGATCCAATTATGCTATTATTGTTGAGGGAACTTGCACTAGTGAAAGTATGGACCCTAGGCCTTGTTTCAACGCATTGCAATACCGTTTACGCTCACTTTTATTATTAGTTACCTTGCTGTTTTTATATTTTCCCATTAAAAATACCTTTATCTACTATCCATATTGCACTTGTATCACAATATCTTCGCCGAACTAGTGCACCTATACAATTTACCATTGTATTGGGTGTGTTGGGGACACAAGAGACTCTTTGTTATTTGGTTGCAGGGTTGCTTGAGAGAGACCATCTTCATCCTACGCCTCCTACGGACTGATAAACCTTAGGTCATCCACTTGTGGGAAATTTCATACTGTCCTACAAACCTCTGCACTTGGAGGCCCAACAACGTCTACAAGAAGAAGGTTGTGTAGTACACATCTGTCGGCGTTCTGGGAATGGGGGTCCCCAGACTTGCCTGCCTGCGGCCTGCGGCGTGGCTCAGAGGGGGCCCAGCACGGCCCATCTTCATCAACACAACCCCAAGACCCTCGCGAGGGGCCAAGCCTCGCGGGGCGGACGACACGGAGCTTCCTCAGGCATGGCCACATCAGGCTGCCTCGCGAGGAGGCAGAGAGATCAAGGCGGGGTTCGTCACGAGGTGCCCGTGATGCAAGCCATGACGACCAAGGGCGCCAGGCGGGCGCCAGCCCGCGCAGTGTCCTCCTTTCCTATTTGGTGCAAAGGGAGAAAGCGCAGGCGAGAGCATCAAGCAAAGGCACCCGTTTCGGTGCAACGAGACCAAGACCAGTCCAACGGCAGGAAGGAAGTCATTGTGGAGCCCAAGCCAGCGTCACCACCAGAGCCTTTGGCAGGTGAGGACCAACTTTAGTCAGGATAAGTGTACCAGATGTTACCCTTCAAAATGGCCAATTGTTGGCGCCCTTCCCGCTCAATATTTGGGAAGAGGCCCAGGGGCTTTGCCTATAAATAGGACTAGCCACCCCCAGGGTAGGGAGGATCCAGAATCGGCCAACCCAGAAACTAGCTAGGGTCGCAATCGAGAGGAGAGAGAGGGAAGGGTGACTGAACTCCTCCTAGC
Organism: Triticum aestivum; assembly: GCF_018294505.1. NCBI lineage: Eukaryota > Viridiplantae > Streptophyta > Magnoliopsida > Poales > Poaceae > Triticum > Triticum aestivum. The sequence continues at coordinate 594,630,439 of NC_057812.1, read as the reverse complement.
AGTTCATCCCCACAGCCAAGAACAGACCCTCGCGAGGCTGTTCTTCCTTGTATTTCTCATCATCATCAGCCCAAGGGGCAATCCACCACACCACACACTGGAGTAGGGTGTTACACCACAACGGTGGCCCGAACCAGTATAAACCCTGTGTCTCTTGTGTTGTTCTTCCCATAGCTTAGATCTCAGCGAGGCGGAGGGGTGTAGGTAGGTAGAAGGCAAAATCTCCGCGCGCACCCCAGTGTTCGAACCTCAAGGGTCTGCCGGAACCCGAAATCCGACATTTGGCGCGCCAGGTAGGGGTGCGCCGAAATCCACCTTCTACCACTTCGTGCCCTGCCACGTCGTCATCACCATGTCCGGCGACCAGGCGGGCAACCCAGATCCATGGGCGGCGTGGCCCGCCCGTGCAGAGCCGCTCGCCTCGGGCGACCCCGTGCCCCAGGCAGCTCGCGGTCCACAGGGCGTTGCGGGCCGCGGGCGACGCAGACAGGCTTCGACAGCTCTCACACCGTGGCAAGCGCGGTGGGCAGCAAGGGCCTCCAATCACGACGCGACCACGACACCGTACACCCGCCGGGAACAGGCGAACTCGAGGGCCGTGCTCATGGTGGCCCGAGAGCTGCTGCAGTGCAGGCTGCTGGAGGGCAGCCGTGACGTGCTGCTGGAGTGGGTGGCAGAGCTCCTGGGCTTTGCCGCCTCGGGGGCTCACCCCTTCTGCACCCAACTCCCATCTCAAGCCCAGCGCGGCCCGCACAGGGGCTCCACGCGCACCCGCGGTCTCCAAGGCTACTCCAACGCCAGCGAAGCTGTCGGCACCGGACCGGCGGCGGTGCTACCCCCGCTCCCGGTCCGTGAAGAAGAAGGACTCGACGCGACCCACGGCCCTAGTGGACAGCCGCGCTACCACCCCACGGTGGGCGCTTCAAGCAGAGCTGCGTGGCACGCGGAGCACTACGGCATGGGCTTTGGGATGACGGTGCCAGAAGAATACGTGCCCCTCATGATGGACCAAGGACACCCTCACTAGGGCGAACAAGGCTCGCTCCTCAGCCCAAGCTGGGGGGACGAGGCGCCAGAAGCTGAGCCCTTCCAGGAGCCCCAGGACGGTCCAAATGGCCACGCTGGAGGCAACGATTATCGGGTACCGCTAATTCCTCAGGAGTAAGCATACGCTAATCATGGATCGCAGGAGGTGCAGGTCGCCACAACGAGCAGCAGCCCCGCTCCCACAGTCTCCTACCCCTCGGGAGGAGGGCGCAGGGGGCTGTAGGAGAGGGGCCAAGATCTGACATCACCACCACGGCGTTTGGAGCAAGGTGTTCTTAGGAGGTAGGCCCTCTGCTGGGGAGGTGCCTCAGGGCCTGCCCCTGGCGAAGGACCCATGGTCATCGGGGGAACCGCTGGCGACCGCTCTACCCCATCGGCGGCGTCCTGGTTTCCGGTCGTCATTGATGGCACTAGAGTGTGGCGCAAGGCGGGGCCCTCGTCTGGCGATATGAAGCAAGGCCGGTTCCTGTGAAGAAGGACCAGTGCCTATGAAGCTCGCCGCCCCGTGACACTCACGTAATAATAAGTGGGGCTGTACATGCCCCGGAGTCTCAGGGGTGCCGGCCTCAGGCCCTGGGGCTCCCTCCCACGCCCAGTGGCAGCACTTAGCTCCGCGCTGGTGAGAAGACGTCCAAGACTAGATTAGGTGCCGGACGCGGCCTTTTGTCTGATTTCATTGCTTTTCCCTTTGGTTGTCGCTTTCCCCCGCTGGATTTAAGTTGGATTCGAATTTGAGATTTGCGTGTGTTCGGGGAGGGGTGCTTAGTCTCGTTCGAGCAATTTCTCGCGTTTTGGTTACCACTTCGCCTCAGCTGCCTCCCCTCGTGAGCCCCTCACGAGCTGGGTCAGGCCTAGCTTGCGCGCAGCCCAAACTGCCACCGCCGCATCCTCTCAGGAGGGTTTTTATGCAGATCCTACGGATTCGATCAGGGAACACTCGGGACACCACAGCCTCCCACAGGCTACCTCAGGGCCCGCACGGGACAAAGGTAAACTAGCCGACCAACGCGTCGCTTAAGCCAACCACTTGGCGCGGGCGCATGGGCAATGTAACGTCTACTAATACGATGAACACAAATTTTACATGAGGGGCTCCCCCTCCAAAATGCTCTCACAGCCATCAGGCCAAAACCTGAGTTCTATTCATGCAGGGTAAGGAAACAGGAACGATGCATGATCAGTCGGATAAATCCCCCAATGCATCCTCAGGAGCACCCCCCGAACCGTTGCTGGCGTCGCTGAAATCGCCATCACTGTCTGCGTCACCGCCAGCGGCGTCAGGGCCATTTACCACACCACCCTCGTCAGCAGCCACGATCATGCCGTCGTTGTCTGAAGCGAAGGCCCTGACAAGAGCATCCACATTGTCTTCCACCCAGTGCGCCAGGTTGTCTCGGACGGCCTGGGGGACTGGGGCGATGGCGGCGTCAAAGTCGAAGTGGGGATCCATGTTCCGGAGATGGCTGAAGACACGAGAAAAGGCGCGCCCGAGTAGGGCATGGCTCCTCTCCTCCACCAACCTGTCGGCCCTGACCGACCGCGCCTCCAGCTGCGTCACCATGTCGGTGAAGAACTGAAGGTTGCCGGCGTAGTTGACTGCGTGCGGCTCGCCAATAGCCGCCTCGCAGAGGTTGCCCAAGGCTGTGTTGGCTCTCTCCCGGAGCGTGGTGAGCATGGGGCCATGCTCATGCTCCAGGATCCGCCGCTGACGTATCTCGTCCACATTCTGGCGCGCGACGACCTCGGCCTCCTCCACCCGCTGGCGAAGAAGGAGCACCTCGGCCTGGGAGGTGGTTGACTCCCCTTGCCCCACCTCAAGGGCGGCCTGAAAAGCATCAGCCCGCCGCGTCGCTTCTTCCAGCTTGGCCCTCAAGGCAGCAGTCCTACCTTCAGCCTCGGCCCGGATCAACTCCAGCCTCTCCTCGAACTCATGCTCGAGGCTCAAGCGCGCCATCGCCACCCGACGTCCGACCACCTCCAGGACGCAGGCTTCCCGAGACCGCCCCCAAGAAGAAGAAGACATCGTCCGGCCCGACCCCTCTGGAGGCAGGCCCCTCAGGGCCCGCGCCTGCCCAGGGGGAACCTCCTTCCATCGCATAGGAAAGCACGCCCGGTGCCCTCTTCAGGCAGGGCTCGGGGGCTCTCCCCTGGAGGGCCACCGACCTGGCTAAGGTCACGAGGGAGGCGCTTGGGCACCACATGGAGGCGTGTTTCGAAGCATGTTTCCCTCAGGAAGGAGTAAAGCAAGGAGAGCCAGACCCTCAGGAGTTCGTCAGCAAGGCCATTCAGGAGCTAAAGGAGTCAAGAGTCATGAGAGGCGGCCGCCGCCTACCAGTTGTGGCTCCCCATCCAGGCGAGGATGGTGGGCTGCGCGTCTGCATCAACATACCAGGGCTCAATCGAGTCGCCTCTCTGGAGCGCCTCTGGCCCTCGCAGGTGGGGCGCTGCGAAGGTCCACCCCACAGCTACGTTCGTACGCCTTACGGCTTGCCGAACGCGGCTGCCACGTACCAGTGCCTCACGAGGGGCATCATGGAGGCTCAAGAGGCCATGCATTCCATAGCCCTGGTGGAGATGGAGATGGTCCGCAAGGAACCACCAGCGCCTCCGGAGCCTCCTGAGGACCCTGGGACTGGGGGCTCGTGAGGATCGGCTTCCGCAGCCCACCGAGTCTGCTACACCAACACTCCTTCGTCCTCAACATCATCAGGTGACATCTTTCAAGTTTCACTTCCATCTGGGAGCGCCCCCCAGGGCTGCATTATTCCCAGGCCGCGTGGGTCCGTACCTGCATGTATCCTTTTATTTCATGTTGTTAGCTTACTTTGTTGGGGGCACCCCTCGGGCTGCATCATCACCAAGTCGCTCGGGCCTGACCCAGTGATGTCCACCTTCCCAGCATCTATTTGAATGAATCCACTCCTTCGCGGCTAATGAGTTTGACCTAGTTGCCCGCTCAACTGACGCCAACTGACGAAGCTGCTCCCAAACGGCACGACGCTTGCGCATGGGTCCGTCCCTGCAACACCGACAAACCTGAATGGCTGAGCTCTGGCCGCGGCAGCCCCGCATGGCACCACCTCGTCAAGCCTTCATTGCCTCATCGCCCCTCGGAAGCAACCAACGGTTGACTGTCAATTGTCATGGCAACCCCTCATTCTTTCTATGATAGGTCTAAAGGATCTCCTAAAGGAGCTGCGTTAGGCGAGGCCCTTGCGGTGTCTCCTTCACTCTCATCCGCGTGAACCGCTTGCACGTTAAAGGGGGGGTGCCTGAGCATCGTGGCTCAGGGCTCCTACTGGCTCTCCAGCCCTCACCCTCTGGCCTTGTCCATGGCATCGCGACCTAGCATACCAGCGACGGCTGAGACTCGCTCGAGGGCCGGGACCCGAGGACGTAGAGCAGAAAGGGGAGCAAAGGCGAGAGGGGAGGGACACGCGAGGACCTCGCCGAGCAACCTCACGCCTGCCGATGCACGGACCCAGCGACACACCAGAGAATGGCCCCTGATTCTCGAGATAAGTCACAACCCGGAAGCACCAGCTACCGTGGCACCATCCCCGCACCTAATGCAATCCCGTGTTAGCGACGCCGCTCCCCTTTCTCACCGAACAACGGCTGCTTGAGCGCCAAAGGGGACCTCCTGAGCATCACGACTCAGGGGCTCTTACTGGACCCCCGGTCGCTCACCTCCTGGCCTTGACCACGGCATTGCGACCTGGCATACCAGCAATGGCTAAAGCCGCCTTGGGACTGGGACCTGTCGGCGCAGAGCACCAAGCCCTCGTGAGGTTCGAAAGGGAGAACTGAGCCAAGACGGAATGAGCAACTCGCATAATTCTACGACAAGGGTTATATTAACAAAACCGGATCACAGGCACCTTACAAGCCCCCACGGGACGCGTCTTTGATTCCTCGCAGGGAACAGATCCTAAAGGGACGCTAACTACACGCGCCCCTGCAAAAGACGCCATCATCAACAGTGGGCCGTCAAGCATCGGCGCCAACCCCATCCAGATCAGAGTCGGCGACGGCCTGACGAGCCCGCCCTGCTCCAGGAGCGGCGCCGGCTCAGGGGCTCGTAGCTGTCGTCGCTCGTCTCCGGAGTCGCGAAGAGCTCACCGGAGTCGCTGGAACTTCCGACGCCTCCGCCGCCTGAGGAGCCGCCAAGGGAGCGGTCGGCGGGCCCATTCCTCGCCGTAGCAGGGTTCAAACCACCTCTCCCGGGGCAGCACTCCAGCCGGCGCCCGTTCGCATTGAAGACCTTGAAGAATATCACCAAAGCTCCAGGAGTTCTCCCTGCGGGATGATGGAGGCGAAGAAGGAAGGAAGGCGAATCCAAGACTGAGGAGGCATGGCGGCGCGGAGCATGAACTCTCGGGAGGAGCCCTCAATGTGGACCCCAGGGGGGACGACCCACACCTTCGTGACCCATCGGCGCCAACGGCGGCTCCGCCCGTGGCGATCAGCATCAACTCCTTCAGGGCCCTCGATGTGGGTGTACAAGGGAAGCGGGAACCCCGGCGGTGCCCGCTCGCACCAGGGCCTCGACACCACCTGATGGGCCCCCTCGTCCGGGCCGCGGAGGGCGAGCCGTTTCTTCGGCGGTAGTGGGTCTGGTTCCTCTCGGGGAGCCTTTCCCTTCTCTGCCGACTAGAACCGGCGGATCGGAGCCATCGCAGCAAGACGGAGCAAGGACCGGGAAGAAGGAGCAGCAAGAAGGGATGGACTGGAAGGGTGCGCGTCGTTCCGTACTTATGGCCGGCGAAGGCCAACCACCAACCTCCACGATCGTAGGTAATCATGACCCGCTTTGCATGCAGGGACTTGTCCGATCCGTGCAGTTGCCGAGGCGCCATGGGGAAGTGGAGACGCCCACGTCCAATCAACCGCCACGCGGTGCCCAAGGCCGCATGCTGTTAGGGCCCACGGCGCTTCGCCCTTGCCCTTTCGCCTCCCTGCACGGCCAAGTCCGGGCGCGCCTTGGGCCCGGGGGCTACTGTCGGCGTCATTGCCCCGGGTATATAAAATTCAGGTCCCATGCATCATTGCCTTTTGGTCGAACCTACATCCACAACTTTTTGTGCGTACTATATCCCCACTGGTCCCCGAACCCAAAATGCTACCTCGTTCCCCTAAAACCAAGCGGCCCACACATATTTAAGGCATCGACTCGAACTCAATCCCTCTCCCGTTTACTATGACGTGGCCTCGCATGCCCTAGTAGTACTCCTACAAACCCTACCGCCGCACGCATCATCGGTTTTCTTCAAGAGGACGAGGGAGAAGCCGATTTGTAGTGGAGGCGCTTTAAAAAAAAGATATATAGTGGAGACCCCTACCCTAGGGTGCCCTAGGTAGCTGCCGCAGGCATCATTGGTTTTCTCTTTTCTTTATGCTCTTGCACCCTAGAGTGAAATGATGGTTGCTTCGTCCGTCTACCTTAATGCGGGAAAGGTGGGGCTTTGTGATTTGACCCCTCATCGCTCATTTTCTACTAATGCGATGCTACGACCGGGGTGCCTCCAATTCCAACCGCTGCTCTGAACTGCAATTTGTTGCATCGCACATGGAACAAGACGGTGGATGAGCCACATGTCAGCCAAAGGGGTCCTGTTAAGTGTGTCACCATTTCGTGTGCGGACTGACCCTGCTTGAGTCGCTACGCCAACACGACAGGTGCAGCCTACCACTTGGTTTTGCTACTAGGTGAATCCCGACTATGTTGATCTAAAAAGATATGTACTGAACTACCCACTTCGTCTCGTTTTTTTAGACATCTCGGTTTATAGGGCATCCAAGTAGTACTAGGTCACCGATTTGACTAACTAGATCTGAGTTACTATGTCACAAAACATATATCATTGGATTATTAAGCGGATGTAGTTTCTAAACATATATTGTTCATCACATATATAGCCAGTTAAATTCTCAACCTAGAACGATGTGCATTCCATGTAAACCGATACGGAGGAAGTATAGTAGTAAAAATGAGGTGATTTTACCGAGCGATCAGCGGGGGAGCATGGCTTGTCATGCGTTCCCACGTGTCATGATGTACCAAGGCAATGCGCATGTCTCTCTTGAGGCAGAAGCAATACTATGTGGTTTGAGATGATGGCGAACCGAAGTGTGAAATAATGGTTGCTTCGTCCGTCTGGGAAGGTGCAGCATTGTGATTTGACGTCTCATTGCTCATTACTACTACTACTAGGGCGGTACGACTTGGGTGTGTCCCCCTGCTATTTTCCACTGTTATTTGGTGCTTGACACGTTGACCCGGTTGCTATATGTCCCACATATCGGCGACACGAAGTACATAATTCATGAAAGCGAGCGTCAACGGAGGAGTACAAGACATGGCTTGGGTTTTTGTTGGATCGCGCGATCCATCGATACAAACCCAGACTAAAAAAAGGCGAGGGCGGGTCTTTTCCTGCGTGGCAGGCAGGGGAGATTGGCATTGTCTGTTCGAGGCAAGAAGGTAGGAAGGATTTTACGGAGTACGTACCCACTAGGGTTTATAGGGCTCATATACAAAACATTCGTTTTTCCATTTTATAAGTCTCAATTCTACTACTACTAGTAGTACCATCACATGTTGGATTTCAAGGTGCGTTAGATCACCCGATGCAAGCAGTGTCAAGAGAAAACTCACCAATGCATGTAGAAGTTCATGGAAATTTAGTGGTCATTCATGCATACGTTCTAATTAATGCCTCGATAAACAGAACTTCTTGAGAAAAATGAGTGTACTAATTACTTGTGCAAACTAGGAGTATGAAATTAATTCGACCACTCACCGTCTACCTTGGTTGGAGAGATTTTGAAATTGAGACATAAATTGGAAAGGAGGGAGTAGTAACTTTTGTCTCGATTATTATTTGTGGCCTTGTATAGATGCAAAATGTATTTTTTATGGTGGCCTTGTATAAGAGGGTGCTTGGATCCAAGGGACTTATTTTAGTCTGACTAAAAATAGTCGCTTTAAGAGGCTAATGTTCCAAGCACCCCTGACTAAAGAGGGGCTAAAACTAGTCTTGAGACTAAATTTTTTTAGTCAGGGGTACCCCTACTAAAATGTGGATTAGTCCTCTCTCTCCTCATTTAACTCCTCTCCTTTAACACAGGCGAGTTTTGGATTGGAGGGTTTGGAGGATAATAAATGCTCATTAACTTGATTTTAGTCTCTTTAGTATTTGGATCCAAGCATGGGTGAGGCTAGCAAGTTTTAGTCCCACTACTTTTAGTCATGCGACTAAAACATATCCAAGCACCCTCTAAGTAAATGGAGGGAGTACTAAAGGACATATATATTCCAAACAATATGATAATCTCTCTAACCAAGGTAGGGAGGAGGAGTAAACGGAGGGAGTACTACTTCCTCCGTCTAGGTGTGTATGTCATCTTACATTGTGCATTGCGACCAATGCGGAGAGGAAAATGAGAAAACTTAATGTCTTTTTGCTAATTAATAGCATTGCATGCAATGAACTAACCACTTCGTGTTATGTTTGGTAGTCTCAAGTCATTGAAAGCATGCCCGGCCCACATATCTTATTGGTTGATATGCCACAAAACAAGAAACAAGGAGGGAGTTAATGCACAGTGCCTAAGTGTTTTGGGATTATTTGGTTTTCGTAAGGTGACTTACACACCTAGACGGAGGGAGTAGTAAAATTTTCTCCTCATCCCGCGAGCCACCGCGCGCGTGGGCGAGGGAGCGGGCGTAAGGCGTAGTAAGCAAGCTTCACCTCATCCCGCGAGCCACTGCTCCCGTGGGCGGGGGAGACGACGTACTAAGCAAGCTTCTCCTCGTTCTGCGAGTTGACGGGACACATCAAAAGTACTCTAGTGTATAGAGCCTTGCCTCTAAGGTAGGCCCCACATGGTTTGCCTCTTTTTTAACATAACGTGTAAGTCACAATTTGTTTGTTCACCCGTGGTAGATGATCCTCCCTCCATCTAGTGGACAACCAGTACACGTGTCAAGTTACCAGGTGGGCTGCCTTTTCATACAGAAATGAGCTCCACCATGTACCCGTGTGGGGGTGGTTGGGAAAGAGACGGGAGTACGTGCGCCGTGCGTGCACCTCTTCTCTTCGTGCACGCCCCCCCCCCCCCACTTACGTGGGTGTGTGTGAGAGGGACTATAGAGATACAAACCTAGAGAAAATGTGTCGTCCTTCCCCATGCCTCCGCCCAGTCCGACCACCAGTCACCACCACGCCCCACTCCTCCTCACCTTATCTCTCATCTTTCAACCTCCATTTTTATATAAAAGGCCACTATCAAAATTACAATTTGCATATATACAAGGCCACTAACACTAATCAATGCAATATTAATGGTCTTTGCCTCATAGTACTACTAGCAAAGGAGGACATTAATTATCCCTTGCATGCATGCGGGAGTGTGAGCATTGGCTTGATGTGCATGAAAGAGAAGAATACACATTAATTTACACGGCAAACAAGGAAACAAGGTGGCTTGCAACATTGAGTTAGAAGACATTAATTTTTTCCTTGGTACCTGTAATATGGGTTTGTGGCCTTGTATACAAAAATGGAGTCCGATAAAATTCTCGACATACCATTTATCCGATAAAATTCTCGAGCAATCATTAGTTTTTACAAAATGGGATTACTCCTGCATGGGTCAATCACAACAGGTGTTTTGTAAAAAAATGCATCTTGATGTTCCGTGCAATGCACGGGCATCTTCCTAGTCCATGAAAACAACACATGGCAAAATTCCACGATGAACGAGGGATTTGAATCTGTTGGGAGGGGCTGTTTGGATCTTGCCCAGGGTAGCCAAAATATTGGCGACCCTTTTGTCCACCGGTGCCTTTGCAACCGCTGAACGAGGAATGGCTCGGGTTCTCATGCATCCTCCAGCGCGCACGTTGGAGACGAGCTCGCATGAGTTGTGTTCTTTTTGTCCCACCATGCCGCCCGAGCCACCCGTAGACCGACCGACGACCCACAAATTACGCCATCCAGCCATAGCCGCACACATTATGACAGCAAGTCAATCAACCGGACGAAATTCACGCAAACACGGCAATATTTCATATAAACAACGACAGAAATCAATTAAGATACCGGATTTTCATACAAACATGACGGATTTCATTACATTCAAATGAACTATGCTGTGCTAGTTCTAGACAGCACAGGTATATAATACCTGGCCTAAATGGTCGCCCGCTGAAAGATTTGTGTCCCTCATGTCTGGCAGCACGATCACCGGACTGCCGGGAGCCCCGGAGGTATATGCGGGGTCGACGAAGGTCCTCGCAAGAAAAGGATCCGGCAAGACACCTGCTGTGTACGCCGGCGTCGCCTCCATGGTGTCCTTCATGGGACCCAAGCGGCAGTGGCCTCCCGTGTTCTACTTCTCCTTGATGATGGCGGCGGAAGCGGAGGCGCTCGCCACCGACTCGTCGCTCTCCGCGCACCCGGGTTCTGTGGCTGCTTGCATGGCGCGGCCGCCGGCATGGTAGTCTCGGCCATAGAAACAGGAGACGCGGTACAATGCGGCGGCGTGGACGGCGGCAACGATGCCCGTGTGCTGCTCCTCGTCGAGCTCGCCTGGAGAGGTGAGTTGTTGAACCACGCGTTGGCTTCGGGCGGCAACTGGCTCCGTCGGGCGAGGGGAGGGAGGCGGATCAGCGAGCTGCATAGCTCGTATCCGGCGGGCTCGGCGGGCCACCCAGCCGGCTTGGATGCGGAATAACTACTCTTCGTAAGCCATTGTAAGAGTGGACAAAATGGTGAAGGAGGAGATAGGGGAGCGGCGGAGGTGTGCGATTCTTGGCCGACGTTTGGCCTCGTTTAAATAGGAGATTAAGTAGATGGTGGACGGGAGAAGCTCGGCCGTGTAAGTGCATCTAGTGCCACCCCTAGTTGGTTTTGGAGTATTGACGACAAACATAGTTGAGGGACTAATGTGTTTGTGAGAATTGCAGGATAACACAGGTAGAAGTCCCTCATTGATTCGGTTTTCCTACCAAAGATGACCCCTAAAAATGTATGAAGACATTGAAGTCAAAGGTGGTATATGAAGATATTCACATTGAAGACTATGACAAGAGAAGACACCACATGAAGCCTATGGAGCTCGAAGACTTAGATCTTTCGTAGTTCTTTTTCTTTTGTGTTGAGTCATAGGAACCACCGTACTGTTAAGTGGGGTCCAAGAGAACCAGTCAGAATGACTGAAGTGATGCCTAACCAAAAAAAACACCTATGTCTTCAAGTGAAGACTATGAGAGCGAATCTTGTCCAGAGTCGGACAAGTCAGCTTTGCTTGTAGCCCAAGTAAAGTTGCCGTGTGAGTTTGAAATCTGACCGTTGGAACACGTGTCAGTTCCTTAGTGACCTAGGGTCATTTCGGACAAATCAGGTCGGGTTGCCAAGTGGCTATAAATAGCCCACCCCCCACAACCATAAACGGTTGGCTGCTCAGATTGAGAGTACAGCTTTTGCCGTTTGAGAGCAACCCACCTCGAAGCCTTTGAGAGAGAATTCCTTGCGAGGATAAAGCCCTAACCACCCAGAGCCAGAGAGAATTGGGCATCACTTAAGTCTTCTTGTCTGTGTGATCTGAAGACTTATTACACTTGAGGACTGTGCATCCTCCAGCCGGTTAGGCGTCGCGTTCTGAGCATCCAAGAGACATTGTGGATTGCCGGTGAACAAAGTCTGTGAAGGTTTGGGAGTCTACCTTGAAGACTTACCAGAGTGATTGGGCGAGGTCTGTGTGACCTTAGCTCAAGGGGAATACGGTGAGGAATGGGTGTCCTGAGCTGCGTGTTCAGGACTAGGTGTCCAGGACTGTGTGTCCTAAGGTTTAAATACCTAGCCGCCCCAACCAGACGTACAGTTGTCACAGCAACTGGAACTGGTCCAACAAATCATTGTCTTCAACGAGTCACCGGTTTCATCTTCCCTTCCCTTTACTTACTGTTGCTCCTTGTGAAGTCATTGTATGTTTGCACTATCTTTTGTCTTCACTGAGTGACTGCATGTTCTGTATGGCTTCATAATATCTTCCTACCTGATCCTTACTACATTGCTGCTATTAAGTCATAGTGCTTTCACTTCATTGAATACTTGACTATGGCTTGTCTAGTGTAGTCTACCTTCCGCTGCATGGTAATAGGTTTATTTCTATCGTTCGTCTTCATAACTTCCACGTTTTGAAGACTTTCATAAAAATCGCCTATTCACCCCCCTCTAGTCGATATAATGCACTTTAAATTGGTATTAGAGCGAGGTGCTCCCTTGTTCTGTGTGATTCGGTTTAACCACCTGGAGTTTTAGCTATGTTGACTGCAGGGATAATTAAAGTCTCCGCTGCGTGCCCCGTCTTCGATGGAACTGAATATCCCTACTTGAAGAATAAGATGCGCATGCATCTTGAAGCCATTGATGTCGACCTATGGTATGTCGTCGAAAATGGTGTTCCCAAGGCTAGAGAAGGTGTCACTGCTGCTGATGTCAAGAAATTTGTTCAACTGGACTCTACTGCCAAGAATATCATCTGTGGTCACCTGACCAAAGGACAGTATGGCCGTGTGAGTGCTTTGAAGACATCTAAGCTGGTCTGGGACTGGCTCTCCAAGGTCATTGAAGGCATCTCAACCCAGAGAGATCAGAGAATCAGTGTCCTTCGCAACCTCTTCAACCGCTTCAAGCGAAATGACAATGAGAATGTCCAGCACACTTTTTACCGACTCACTGACATCACAAATGAGCTTCAAGCCCTTGGCGCTACTGAGATCACCAAACATGAAGTCATCAAGACACTACTGAGATCACTTGATAGTTCGTTTGACATCCTAGCCCTGATGATTCAAGAACGTCCTAATTTCAAGACACTCGATCCATCTGACATACTTGAGAGGCTCAACACACATGAGTTTCAGCTTTCTGAGAAAAGAGATATCTACGGTCCAAACTATGGGCGAACTCGTGCCTTGAAGGCAAAAGCTGTCTCCTCATCTGAAGAAGAATCTGACAGCAGTTCTGATGATCCTGAAGACATTGGAAGAGAACTTGCTATGCTTGTGAAGAAGTTCCAAAAATTCACCAAGAAGAAAGGCTTTAGAAAGTCTTTCTGATCAAGCTCAAGGAATGATGAAGCTTCTGCTCACGACTACAAGAAGAAAACATGTCACAAGTGCAAGAAACCTGGCCACTTCATCTTTGAGTGTCCACAGTGGGACAATGAGAACAAAAAGAAGAAGAAGAGCAAGGAATATGACTCTGACGACAAGAAGAAGAAGAAATACTCAAAGTCTTCGTCCAAGTCTTCCTCAAAGTCTTCATCACACAAGAAGAGCTCATCTGGCAAGGCACGTGCGTTTGTTGGCAAGGAAATGGACTCAGAGGAGGAGTCCGCTTCTGAGGAGGCGGAGGTGGAGTCTGAGGAGGAGTCCGATTTAGGCGTCGCAAGTCTGGCTACAGCATACGTTGCCAAGTCCATCTTCAATACTGAAGACAATGACCTCGTCACTGACACCGATGCAATTGACAAGGACTACTCTGCTTCTACCTACTGCTTCATGGCACGCGGTGCCAAGGTAAACACACGCACTACTCACTATCAAACATCTAGTGCCGATGACTCTGATTGTGATTCAAAACCCAGCTACAAAACACTTGCTAAAATTGCAACTGAATAGCAGAAAGCTATGGAACATATTCAAAAACTGTTAGACAAAAGCGATGATCTGTTAGGTGCTGAAATGACTCGATCTGAATCCTTAATTGAAGACATAAAAAATCTTCACGTTAAGTATCAGGAACATGAAAGTCGTCATGAAACTCTCTCAACAACTCATGAAAAGCTTTCCGATGATTATCTTCAAAGGAAGCAAGATCTTGAGAAATTGAGAGCGATTCATGAATATCTTCTATAGGAAAACGAGTCACTTCAATCCAAACAGATCAGTCCCGCTCAGGAAGGATTTGGACCACCATGTCTTAAATGCATTGAGCGTGATAATGCTACTTCTGTTGCTGAATGTTCTACTGCTAGTACTGTTGCAATATCTTCAATTGTTGATGTGGTAACTAACCCCTCTGCTGAGGATACCACTGCTATTGCTGATGAGAATGCTAGGTTGAATACATTGCTTGAAACAGGGATGTACAGAAGTCTTAAAGGGCATCAGACACTATGTGATGTCCTCAAAAAGCAGATACTGAACCGAAACCCAAGGAAAGAGGGTGTTGGGTTCGTAAGGAAAAAGAATGTTGATTGATCTTACTGGAAACCTGAGCAGTACCCCAAAACCATGTGGGTTGCTGCAAAGGAACCTTCAGCAGACCCATCCAATCTATCTGGCTTCACTTGTGCTAACCCCATTATCATTGATGAATCCTTTGATGCAAACTATATACTGTTTAAGGCTCGGAATGGTGAAGTGTTTAAGGCTCATTGAAACCCCTTGTTTGCAAGTCGCTGCGAGCTCGGCATGGCGTCCCGAGGGCCTTCCCTATAAAACACCGTTTGTGTACGATAGGTGAAGTGCATAAAAGGAAATCCTTTTCAAAGGTTGGGACTCCGGTCTCATTTACCTGCGAGGCTGGGAGTAGCCCAGTGTAGTCGGCTATAATGGCCACCATGGCCTCATCACAGCTTAGCTGATAGAAAATCCTATCAATCAGCTCCACGAATATGTCCGGATCCTCTTTCAGGCCGGGGTCGAGGACCCGCTCAGGATCCTCCGATTGTGGAGGTGGTCTATTGATCTCCCCTACCGCCTTACGCAATTCCTGTGATGAAACGACAAGGTAAATATTTATCACGAAAACAAGGGTAGGATGGAAGTAAAAAGAGCGGAAGCTCACCCAGCTTCGAGGGTTGTTCACGGAGAATCCATCCCGTGGCTTGATGCGGAGGAACTCCTCTTCTTCCCCCTTATACAGATCGGATAGAATTTTTGCTACAATAGCAACTGAGTCCGGCCCCTTGCGCCCGCAGCGAGTGGCATCATCTTGCCCGTTGAAGTGCCACATGGGGTGGCCTCGATATTGAAGTGGCTGCACCCCCCGCATAATGCATATTGCCATAACCTCGGCTATGGTCAGTCCTGATTTGGCCAGCAACTTTATCCGGCCCATCAGATAAAATACGTCTCTATCATCTTCCGCCCATGGGCTCCGTGGGCGCCAGCTTAGGCCTTTCTTCAAAGGGGTGTTGTTGAACTCAGGAAGACCAACCCGGATAGGATCCGGGAGAGGAACATCCTCCATATAAAACCATTCTGAAGGCCAGTCCTCGAACGTCTTTTTCGGGGTACCGGATATGTCTCCGGTCCCGGTGATGCACCATACTTCGGCTCCGCCCACTTGATATATTGATCCCCTCTATGTACGGGGCACAAGGCAGAACAACTTCTTCCACAACGCGAAATGAGCTTCGCAACCCAGAAACAGCTCGCAAAGGGCTACGTAACCAGCGATGTGCACTATGGAGGCAGGGGTGAGGTTGTGCAACTGCCATGTTGGGATGTATTTTTTCGGGCGGGCTCCGATGAATGCTCGCTGAGGGACGATGGTGCAGTTTGGATCTAAGGATCCTCGTCTCTTTAATAGACAGTTCATTCACATAGATAGGGTGGTAAATGTAAAAAACACCCTATCTCCTCACATTCGCTTGACATGTGGAAGATGGCCATTATTGAATGCAGAAGCCAAGAGGGGCAACATTTATGAGAAGCCGGACACTATTTAGCAGGTACTCAGAGTTTGAAGAACAACCCGCCTTGCAATGTCGAAGACAATCTGCGCGCCGGACTCATCGTCATTGAAGCCTGGTTCAGGGGCTACTGAGGGAGTTCAGGAGCCCTCAGAGAAATGGATGGATTGGAAATCTGAGTCCCCTTAACAAATAAGGGACAAGGCATACCCGCTCTCCCTTAGAGGGGTTGGGAAAGCTCTCCGCTTGCTCCCCGCCATTATAGGTGGCGAGCCCAGCTTGAACCGGGATCATATACGCTGGAGGGAGGAATCCCTGGGTCTGTAGCTTCACTAATTGGCTGTGCGGGACGGAACACTTCTCCCAGTCTTCGGGCTTGGGGCTGTGGGAGCGAGAGGAGGAGCTGCGCTGGCTGGCCATGTTGGGATGGATTTTTTCGGGCGGGCTCCGATGAATGCTCGCTGAGGGAGGATGGTGTGGTTTGGATCTGAGGATCCTCGTCTCTTTAATAGACAGTTCATTCACATAGATGGGGTGATAAATGTAAAAACACCTTGTCTCCTCACATTCGCTTGACACGTGGAAGATGGCCATTATTGGACGCAGAAGCCAAGAGGCGCAACATTTACGAGAAGCCGGACACTATTTAGCAGGTACTCAGATTTTTTAGAAGAACCAGCGTTGCAATGCCGAAGACAATCTGCGCGCCGGACTAATCGTCATTGAAGCCTGGTTCAGGGGCTACTGAGGGAGTCCTGGATTAGGGGGTATCCGGACAGCCAGACTATAACTTTGGCCGAACTGTTGGACTATGAAGATACAAGATTGAAGACTTCGTCCCGTGTCCGGATGGGACTCTCCTTGGCGTAGAAGGCAAGCTTGGCAGTACGGATATGTAGATCTCCTTCCTTGTAACCGACTCTGTGTAACCCTAGCCCCCTCCGGTGTCTATATAATCCGGAGGGTTTAGTCCATAGGACCAACACACAATCATACCATAGGCTAGCTTCTAGGGTTTAGCCTCTTCGATCTCGTGGTAGATCAACTCTTGTAATACTCATATCATCAAGATCAATCAAGCAGGAGTAGGGTTTTACCTCCATCGAGAGGGCCCGAACCTGGGTAAAAACATAGTGTCCGCCGTCTCCTGTTACCATCCGCCTAGACGCACAGTTCGGGACCCCCTACCCGAGATCCGCCGGTTTTGACACCGACACTCGTCCTGAGGCGGGTCCTCTCTAGAGAGGGGCTGCACAAGCTCTCGCCCATGTGGGAGGGCCCGTTCAGGGTCGTCCATGTCTCCAGGACGGGTGCAGCGCGCCTGGAGACGCCGGATGGGATGCCCATCCAGAACGCCTGGAACATTCAGCACCTCCGGAAGTTCTATCCATGAAGCAATGCCCAGAGCCTGAGAAGCAAGGCCCAGAGCCTGAGAAAAAAGGCCCAGAGCATGTGAAGAAGGCCCGGTGCCTGTGAAGAATCGCCGCCCGTGTCACTCTCATGTAATAATGAGTGGGGCTATACACGCCCCGGATTCTCAGGAGCGCCGACCTCAGGCCCTGGGGCTCCCTCCCACGCCTAGTGGACAACACTTAGCTCCGCGCTGGTGAGAAAACTTGAAGACTAGATTAGGTGCCGGACGCGGCTTTTCATTTGCTTTCCGTAGTTGACTCGCTTTCCCTTAATCAAAGTTTTCCTTTTGCGTTCCTTGCCAATTTGATTCCCTCGCCTCTCACTACATTTTTTCCGGCTCGAATTTGCGCATGTTCTCTCTCTCTCTCTCGCATGCCTCACGAGGGGGCTAGGCAGGTGCCCTCATGAGAGTTTTTTCTCCTTTCTGCCTTATCGCGAGCCACCCTCGTTCGATCCCAAAAGCTGGCGCACCTCTCCTAGTCCGTGCCCCTCGGGTACCACGATGCAAGGCGCCACGTCAGGGCCAAGATGAACGGAAAATCTTTTAGCACACTTCCTAACGAGTTTTTCGCAGTTCCTGAGCGAATGCAGACCACCAAGGCAAGATGGATGCGGGCAAATAAACGCTTCGTGAGGAAGAGGACGTCCTGAGTATACCAAGTTAAGTTATCTTTGCGCAAAATAACGACACAGCAGGAGAACAACACGCATACTGATATAACCAAGGAACCATAGTTCGATACACACCCCCCTGGGCCCATGCTGGTTTCATTCTTGATGCAGGAAAAGAACAAAACAAAAGTAGTGTTGCAGCGATCCGCGAAGACACGCACCTAGCACAACCCCGAGCCTAGCCAGATCTTTCCTCACGCTTCACGAAGGTGCAGCGACGAGATGACCCACTGCCGCCTTCAAAACGGTGCGGCGGCTGGTCATAGCTGCCACTGCTGGAGATGTTGCCGAAGGAAGAGCCACTGTAGCTGGACGAGACAGGATCGCCACCAAGGGCAGGCTCGCCCTCGTCCTTGTCGCAACCGTCCCAAAGGCTGAGTACCTCCTCACCGTCGTTCGCCTCGGGGCTGCACCCGGCGCGACGACCTTCTTCCCCAAACACCCTCACATAAAAGGTCCATTCACCATCGTACCTAAAGTGGAGGGTGCACCGCCTGCCTAGGCCGCGCGCGCGAGCGAATGTCTGCCAGCCGCGGGCCAGGGCTATGTTGCCCACGGCGGAAGTCTCGACCACAACCCAAGAGGCCTTGCTGCAGCAGCCATCCGCCTGCAGCCAGAGTCCACCCAAACCAGAGGCCGACAGTTCACCGATGAAGAAGCGCGGAAGTTGGAGCCAGTTGCCGGACAGGTTCTCCGACCAGACGACGAACTCCGACGACACCTCTGCCGTGTGGAAGCGCGGACGAGGAGGCCGCGCCACCATGGCACACCTCCCCTCATCAACTGGATCGCCATTGCTAGAATGACGCACTCCGCGTGTCGTGGCGCCGTCTCAACAATGGGCCACGACGGGGGTCGCGGCATGCTTGCGCGGGCGGCCATGGCCGCGTTTGGGCGCCAGGGAGCCGGGTCCCTCGCGAGGGGCCTTCCCCTTCTCGGCGGTGGAGAACTTCCTACGTGGTGCCATGGGTGTCACTGCAAGTGATGGAGCGAGGAGGAAGGAGCAAGCAAGCAAGGAAGAGATGGGCAACGGGGGCTCTACCCCCTCCCCATTTATAGCAAGAGAAGGCCAACCGGCGTCTCCCATGATTGCAGGTAATGACAGTTTTCCTTGCATGTCACATGGACTTGTCAAGTCGTGCCATTGCCGAGGCAACATGGGGAAGCGAAGACGCCCACATCCAATCAACCGCCATGCATCAACCGAGGCCGCAGTCTTTTGGGGCCCGTGGTGCTCCGAACATGGCCCTTGGCTTCGCCGCGAAGCCAAGCCCGAGTGCACCTTGGGCCCGGGGGCTACTGTTGGCGTTCTGGGAATGAGGGTCCCCAGACTTGCCTGCCTATGGCCCATGGCGTGGCTAAGCCAGTAGGCCATATGGCCCATCTTCACCAACAAAGCATCCAAGACCCTCGCGAGGGTCCAAGCATCGTGAGGCAGCCGACGCAAGACCTTCTCTGGAGTAGCCTAGCCAGGCAGGCTCACGAGGAGCGGAGATATCAAGGCGGACCTCATGAGGTACTCATGACGTAAGCCATGACGCACGACCCCAGGCGGGCGCCAGCGTGTGCAGCATCCTTGTTTCTTCTTTGGTGCTAAGGAGGCCAGCGCGGGCGAAGAGTACCGAGGCATTAGGCAAAGGTTGCTATATTGGTGCAACAAGACCGAGACCAGGAGGATGGCAAGATGGAGGTCATTGTGGAGCCCAATATGGTGTCACCACCAGAGCCTTTCGCAGGCGAAGACCACTTTTGTCAGGATAGCCTCTACTAGCTGTCCCCCTTCAAATTTGCCCGCCATTGTAGGCTCCCCTCCCGCTCGATATTTGGGAGGAGGACCAGGGCCTATATAAGTGGAGCTAGCCACCATAGTAGAGGAATCTCTTCTTAGCTTGATCCAACCCGATCGAGAGCCTACTCACAAGAACATCTCAACCTCAGGAGGCTGTTCTTCCCTTGTACTGTTCAGCATCAGCCCTAGAGGCAATCCACCACCACCACACTGGAGTAGGGTATTACACCACAACGGTGGCCCAAACCAGTATAAACCTTGCGTCTTTCTGTGTTGTGAGTTTGTCAAGTTCGTCCGCGAGATCTTAGCGAGCTAGGGCGTAGATTGGTGGGAAGGAAAGACTTCGAGCGCAACCCTAGGGGTTTGCCGGAACCCCACATCCGACACCTGCATGTCAGTGACCCAATGCTGGCAGCGCACAACAGAGGAACCTTTGGTGGGCCAGGGTGTTCAGAAGCGGGCATTTCATAAACCAATGATTGTTCATTGAGTGTGACATCAATCTTTTCATGTAGATAAGCCTACTATGTTGATAGCCCGTTCGATACGTTGTGATTCATAAAGACCGCTACAAACATCAATGTTCTCCTTATCACAGATAAGATTGATTAATACCCGTAACAATCCATGTCCTTAACAAAGGGTGCATGCACGTATAGGTTGAGCGTGTGTCTTGCGTCGTGTGATGTGTGCATGCAGGCGTGTGAGTGTTGCGTGCGTGCAAGGGTATGTTTCAGTGTTGCATGCATGTGTGCGTACGTGCGTGTGTTCGTGAGTGCATCTGTACGCGTCAGTGTTGAACGCCTGCATGCGTGCGTGCATGTGTACGTGCGGGGTGGGGCTACATGTCAGTCGACTGACTTTTTCATCTCTGGTCATTAGATTTTCCAGCCGTTGGATACGAAATCAAGGGCCTACAGTTTATCATCAAACTCCACCCCCCTGAGCCGCCAGCCACCACCGACCGAACAGCCGGCCCTCGCCGCCCGCGGCCGGCCTGCGCCGCCACGCCGCTGCGCCCGCCCCGAAACCACTCCTCACCGCCGGTCCGCCGCCGCACCGGCCATCCCTCTAGGCCCCCCCACCGTGCCGAGCTTTTTCTCCGACGATCCCCACCCCACCGCCCAATCAACGCCCCCCACCGTCGGCGACTGCCAACCAGAGGTCTCACGACTTTGAGTACCCACCGACCACTAATTTATTACCATTTTTGTCCTTCATATACGCACTGACGGGTGGGCCCTATGGTAATGTGCGATGTTGAATGTGGAGCATTTGACTGGTCAATTGATCGTGTCATCAACAAATTACGGAGTTGTATGGTGAGCCGGTGACAGTATGACCACCCTAAAATGTATTTTATTAACATAGTACAGACTCAAACTAGCATTTCTTTCTTTCGTATACGGGCTGACAGGTGGGCCCCACGGTTACGCGCTGATGGTGCAACACTAGTTGCGCCACGTGGAACGTTTGACTGGTCAATTGATTGTGTCATCAACAAAATATGGAGTTGTATGGGTGAGCTAGTGACCGTATAATCATGACATGTATTTTTTTTAACATGGTACATACGCAAGGGCTCATATATACGCGCAAGCACTCACCGCTATAAGCGCACACACGCAGACCCTACCCCTATGAGCACCTTCGAGAGAGTGGGCCAGCATATGATCTTGAGATTTTATGAAGTCACCATAGGTGCCTCATAGTCGAGTGGAACGTCTCCTCCCACTGAACGCACATTGCCCGAAAATACATAAATTAACCCAGGATAAATGCGAGCACCAGGACTTTAACCCTGGTGGGCTCGAGAAACGACTGTCCTCCTAACCATTCAACAACATGTTGGTTAGAACGAAAAAATGTATGTGGTAACCGTGATGAGCTTATTCTGAACTCCAGTGACCATATCGTGCTTTCGCTTCAAATACAATGACCGTAAGTGTCATCAACAAAATACGGAGCACGCGTCAAATGCAAAGTCCGTTAGTGTCATCAAGAAAATACGGAGACGTATCGTGGGCTAGATACCGTATGATCACTACGAGAATGTATACGGTGACCGTAATGAGCGTATTCTGAACTCCAGTGACCGTATAGTGCTTTAGCTTGAAATATAGTGACTGTCATGCGTGAATGTGTCATGGGCTTGCATACTTTAAGAGGGCCGAGAGATAGTTTGTGTGCGTATTTGAAAGTGGTGTAGAAAGAGGGGATGTCCGGTGGAGACAAGGAGAGATATGCCCTTCGTTTCTCTTTCCCGTGACTAATATTTTAGGAGAATATATAAACATTCACAATGCAGAACAAATATTTTTGGATGCACCATGCAATTAACTTTCATGTATAACATTGTACTATTGTATATGCTTATTTTCTTAGTGGCCGATTGCGTGTGTGGTGTGGTGGGCACATCATTTCTAGTTGTGGTGGGTCAACATGAGGACTCATGGGTTGGTTCCATCCAGCGCCACATAGGTTGGATCGAGACGCGTTATATGAAGACCCATGTGGAGGACTCGGTGTACAACACGAACCTCGCTACCAGAGTCACGGAGGACTCTATCCCCACTGGTGATAAGCCGACTATATATGATTCATAACCCTAGGCCCCGAGTATGTTATAGAAGCTTGGGGGCTAGTTCGTTAGTAGTATACACACATGCACAATGCCTGGTATTCACATGTACTTTGTACACACCCCTATCACTAATATACATCACCAGGAGTAGGCTTTTTCCTTAATTGCAAGGGTCCAAACTAGGGTAAAACTTTGCCTCGTATTACCATCCAGCCTAACAGTCAGGGATATCCTACCGAATGATATGATGGAATCATATGGAATCATATCTGCCAACTACTAAGAGAGAGGTGTGTCTGGGGGGGCAATGTGTGCGAGAAAGGCCTACAGATAATGTGTGTGCAGGAGACACGTAGGCACATATATGCGCGTATAGAGGGCTAGTAGAGACCATGCGTGTGTATATATGCATGTGAGAGAAATAGTGTTTTCCAACTGAGTTAAGTGAAAAGAGTGGTACATAGTAGTCAGAAAGAGAGTGAGAGGGAGAGATACAGAGAGAGCATGTGCGTGAGACTCCCCGACACCCCGAGAAATATTGTGAGCATGTCTGAAAGAGAAATGCCAATGCATATAAAGTGTGTGCACTTATGTGGTAGATAGAGAGATATATAGCGCGTTTATGAGAATGGGCCGAGGCATAGTGCATCTACGTGTAAAAGGCGGTTCTATGCATTAAATTAAAATATAAATGGCATTATTATTTTTGGATGAGATCATGAATTTTGCAAATTGCGTATGGACGAAAATCGGTCTATCAGACACTCATACTCTATTGAATTCTAGCATGTGCATGTGTTTATTTCATATTATCGATCCGTAGAGTGAGAGCGGTTTGAAATACAAGTAATGGATGCTTTTGCAATTCATATATAAACATTAATTAGTGCACTCCATGTTGTTAGTGTGAAGCACTTTATACATTTGTCACTTGCATGGATACATTCCAAATTGCTAGCTACGAAATAGAATACATGTCGAATTCAACATAAAGGGGGTTTCGAAGATTCGAATTCATAGGAAGTGCATTCATCTATTTGAACCCGAGATAATGGCATTTGTAAATCAGATGTAAAAGGGGGCATCAATCTTTGTTGTGCGTTTGAACATGCTATATATATATTCATACGCATGTCTAACTTTTTTTGCAACCAAGGAGATTATATCTGGAACCATGCATGAACTGAGGTAAGTTGCATATTTTTTAATATATACTCATGTACAATGTATATTCAAATGTACCACCTCCATTCCAAAATAATCGTAGCTTTAGGATTTTCAAGAGTAAAGATTTGTGAAGTTTGACAAATCCTGAATGTTCAATTCAAGAGAACCGAAAACGTTAATGCTTCTGCTCCCAAATATTGAACGAAGAGCCAAATAGGCCTCTGGTCACCTGAAACCGCGCGAGACTAATGTTTGGTGGTAGGAAATTACTGTCCAGACTCTGGCCCGTGTAGCCTGTCGGCCCGATGTCCATCGGGGTAGGTTTGTAACTTCACCAAGACGCCAGTCTCAACCGCCTCCGAGAAGCATTCATACACTGTGGGCGCCTAAACACCCATGCGCTCGGCCGAAATCTATCCCACCCACATTTGGGACACCTGAGATTACTGTCCTACCCCCAACTCGCAATATGTCCAAAATTTTAGATGGGGGCAAAGTTTGTAACTTTCCCCAAATTTTAAACAAGCGCGTCCCGAACCGAAACATTGTCCCCCCTTAGGTCCCCTTCTCCCTCTGTTTCCCCATTCAGACTCCCTGGGTGCCAAAACGCCCTCTCCAACAGCTGCGAAACCCCAGTCTCCTCCGTCCTCCACCCCATAGCGCCCAATCCACCGCCGCCCTCCTCCATCACGCCAGAGCCGGTACCCCGACGTTGTCGTCCAATGCAACCGCAACCGCAACACCCTCAAGGACTTAGCAGGTGAAGCAGATGTAGAGTTGCCTCCACGACGCCGACGCCGACGTGCACTGTACTAGAACTACTTCGACCACGCCGTCCTGCGCCTCACTGCTGCCGCTCCACTGTCGCAACCGTCTACCGCACTGGAGTTGTTCCCGCTATGCCGTCGTTCGCCGCCTCGGATCTGCTTCCCCGCCGCCGACAGACGGCCATCGCACCACACTCAAAAACTTGGCCATGGGTTCGTCCAAGGCTGCACCATCCTCCACAACTTCTCGTTTCCAGCGAACCACAAGAAAATCGTTGGAAAAACAGAAGGAGGACACAACACTGCCAGTAGAAAGAGGTACTCCTCTTCCCTTATTCGTGCAAACCTTAAGTCTCTGCTCACATAGTACTCATCCCACGAAAGAAACTAGTTGAGCGCTTGTTACTGCATCTTCTTCGTGATACTAAATGCACAAGGTTTCCTCCCTTTACTATTTCACCTTTGCTAGAGGTCAGTAGCCCACCTGGATTTCAATTCAGGGTCAGTCGAACCGCAATTAAAAGAAGTAGCACCCGCTTAGGAGCACAGAGCACCTAGTCCGCATGTTCGCTGGGGAAGCGGTGCATCGGTGTCTATCATAGGGGTATGGGGCGCAGGAGCTGCTTGGGCCCAATATGGAGGTCGGCGGGGCTTGAGTGGATTGTCGGGGGGCGGTGCCAAGGATGGCGGTGCGGTGAGGTCGTGAGGAGGGCGCAGGCAGGGGACTGGGCCGGTGGTCGCTGCCGTTTCGAGGAAGATCGTCAACACTGACTGGCTGGAGGTAGATGAAGGCGATCTGCCCATTCTTTGTACATGGACGATGTAGAAAAAATGGTCTGGCTATTTGTTTTCAGTCAAATGTTATTTTCATATAATCCTGTAGTAATTTAGTGCGCCATGCATGTTGCAGAGCTATCATATGTCTCCCGTCATTTATTTCTCACCGACCTGCTACCTGCTACCTTTACACTGTACTAATTGTGCACACACTTCACCCATACTCATACTATTGTTTTTTTATGCATGGGTATTTCAGACTCTGATGCAGTGTTGATGAATGATGAAAAGCAAGGACAAAAGTCGCTCTAGTGTAATTCGAAGATAAGCACTAAGCGTTTCAGCACTCTAAAGGATGTAGTGTCAGCAGTTGGAGACAGTAAACGTAGCTCTGCAGTTGATGATCTCAATTGCCACACACAACCATCCTAGGTGCTTGCTTTAACTTCGCGCTGTCAAATGTGGTTGCATGTTGCAAAAGGTGTATAGCTTGTATTGCTTCCAATTTGGTTAAATTTCATCTGCTTACTTTACACATTATACCTTTGATAATGACATGCCTTCCTATTTTTGATACATACTCCCTCCGTTCGGAATTACTCGTCCAAGAAATGAATGTATCTAGATGTATTTTAGTTGTAGATACATCCATTTTTGTGACAAGTAATTCCGAACGGAGGGAGTACTACATATGTCTATTGACCATGTTTGTACATCAAACTAATGCTCTTTTGTATCCCTCGTCAATCACTTATGATGAGACAGTCACCCGGTGGGTTACTGTGAGACGCCATACTCGTTTAAAGAGTGCAGTGTCATCCTCCCCACATGATTCTCAAGAAACAGCAAGGCTAAATGAAGATAGTCAACGTAGCTCTCTAGTTGATGACCGCAATTCCCCCACACCACCATCACAGGTGCTTGCTCTAACTTCGCAGTGTGATATGTGGTTGCATGTTGCATACGGTGTCTAGCTTGTAATGCTTCTAATTAGGGTAAATTGCATCTGCTTAGTTTACACATTATACCTGTGAATATGACATGCCTTCCTATTTTTGGTACACACTACATCTATGTGTTAACCTTGTTCTTACATGAAACTACCTCTCTTCTGTATCCTGCATCAATCACTTACGATGAGTCACCTTTATTCGTTGCATATTGCATATTATTTCTAGCCTGTTGCCATGTATTGCTTCTAATTTGGTCAAATACATTTGTTAGGGCACCCTTTTAATTTGGCAGAGTGATATTGGTTTCATCTTTCATATGGTTTCTAGCTTGCATTGATTCTAACAAGTTCAAGCACCTTGTGCTTAGTTTACACTTTATACATCATACATGTCAATATGTCACGCCGTCCTGTTTTTCATACATATTCCATCCTCCTATCATGCGGCTGCCTTACATGAAAGTAGTGTTCGTCAGTATCATGCATCAATGAGTTCTGAAGAGCAAATTTTATTCCTTTTTCTTGTGGGTTTGACTTGACAAGGCAAAATCAAGAAAGAGGAAGGAAAAGAGTAAGGAAGGCGATGATGGTGGTCCTCTGCAGCAACGTAAACGGAGCATCTGTACCGATTCTCCTTGTACTGATAGTGCATTACAAGGTCCAAGTCTCCGCTCCCCTACTCCACCATCCAAGGTGCTTGCTCTAACTTGGCAGTGTGATATCTGGTTGCATGTTGCATATGGTGTCTAGCTTGTATTGCTCCTAATTAGTGTAAACTGCATCTGCTTAGCTTACACATGATACGTGTGAATATGACACGCTTTCCTGTTTTTGGTACATACTATATCTGTCTATCACACCATGTTCTTACATGAAACTACTCTTCTTGTGTATCCTGCATCAGTCACTTATGATGGAACACCTTTAAGTTGGCAGTGTGATATTGGTTTGCGTCTTGAATATGATTTCTAGCATGTATTGCTTCTAGTTTGATGAACGCCACCTATGACGAGACAGTTTTAACTTGGCAGAGTGATATTGATTGCACCTTTCATATGGTGTCTAGTTTGCAGTGCTTCTAATTTGTTGAAGTGCCTTCTGCTTAGTTACCACATCATAGGTGTGAATATGTCAAGCCGTCCATTTTTTCGTACATATTCCATCCTCGTATCATGACTTTGCCTTTCATCAGAGTAGTGTTCGTCAGTATCATGCATGAATGAGTTCTGAAGAGCGAATTATATTCCTTTTTCTTGTCGGTTTGACCTCACAATGCAAAATCAATAAAGCTGAAGGAAATTGGCAAGGCATTGGATGATGGTGGTCCTTCCGAGCAACTGAAACGGAGGTTCTCTACAGATTCTACTCCGCCATCCTCCCAACAAGATTCGCAAGACAACGCAAGGCTAGACAGTCAACGTAGCTGTGTAGATGATGAGCACATCTCCCCTACTCCACCATCACAGGTGCTTGCTCTAACTTGGCACTATTATATGTGGTTGCATGTTGCGTATGATGTCTAGCTTGTATTGCTTCTAACTTTGTTGAATTGCATCTGCTTACTTTACACATAATGCCTGTGAATATGACACGTGTTCCTGTTTCTAGAACATACGTGTACATGATGAGCACATCTCCCCTACTCCACCATCACAGGTGCTTGCTCTAACTTGGCACTATTATATGTGGTTGCATCTTGCGTATGATGTCTAGCTTGTATTGCTTCTAACTTTGTTGAATTGCATCTGCTTACTTTACACATAATGCCTGTGAATATGACACGTGTTCCTGTTTCTAGAACATACGTGTACATGATGAGCACATCTCCCCTACTCCACCATCACAGGTGCTTGCTCTAACTTGGAACTGTTATATGTGGTTGCGTTTTCCGTATGATGTCTAGTTTGTATTGCTTCTGATTATGTTGAATTGCATCTGCGTAGCTTACAACTTATACCTGCAACGATCACTTACCCATAAGACACATTTAACTTGGGACTGTGATGTAGGTTGCATCTTGCATTGTCTTCTAGCTTGTACTGCTTCTAATTTCTTGAAATGGCACTTACGACGAGACACTTTTTACCTGATAGAGTGATATTGGTTGCATGTTCATATGGTGCCTAGCTTTCATTTCTTCTAATTTTGTTGAAATGCCTTCCGCTTACTGTTTTTTCATACATATTCCATCCTCCTATCGTACGTGTGAATATGAAACGCTGTCTTTTTTGTATATATTCCATCCTCCTATCCTGCGCTTGCCTTACATCAAAGTAGTGTTCGTCTGTATCATGCATCAACCAGTTATGCAGAGCTAATTTTATTCATCTTCTTGTGGTTTTGACTTCATAAGGCAATATCAGAAAATAGGAAGGAAAAGAGTAAGTTAGGGGATGTTGGTGGTCCTCCGCACCGACGCAAACAGAGACTCTCTAGATTTGCCACTGCTACTGCTAATGAAGTTGAAGTCCCAAGTCTACATGATGAGTTCATCTCCCGTACTCCACCATCGCAGGTGCTTGCTCTAAGTTGACAGTGTGATAATTGGTTTCATGTTGCATATGTTGTCTAGCCTGTATTTCTTCTATTTTGATTAAATTGCACCTGCTGAGTTCATACGTTATACATGTGCATATGACATGGCGTTCTGTGTCTAGAATACACTGCATCTATCTATCATACCATGTTCTTACATCAAAGTACTGCTGTTGTGTATCCCGCATCAGTCACTCATGATTGGACACTTTTAACATGGCAGTTTGATAGTGGTTGCATCTTGCATTGATTTCTACGTTGTACTGCTTCTAATTTTTCGAATTGCCACTTATGACAAGACACTTTTAACTTGGCAGAGTAATATTGGTTGCATCTTTCATATGGTGTCTAGCTTGCATTACTTCTATTTTCTTGAAAATCCTTCTGCTTAGTTTACACATCGTAGCTGTGAATATGTCATGCCGTCCTGTTTTTCTTACATATTCCATCCTCATACGGTTGTCTTACATCAAAGTATTGCTTGTCTGTATCATGCATCAATGAGTTCTGAAGAGCGATTTTATTCTTTTGTGTTGTGGGTACGGCTTGACATGGCAAAGTCAAAAAAGAGCAAGGAAAATAATATAGTAGGGAGTGGTGTTACTCGTCGGGTGAAACGGAAAAGGATCTGCCGTCCAGATTCTGCTGGTACTTATAGTGCAGTAGAAGGTCCAAGTCCACCGGCTAAATCTACAAACACAGTATCACCTGCTCCACCAGCTGCAGCATCCGCTTCAACTGTACCAGCATCTCAACGAGTTACTCGTTCATTTGCTCCGGAACTGGCCAGTTCCCAAGCTGCCTTCACACCTAACACTACTTCCGAAGCACTGCTGACACAACAGGACTTGGCAAGATCAGATGAACCTCATGAGCATCAACACCAAGACGGTACCTGACCGAGTCAAGTTGCAGTTGCATGCTCCTTTATATGTACTCTCACAGTTTGATGTACACTAACACTTTCCATATTCGTTGTTGAACTAGCACCACGACGCAAGCGGAAACAGACATCAGGGATAATGCTTGACAGATTAACAAAATCTAAAGGAGGAAGAATGGAGATCCATTTTGAGGCAGGTTTAAAAAGGCCACGTGATGCTACAGAGTCAGCCAAGTTAGTATCAGAGGCAGCCGTTGCCGTTAGGTGTCATGCACGTATCCTCCCAACGTGGATCCAGTACAGGAATGAGAAAGACAATACCCAGTTTAACACCTTCCTTGACCATTTATCCGTAAGTAATGTTATTCATCGCAATTAGTAATATTGTCTTGCTCTGTCCCATACTTTCTAGCTTCCTCCTAATAAGACTCACATTCTTTTTTCAACAGATGAGGTTCAAGTTGGATCCGAAAGATGATGCAACTAAACAAGCATGCACTCATGTTTTTCAGTCTGCTCTGCGACAGTATCGGTACCACCTTAGAAAATCTCACTTTGAAGGCAAGGCTAACAATGAAATCGCCCAAACATCTCCAGTGGAATATATTACAGATGAAGACTGGACAGCCCTCGTTAAACACTGGTCTGATCCAAAGTATCAGGTAGGCTATATGTATTTGATCAGACCACATATTGAACTTGTATTTATGTATGTGCCTTACAAGTGTATCTTCTTCTAGGCTAACTGTTTGAAGAACAAGACCAACCGTTCTAAAGTGAAATTCCAACAGACAACAGGATCTCGTAGCTATATTGCACACTGCGAGGCTCTTGTAAATAGCTGCTACTTCCTTCTTTTTTCTGTGCCATATTATCGTATCTATATTGACTTGTTCCAAATACAGAGGAAAGCCTGTGCGGACCAAAAAGAACCTGAACGAATGCAGTGCAAATCTTCAAGGATTGCCACACCAGCAAGATGAAGGGCATGAGCACACCAGTTCAAGCCGCTGTTGTAAGTCCTTACTCCTCCTGCCTTTGAACTGATTGGTACTGTGATGTGTTCATTTAACTACTTGGTTTGCAGCCAATGTCAGTTACTCTGTTCACTTTTATACACAGTTGTCTTAACGTATCATTTCACCTTACATGGTTTAAAAGAGATGAAGGATATTCTTTTGGTCTTGATCTGTATTCTAGTTGTTATGTTCACGTGCGCACACAATGATAAAATAGCATGTTTGTTTTATATCTGTTTGCCCATGATATGAATGATGTCATACTATGTTCATCCTACTTTAAACCATGTCTCTTTATCCTTAGATGTCAACGAATGTGAGGAAATAGACAATACAGTAGGCATGCTACATGGACATATGTTCCGAAAGTGATTTTATTATGTAGTTGGCACTACAATACATGCTAATGTATTACAGTAGTTCACCAAAATAAGTTATGTATAAACGTGTAACCTACTTTGTTTGTTTTTGTCTCATTAGTAACTTATCTGGTACACTAATCTACAAGTTCAAACTTTCAGGAAGCTATGGAAAAAATGATTGAACAGCCACAACCACCTGAAGGTGACGAGGCTACCACAGGCACAATGTCACCTCTTGCTGCAGTGCGTCAGTATCTCTCCACTAACAGTGCAAAAAGCACCTTCCTGCGTAATTCTGGGTTGGTTGTCAAGGTAACCTCGTCCAAATCGCCTACTGAACAAAATCTTCCTGCTAGACAGAGTGATATATCTGTGCTCCAGACACAAGTCCAATCCCTAATGGACGTCGTTTTGGAAACAAGAATAGTGGTTGACAAATGTCGTCAAGATATGAATGGTTTTGAAACCAGACTATCAGACATTCGCTTCGTTGTTCAAGAGCAATGGCGGAAAAAAGGTGAAGATCGTGCTGCTCCATCAGATTCTACAGCCTGAAACATTAGCACTCAGGTCAAATGATCTGTGCTTCTATACATCTGATGGTGCTTTTATCTGCAAGGACTGTAAACTTTATGCCAACAGGCCTTTTGTTGTGATACAACATTTATGATGCTGCCAAAGGCTGCAATAATTACGACGCTATTTTTGTATAGTGTAGGTTTATCTTAGTAATGTATTCGGCCGAAAGCTTCGTAGGAGCCCAACATGCCAACATTCATCGGGCCCATTCCAATTGGGCTAAAAACGATTATAGGCCGAAATTTGCATGTAGCCCACTAAAAATATCTAGGCCTAAATCAGCATAAGATTTCATATTTTTCTGGTAGGCCTGTGCCCATAGTGGGCCTTTAACAGGCCTAAACATAATTTGGGCCCTCTGTAACAATAGGCCGTTTACAGGTGTAAATATCTCGAGCCCATAAAAAACATGGGCCTTTAAAAGACCGAAAGTGAGATTGGGCCCATTTACGATGCAGATCTTTCACAGGCTGAAATTCGGACGGGTCGTAAATGCACCGACCTAATACACGGGCCTTTAACAGGCCGGAAGTTCAGTCAGGCTAGATTATCATCATTTTTATATGGGCCGTTAATGGGCCCAATGTGACGTTGGGCCACATATGGCCCATGGATTTCATCCGATGTTAACAGGGTGAAAATCACAATAGGCCAAAAGTGGTCCAAATCTATAGTGGGCCTCTAACAGGCCGAATGTCAGACATGGCCGAATGGGACCCAAATCCTTCACGGTCATTTATGGGCCGAAAGTTTCATTGGCCTGTAAATGGGCCCAAATGAAGGAGGACCTTTAACAGGCTGGAAATACACCGGGTTGTAATTCGGCCCATACACTTAGCAGACTGTTAACGGGCCAGAAGTGACCATGGGCCGCAATGATGACAAGTTTAGGATAGGCCGTTAACGGGCCAATTTCACACTAGCTGTACGGGCCTTAACTGAGAACGTTGGGCCTTTAGCTGGCCGGCCCATTATGGTCTGGAAAATCTCGTGGGCCTTTAGCTGGGCCAGCCCATTATGGCCTGCAAAATCTCGCGGGTCTTTAGTTGGGCCAGCCCATTATGATACGCAAAATCTCATGGGCCTTTTGCTGGGCTAGCCCATTATGGATTGCAAAATCTTGTGGGCCTTTAGTTGGGCCGGCCCATTTAAACTTTATGGGCCACTTTTCGGCCGGTCCACGTGTCAACATATCATAGGCGCATCCCGCCCATTGGATGAGTGACACCTGTGCCAACGCGGAGCTAACACGTGTTTCCGTCAGCCAATCAGAATTTTACACGCGGAAAAAACCCCATTGGCCCCGGCTGTTAACGGATTATAGGATCCAAAACCGGACCCGATAGCTTAACGGCGTTCCGTTACGGTGGATGCCACATGTAAGTCACCCTTGACGAAAGCACTTCTGTGACGCGCGATTTATCATCATGGATGTCGACACTTCCGTGATGATAATTTTATTAATGTCATGGAACACTTCTAAGACAGCACAGGTATGACTATCTTGGTACTATCATAAAATTGTCATGGATGTACATGCATGACAGAAAACATGACCTACTGTGACAAACACGTATCATCACGGAAGTGTATTTTTTTGCAGTGCAATCATATAAGCATTTCCTTTCAATTGTCTACCAACATAAGCATTGAAGTCTTCTTGCTTAACCATAAAATTATCAAACTCATCCAAGCAATGGCTAGCAAACTTAGTAGATGGGATTTCACACTTATCAAATTCTATAGAGAGAATTTACTTTTACTACCTGTGTCGGGTTATCAAGACCATGTATTTCTTCAATAGGTGGTAAATTCTTAACATCTTCAGCTTTAATACCTTTTTCTTTCATAGATTTCTTTGCCTCTTGCATATCTTCAAGACTGAGAAATAGAATACCATTTTCTTTGGAGTTGGCTTAGAAGTTGGTTCAGGAATTGTCCAATCATTTTAATTACTCAACATATTACTCAATAGCAATTCAGCTTAATTAATAGTTCTTTCCCTGAAAACACAACCAGCAAAACTATCCAGGTGGTCTCTGGAAGCATCTGTTAGTCCATTATAAAAGATATCAAGTATTTTATTTTTCTTGAGAGGATGATCAGGCAAAGCATTAAGTAATTGGAGAAGACTCCCCCAAGCTTGTGGGAGACTATCTTCTTCAGTTTGCACAAAATTATATATTTCCCTTCAGGCAGCTTGTTTCTTATGAGCGGGGAAATATTTAGCAGAGAAGTAATAAATCATATCCTAGGGACTACGCACACAACCAGGATCAAGATAATTAAACCATGTTTTAGCATCACCCTTTAATGAGAACGGAAACAACTTAAGGATAAAATAATAGCGAGTTTTCTCATCATTAGTGAATATGGTGGCTATATCATTTAATTTAGTAAGATGTGCCACAGCAGTTTCAGATTCATAGCCATAAGAAGGATCAGATTCAACCAAAGTAATTAACTGAGAGGGTTGACAGAGAAATCATAATTCTTATCGGAAATAAAGATAGGTGAAGTAGCAAAAGCATGGTCATATTTCATTCACTACACCATGACACTACAAAGACGACATGCAACTATTGGTATAAGTGAGAATCGCCGACACGTTTTTTGTCCAAAACTATACAGAAACACAGTATATTAGTATTATTATAAGTTTGTGACACATTATCTGTCGTCAAAACTCGTAAAAACACCATCAAAATTTCTGTCGGTAGATGAAGACAATGCCGTCTATTTGTGTGTCGCTGATTCATGTGGACACAAAAAATGTCGGCGTTTTCCTTCAGCCCATGTCCGAACAATATGGCGCGCAAAGAGAGCCATGCGCGCGCCATGCCAAACACCCGATTCGCACCAGCCCAGAAAAAGAAAAAGAAAAAAGAACACCAGACACATCGACCCCGACCTGTTCGATCCCCAATCTCACCCCTCTCCCTCTCTATCTCGCCACCCACACACCCTAACCCTAACCCGACCGCGCCGCCGCTCCCAACCTGCGCGCCTCCGCCCCAAACCACCCGCCAGTCCCTCGCGCCACCACATCTCGGACCCCGGCCTCCCTTCCCTTAGTCCGCAGTAGCAGCAACGCCGTCTGCGACGGAGGAGCACCGTCCGCCGCCGAGGAACAGCAGCGCCGTCCGCCACCAAGGATCCACCGCGCGCCGGGAACAGCAGCACCATACGTCGGAGGATTCGCCGCACCGAATGCTATTGAGGAGCAGCCTGCCGTTCTTCTTCCTCCACCGGCGACCCCTGTCTCGGCCCCGCCTCCAGATCTGAACAAGTAAGATGCAGTTTTTTTCCTTACCTATCTTCTCGTATGTTGCTATATGGAGTCCATATTTTATTGTGAATGGTTTATAATCTGATGGTATGCCTTGCGTGATTATAGTCGGGTGGTTCCAGGTCTAGGTCATGGCATCAGTGGTGTGGCGTTGTTCTGTTTTCTCAATGAATAGCAGTCGCTTGTTGGATGGGAATTGCTACTGTATAAGTCATCTCAGCGAGTAGTATTGCCCCCCTAAAGAAAGGAGTATCGACACAATACACAAAATTATTAGGCTGCAGATAGTATGGGGTACATTAGTACATGGACATAAAAAAGTAAAGGATATACATGATAGTGTTTGCTTGTCTTTGTCAGTTTTTTTAATTTTCTTTTTGAGTGGCTTCACACACATGTGTTTTTCCGCCTTACTGTATCGCCGCAGAGACAATACTTGCAGGGATTGTGAAAAATAACTTGAAGCATGCCCATTAGTTAGTAGAGCATATATTTGCATTGCAGCGATGACTTTATTAGTGTGTGTGTTCACTTCTAGGTCACCGCATCATGTCAAAAAAACCCGGCACTGCTACAATTTCTGAAAGAAAAGGAAGTTCATGTGAAGAACCATGGCGACACATATGAGGAAAATATATTTGAGTCAATATATATACACATATAAATGGATGGAAGGAATGTTCATAAATATTTTCTATTTCTTCTTTTCTGTGAGGGAAAGACAGTTTATTACTCCCTCCGTCCCATAATATAAGAGCGTTTTTGACACTAACACTACACTAGTGTCAAAAACACTCTTATATTATGGGACAGAGGGAGTACTTGTTAGTTTGAAAACCTGTAAAGAAGATAGTCTGCAGTAAAATGTGTATAAAAAATATAGGTCAATGATATACTGTGATAATTCCTCCTTGTTTTTTTGTCTGCAATAGTTGATTAAATTTTTTGAGGGGGGTTCAAAAAAACACTTCATGAGCTTATTTTTGAATGGCTGAATAGATTAGTTATGTTCTAATCCGAAGTTCGGCAAGTGTTCTTCACGTGTTAGATTTTCCTGCGATTCAAAATCCTGCCCACCTATTCTAAACCCAAATCTGTATTATCCACTCGTCAAGCCAATGAAGGCCCAGTGGCTTTGATGCACGCCCATTACCCAATAATAAAAGTAGAAGAACCTATAAACATAGGAAAGATTAACATGCACGTGCTTTTTCGAAAGGTCTTCTTGTAAGTTTGCCTTTTAATGTGTATACATGAGCTGGTTTTCTACTGTCAATTTTGACTCAACTTGAACGTCTCAATAATGAACCCTTTTTGCACATGACATTTTTGAATTATCTCCTCACGGCAGCAGGTGATTTTCTCATGGATGTTTGCACAGGAGCTTGTTATTGCTTCCATATATACTGGTTTCGTTCAGCTGGTCAAGTTGCTGTTGCTCCCTCCGCTATGCAGAACAGTACCCCTGGAGATGCGTGGAGTAGGCTAGTCCTCTGACCATAACAATTGGCTGCTACTGACGACACGAGGTGATCTTATATGTTCAATTCTTAATTGTTGTTTCAAATCCTTGGACTAGTGGCTGGGATTGTATTAGTTATTTGGAGATACCTATTTGTACTGATGTTCAGTTAGTAAGTTGAATATAGCCCTCTTGTTCTAGCCATGTGCAGTTGAATTGAATATTTTTGGTCCGCTTCTCACTCTTGATTTTTGCAAAAAAATAATCTAAAATCCTTGGTCAGTGGCATGTTAATTATACATTGCTAGCTAGTTCTATGCACATACAATACTTGGTTGGGACTGAAAACTGTAGCACTTGAGCAAGAAAGGCTGACTACCGATTCATTAGCATGTCAATAAAGTCAATCTGGTCTTCCTCTATGAACTTGTTATGGCTCATTAATAGCATGGTTTTGCTCACTGAAATAGGAGAGGAGCTGCACAAGACAGAAAAAGCACAAATGGCCAAGTACACTTGACGGAAGATTGACGAAACAGAGAGGAAGAGAGCACAGGTAAAAACTGAGACCAAAGGCACTGATACTTGAGTAATAGTTCCAGTAAGCTCACAGTACTACTTCCACAACCACGAATGGTAAATTTTAGAAGTACAAATGAAAGCATAGAAATTAACACAAATTGCTAGTTTAGGTCTTCAATGATTTCCGAACGGATTGAAAGTCCAAGCCTTGATGAATTGATAGTCCACACATGTTTTGCGAAGTATTTTAAATGAAATTGCAATTGAAATCTAGATGCAGCTACTGTAGATATATTTGTTGCAATTAGTACACATTTTCCCCCTATCCAAGGTCTTCTACTATTTCAATACCCATTATATGTGAAAATCTGTGGTGATAAAAGAAACACATCTACAGTCTGTAATTTGTTCCTAAAAGTGAAACTTAAGAATGTCAGTGAGTGGTGAAATGTACACTCTTGTTTGATCTAATTTATGGATTCCATTTCCTTGTACTTCTAAGAAAATAATTAAGTCTTGCATTAGGTATAGAACACAAAGACAACATTAGTTGCATCTTTTATTGAGGAAGAAACTCATTAGATCTATCTAAGTCGAACAAGTGTATGTCTAAACTGTCATATTTATTCACAGATTTTGCCTGCTTGCTTCAAAACAGAAATGTGGCTTTTGCTTGCTGATAATTTTGGTTATGGTGTGGCTGCCTATTACTCAAGATGATCTCATATCATATCATCAATTTCAGGAACATTATCTCAGCTGTCGTTGATTTCAGAACAAATCGTTGGCATTGTACCTTCAAGGGAGTATCCTTTTGCCTACTGAGCACACAAAACAAATGCGTCTATATATTTATTTAAGGGAAACAACATGCTCCCATTTTTGGTCAATCGATGGATCTGACTAATACATAACTATATATATATATATATATATGTGTGTGTGTGAGGTATTATTCATGTGTCATTTTTTGTAATTCGAGTAAGCTGAAACTGATGGTCTCAGATGGTTTGTGTATTAACTTTGATCAGAACTTGCATCTACAAATACTGAGTAGTGGGTTGCCTTTTGTGCAGGAATTTGCAGCAGGATCCCTTGCTTGTGCTCTCCGCCTGTCCTCACTCCTTAGACCTTCCCTTTGCTTGTCACCATACATTTTATTTAGAGTGGTGTCAAGATGCATCTCCTCTGCCAAGATGATGGGCAGAGGGCCTAAGCTCTAGGTGAGCTCCTCCACCAAGCATGTGTTGTATATTGTACGATGTTTTCATCGTTAATGTCTGCAATCTAATGCTTTGCTCTGCTATTTTAATTTCATGTAACATGCATACTCTCATTATCTGTACGCATGTGTTTGTAATAACTTGTACGCATGAGTTTGTAAGAAGTTGAATGCTGGTATGATGCTTTATTTTCTACAAAGTTGGGCTATATGCTCATGGCTGCTTCCTGATAACTGTGCATGTAACTGGGTTTCTTCACTTCATTTAAATGATTAGTATGTTTAGGGCTTTGACCTATGCATATAACAACACTACCAAGCCAGTTTGTTGTACATCTTCTGTTTTTGGTTCTTTGGACTCAAGAGTAACTCAGAAGTTAGAACGAATGTATTATGATAATACTGCTCAAACATACGGTGCTTTTGCAGGGTCAAATGGCGGGAAGTATCAAGTCGAAGATATTATGGCTTTTGTACATCTTCTATTTTCTTTAAATGAAAGTTGATGTCGGTTTGGTGATCGAAGACTTAGGCTCTTCCATAGTGTTTTGTAGAGTGATTGAACACTTAAGTCTCTTATGAACTAGGCCCATATTATGTAACATGCCACAACTTGTATGTTGACTTGAGTATTTTTTCAATGGTTGTAGCAAGGAAAACTAATGGGTCTTCTATATATGTTGAATAAATGCGTTGGTCAATGGCATTTTGTGATGAATAGAAGAGTGTAATTGTTGGTATATCTATTGCAAAGTGAACATGAATTGAATATTTTGAATTTATTTTCATGTTAATATATGTTGCATTTGCATTTGTGCTGAAATGTATAACCTGGCAGCAAATGTGTCAGAAAACTATTGGAGGTCGCAAAGACTGTTGGCATAGCATACTTACAGAGAAATTGTCGGGGTAGCAACGGTCGTTGCACTATCTGTCGGTATAACACACTGTCAAACGATCTGTTGGCATAGAATACTCTATCGCTCAAGAAATGTCTGTCGCTATAGCCCTCACCAACCCAGTCAAACTGTCCGTCGGCATAGATTTATCTGTCGCTAACGACTTTTCCCGGCAGGACTATAGGCGACAACTCCTTTCTGTCGCCAAAAGTCTTTCCCGACACTAAATGTGTCGCCTTAGGTGTCCTATGCCGACAGATTGTTTGACGTTGCTTTGAGTGTCGTGGTGT
Source organism: Triticum aestivum (assembly GCF_018294505.1). NCBI lineage: Eukaryota > Viridiplantae > Streptophyta > Magnoliopsida > Poales > Poaceae > Triticum > Triticum aestivum. Next base: position 594,591,494 of record NC_057812.1, on the reverse strand, counting down.
AGTGATTATAGCATTCAAAGACTTTTCTTTAAGCTTAACTAATAATTTCTTAAGATTAGATCTATCATTGCAAGCTAAAAAGTCTCTAGCAGTTTCTTCATCCATAACATAACCCTCAGGCACAACAAGCAATTCGTATCTAGGGGGAGAATCTTCATCATCACTTTCATCAATATTATCAGTTTTAATAATTTCATTCTCTCTTACCCTAGCAAGTTGTTCATCAAGAAATTCACCTAGTGGCATAGTATTATCAAGAATAGAAGTAGTTTCATCATAAGTATCATGCAAAGCAGAAGTGGCATCATTAATAACATGCGACATATCAGAATGAATAGCAGGAGTAGGTGTCGCCAATTTACTCAAAACAGAAGGTGAATCAAGTGCAGAGCTAGATGGCAGTTCCTTACCTCCCCTCGTAGTTTAGGGAAAAATCTTGGTTCTTTTATCTTTCAAGTTCTTCATAGTGATCAGCAGAGATAAATCCCAAGTGACTCAAAGAATAGAGCTATGCTCCCCGGCAATGGTGCCAGAAAATAGTCTTGATAACCCACAAGTATAGGGGATTGCAGTAGTTTTCGAGGGTAGAGTATTTAACCCAAATTTATTGATTCGACACAAGGGAGCCAAAGAATATTCTCAAGTATTAGCAGCTGAGTCGTCAATTCAACCACACTTGGAAACTTACTATCTGCAGCAAAGTATTTAGTACCAAAGTAGTATGATAGTAATGGTAACGGTAGCAAAACTAATAGTTTTGGTTTTATAGTGATTGTAACAATAGCAACGGAAAAGTAAATAAGCAAAGATCAATATGTGAAAAGCTTGTAGGCATTGGATCAGTGATGGATAATTATGTCGGATGTGATTCCTCGTGCAATAGTTATAATATAGGGTGACACAGAACTAGCTCCAGTTCATCAATGTAATGTAGGCATGTATTTGAATATAGTCATAGATGCTTATGGAAAAGAACTCGCATGAGATATTTTGTCCTACCCTCCCATAGAAGCAGGGTCCTATTGGAAACTAAGGGATATTAAGGCCTCCTTTTAATAGAGTACCGGACCAAAGCATTAACACTTAGTGAATACATGAACTCCTCAAAGTACGGTCATCACCGGTAAGTATCCCGATTATTGTCACTTCAGGATTAACGGATCATAACACATAATAGGTGACTATAGACTTGCAAGATAGGATCAAGAACTCACATATATTCATGGAAACATAATTGGTTCAGATCTGAAATCATGGCACTCGGGCCCTAGTGACAAGCATTAAGCATAGCAAAGGCATAACAACATCCATCTCAGAACATAATGGATACTAGGGATCAAACCCTAACAAAACTAACTCGATTACACGATAAATCTCATCCAACCCATCACCGTCCAGCAAGCCTACGATGGAACTACTAACGCACGGCGGTGAGCATCATGAAATTGGTGATGGAGGAAGGTTGATGATGACGATGGTGATGGATTCCCCTCTCCGGAGCCCCGAACAGACTCCAGATCAGCCCTCCCGAGAGAGATTAGGGCTTGGCGGTGGCTCCATATCGTAAAACATGATGGATCCTTCTCTCTGATTTTTTTCTCCCCGAACATGAATATATGGAGTTGGAGTTGAGGTCGGTGACGAATCACGGGGCCCATGAGGCAGGGGGCCGCGCCCCCACCCTCGTGGACAGGGTGTGGGCACCCTAACGTTGATTCTTTCGCCAGTATTTTTTATATATTCCAAAAATATTCTTTGTTGATTTTCAGGTCATTCCGAGAACTTTTATTTCTGCACAAAAATAACACCAAGGCAATTCTGCTGAAAACAGTGTCAGTCCGGGTTAGTTCCATTCAAATCATGCAAGTTAGAGTGCAAAACAAGAGCAAAAGTGTTTGGAAAAGTAGATACGATGGAGACGTATCATGGTACTCCGTACCGGGTGGTGATGTCTGCAATGAAGGTCATAGCAGTCGGACCATTCAACTTCTTGATTGGCCTGGCTTCAATCCACTTGGTGAACTTGTCCACAACAACAAGCAGATGGGTCATGCCGCCGCGTGCTGTCTTGAATGGCCCCACCATGTCCAATCCCCAGACGGCAAAGGGCCAAGCCAAGGGAATGGTCTTGAGTGCAGAAGCCGGTAGATGCTGCTGAGAGTTGAACTACTGACGACGTTTGCAATGCTTGACTAACTCCTTGGCATCTTCCAAAGCAGTCGGCCAAAAGAAACCATGGCGGGAAGCCTTGGCAACAAGGGATCTGGAGGCCGCGTGGTGGCCGCACTCGCCTTGGTGGATATCTTTGAGGACTGCTTGGCCTTTCTCTGATTCTACACAGCGCTGGAAGACTCCAGTCACGCTGCATCTGACACGCTCTCTGTTTACTATCGTGTAGGCTTCTGCTCGCGCTGCACTTGCCGGGCCGAGATTTCATCGCTCGGCAGCTCTCTGTTTACCAGAAACTCGAGGATGGCAATGCCCATGAAGGTGCTTGAATTTCTTCTAGTGCCACTACAGCCACTTGTACAAGGGCGGTTGGGCTGGGAGGCAGAGAGTTGGAATCGCTTGCCGCCTGCTGTGCTGCTGAAGTCCCCGGCCTAACTGCTGCAGCCCCCGAGCCAGGTTGTGAAGTCCCTGGGCCGGGTGCATGTGACGCCCGGATATTTAAGCTACAATGATCCCACACTAATGATGCCAGGTCACCTCGGTTACTGTTGCTAATCTCGCGTTAGTTCGAAACCGGTTCAAGTCCAAATTAAAAATCAAACAAACAATAAAAGTTTTCAAACCTTAAAAAAATGTTCGGGTTGTACCAAATAATGCATAGGTAGATATGATGGAGAAACCGCATTTTATTAAGATGCTTTAACACTCTAAAATGATTAAAACAGTAGCAAAAACAATTATTTAAATGAGGTTAAAATAATAAACCGTTGCAAACTATTTTGTTTTAGTTGCGAAGCTAATTGTGACAGTGGCATAATTATTAATGCTCTTTTGGTGCAAGTTTTGTATTCTGTAAAAGATAAAAATTAATAAAATAGAAATGAGAATAAAATAAAAGAAAAGGCAAAACTGTAAACAAAAACAAAAAATAAAATAAAAACAAAAGGCCCCCCTCCCCTTGGGCCTCTTGGCCCAGTCGGCGTAGCCGACCAGGCCGCTCCAGCCGGCCCACCCCGCACCTCCCCTGGCCTATATGGCCCCTTACTCTCTCGAACCCTAATCCCCACCCACGACTCCCACTCCCGCCCATCTGGATCGGGCAACTGCACCGATCCCCATCGCCGAACGCTGCTCCTTGGCGCCCCGACCACGCCGACTTCGTCACCCCTCCGTCGAGAATGGCGCACTGGTCCCGTTGCCGACCACCGCCACTTGCCGGACCGCTCCACCGTCGTCGTCGCCTCCCCAACTCCTCCTCGACCTGCTTCCATTGACCCTACCCCCCTCCCGCGGTGAGGCCCCCCGGCCACTCCTTCTCTCCCAGTCCCCGTTGCCTGCTCCGGCCGCTCGTCCTTTGCACTGCCCGCGCCCCGCTCGCCCTGCGACGCCGCTGCTTCGCCTGGCCCCGCGTCGGCCCGCCTCCCATGCTCGCCGGCCCCCTACCTCGCGCGCGGCGTCGCACGCTCACGCCCGCCTCGCCTCCGGTATCCCGAGCCCCTAGCTCCACCGCGCCACCCGCTACTCGCCGCACTAGCGCCCCGCAGCCACTGGCGGTCGCCCTACTGCTACGTCTGGAGCTCTGCTCCCGCGCGCGCCCACGCCTCTTAACCACTCCTAGCTGTCGTCACGCGCCAGCTCCCGCCAGAGCTCACGCCGCGCGCCCCGGCCACCGCCAACCTCATCGCCCCGCCCGCGCCTGTCTCTTGCGCCGGCCACCTTCGCCCCTGCCGCACCGCCCGCATTCGCTCCCTGGCCGCCCGCGTTCGCCCCCTTCGCCCCAGCTCGCCGGCGTGCGCCCACGCCCCACCGTACGCCCCTCCTCCCCTCGTCCAGCTCTGCGGCGGCCTCCGCCTCACCGCGTGCGCAGGCGTCGTGCCCCCTGCTGCCAAGCACGCCGCCCCCAACCGCTCTGGCCGCGACAATCGCCACCGGTGCCAAGCCGCGCGCCCGCCTGTTGCACGTCTCCTCGCAGCGCCCTATCGGGCGAGCTGGCGCTCGTCGCCTGGCTCCGCCCGACGCCCGTAACCCTGTGCCCGCTAAGGCCGGGGCCAATGACATGTGGGGCCCACGGCCCAGAACGTTTATTTAAAAAAATTAATTTTAAAAAATACTATTAGTTAGTTAATTAATTAATTAATTAATTAATTAATTAATTAGTTAACTTAATTAATTCTGTTAACTAACTATTAAATCTAATTAACCTGCTAATTAATCTAACTAAACAGTTAGTTAGACAATGATAGTGGGACCCACGCGTCAGTTGGACCAAGTCAATTGACTGTTGATTGCTGACATCACCATGATGTCATGCTGACATCACCCTGATGTCATGCTGACATCATAATGGCAGTTCCTAATTAAATTTATTCTGGTAAATCTAAAAATGATTTAAATCTTTGAAAATTCATAGAAAATAAACCGTAGCTCGGATCGAAAAACTTTATACATGAAAGTTGCTTAGAACGACGAGACAAATCCGGTTACGCAGCCCGTTCGTTCACCACGCATCCCTAGCATAGTGAACAGGAAACTTTCCCCCTCCGATTCATCTGTCCGAAAACGCGAAACACCGGGGATATTTTCCCGGATGTTCCCCCCTTCACCGGTACCACCTCTTACCGCGTTATGGCACCCCTAGCACGACTACTTGTATTGTCATGCATTGGTGTGCATCTGTTTGCTTAATATTTATTGTTTCTTCCCCCTCTTCTCTCGCTAAACACCGAGACCCACGTCGCTGCTACCCAGTACGACTACGGTGTTGATGACCCCTCTCTCTTGCCAGAGCAACCAGGAAAGCCCCCCCCTTGATCACCAGATATCGCCTACTCTTCTCTCTACCTCTTGCATTAGAGTAGTGTAGCATGTTACTACTTTCCGTTAATCCTATTCTGATGCGTAGCCTGTCATTGTTGCTAACTGTTGATACCTTGCCTACAATCCTTAGTACTTAGTATAGGATGCTAGATTATCATCAGTGGACCTACATTCTTGTCATTCTGCCAAGCTATACTATCGGGCCGTGATCACGTTGGGTGTTGATCACGGGTAAATACATACATATATATATATACATACTATGTAGGTGGCTCCATCTAGTAGTGGTGGGCCTGAGTTCCCGACGGCCCCCGACTGTTACTTTGAGGCGGAGCGACAGGGCAGGTTGAGACCACCTAGGAGAGAGGTGGGCCTTGCCCTGGTCAGCGTTCGCGGTTACTTCAAAATAACATGCTTAAGGAGATTTGGGTATTTGATCTGAGTCTGGCTACTGGCCTACACCCACTAACCAACTATGCGGGAACAGTTATGGGCACTCGACGTTATGGTATCAGTCGAAGCCTTCGTGACGTCATCGACTAAGCGGCGCGCGCCGGGTTGGACTGGAACGCCTGCTCTTGTATAAGGGAGGCTAGGTCTGCTCAGCGGCCGCGTACGCAACGTGCAGGTGTGCAATGGGCGATGGGCCCAGACCCCTCCGCCATAGGATTTAGACCGGTGTGCTGACCTCTCTCTTGTGCCTAGGTAGGGCTGCGATGTGTTGATCTTCCGAGGGCGGGCATGATCTAGGAAAGTGTGTCCGGACAAAGGGGATCGAGCGTGTTGGGAAATGTGGTGCACCCCTGCAGGGAAGTTAATCTATTTGAATAGCCGTGATCTTTTGTAACAGGATGACTTGGAGTTGTACCTTGACCTTATGACAACTAGAACCAGATTCTTAATAAAACACACCCTTTGAAGTGCCAGATACAACCGGTGATCGCTCTCTCACAGGGCGACGAGGGGAGGATCATCGGTTAGGATTATGTTGTGCGAAGATACTTGGTGAACTTACCATCGTCTCTCTTCTTCCGCTGCAAGATTGAGGTTACGAAAAGCGTAGTCTTCGATAGGCCTAGTTATCCCCCTCTTATTTCAGCATTCTGCAGTTCAGTGCACATATGATACCCCTTTTCCATTTGATACCAATGCATACATATGTAGTGTAGCTATTTGCCTGTGAGTACTTTGGATGAGTACTCACGGTTGCTTTGCTCCCCCTCCCCCCCTTCTATGCTCGATTGCTACGACCAGACGTTGGAGTCCAGAAGCAAGACGCCACCGTTGACGATGACTCCTACTACTCAGGAGGTGCCTACTACTACGTGCACCCGCTGACGACGACCAGGAGTAGTTTAGGAGGATCCCAGGAAGGAGGCGTGCGCCTCTTTCGATATGTACCCCAGTTTGTGCTAGCCTTCTTAAGGCAAACTTGTTTAACTTATGTTTGTACTCAGATATTGTTGCTTCCGTTGACTCATCTATGATCGAGCTATTGTATTCGAGCCCTCGAGGCCCCTGGCTTTGTAATATGATGCTTGTATGACTTATTTTATTTGTAGAGTTGTGTTGTGATATCTTCCTGTGAGTCCCTGATCTTGATCGTACACGTTTGCATGTATGAATAGTGTACGGTAAAATCGGAGGCGTCACAAGTTGGTATCAGAGCCGACTTCCTGTAGGAATCCCCCTTCCACACTCCTTGGCCGAAGTTGAGTCTAGGCATTACAAAAACTTTTACTAACATGGTTGTGTGCCTTACGGGCCCACGTCGCCATCTGGGTGGTATTAGGATCCTTTACTCCTCGATCTATACTCTGGGACTCTGATCTCTCTTCTATTCGGGTTAAATGATTTTGCTAAAATCTAACTCTAGGTTCTCGTTACAACTTCCTGCCGGAGAGTCCCTTCATTCCAGATGATCGACTGCTTCAATAGAAGATTCTGACAATACTCTCCGATGATCTCTCGAGACTTTGTGCCATCGCTTTCGCAATTCCCTTCCATCGATAAACCCTATGGATAACCACGTACACTTGCCATTCATACAATGATTCCCCGTTGATCTTGTTATTACAAGATACCTTGAAATTCTCTCTATTGTTTCGAGAATCCTTTAAGCTTACTGCCATAAAGTTCTTTGCCACAAGAATGCCCCTACATATAATTCCTTGCACTTATTGAGTATCCGCTCATTCTCAGTTGTTCAGGTGTTTCGTATCAGCCTTCGAAATACTATTTGATCTTTCGAAATCCTCAGCAGCCTATTACTCTCGAAATTCTTGCTTGCTTGCATTATGGGTAATGCCACAAGTCTGGTAATCTTATTGGCATCCGTTGACATTATCATTTTCAGTCCGCTGATTCACTATGTCGCGAATGCTGCAATCTTAAATCAGGTCCTAGAATTCATCCTTCCAGCTCAGACATCGTTTTAAAAATGAGCTGGATCTAGACCAATCAAATGGCCAGCGATTGTACCCCTAAGCCTACTCAACATATTCATCCTTAATCGGAGCGTTTGCTACTGATACCTTGAATTGGAAATCATAATTCCTTTGCATTTCAGCTTTGAATTAGTCAGTTGTTTCTATAATCTGACCTCCTTGCATTCTTCCTTTGGTTGAGTACCGATGCTCACATCAGATCCCTAGAGGACCATCGGATCCTTTGTTGAAATATCATCCGACAGTGTCCTTCGTATACAAAATCCTAGAGAAATTCTTTCCCTGATACATAATGCCTTCGGTAAATTGTATCCTCTCGTTTTGTCACCCATGCTCTACTATCGAGCTTGTGTTATTTACTATTGAATCTTGTGGTATAAGTTCCCAAGATGCCCCTAAGGGTCGAACTTATATGCCTTCCCAGATCCGGGTAAAATCGAGAGTTATCACGAGTCATACTCTTCTGGTGTTTTGCTAGATAAAATTTAAACATTACAACTTCTTCGAAAAGTGAGAAGTGAATGAAAGGTTAAGCGTTGGAGAAGTGGGAGTCGACCTTGAACTTTGCGTTCATGCCCATGGACCCGATGTCGAACTTATCATGGAAGCTTCTTGTAATAAGAATAATAATCCCCTTGTTATAAATTTGTCTTGTATCTATGTTTAATCCTTTTCAACCGTGGTTCCGGCCATGATTGTTCTTCTTTGATCCCATTTCTCGGACAAGTTAAAGCAGTTGTCTTCTACAGATCAATATGCCTACCCAACCTCTATTATGATCTACCTTCGAGTATTACCCCTGGTATCTCGAGGATATCATGCCATTGCACTACATCTTATGAAACTTTTGGTGAAGTACTACCTTTCCCTCTCATTGTCACTTCATGGGTGCTGGGTTGTTTGTCACTCGAGAACACCAAGAAGTGAATCTATTCCGCACTCCGATTCTATAACTCTTAAGTAATTTTTTGTTGCTTATGAGTTTAATAATCCTTCAAGCCATTCCTAGCCTGTTTGGCTATATCATTGTCGTGATGATTTTAACTTTGCTACCTGGTCCTTATTCTCGGAGCACCAATTTGCGACGATAGCTAAGCTTACGTCGATCTTCCTCACCATCCCCTTTCACCTTAAACATCAAGCTTGATTTCGAGTTTGTGTCGTAATTGTGGTTCCAATAACCTCTTGCTTCATCATTCCTTTGACTTGATGTCATCCCTGATCGATTACATCTTCATGAAATATCTTGACAAAATTTGTCGTGATCATCATCAACATTCTGAGCTCTTCCAGGATATCAATTGAATTTAAGAAGAGAAATACCATCCTTGCCCTCGATGATTTGTGTTATCATCGACCACTTTATTGCCTTATGTTCAACAAAAACTTGTTCATGTTTCGTGTTATACCTTGAGATCCTTACTATCCAGCATTTGTTCTTTACCTTGGAGTATTACCATCTTTTATGTCAAGGATGTCGTGAGAATTTCACCACCTATTAAGAATTCCTGGTATAGTGATACTTCTCACCATCACCATTCTTTCTTGGTCCCCGTGTTGATTCCAACAATTGAAGTGTGTTGTTTGGATTCCTTCCTTCTAGCAACCCTATTGATTTGAACTTAATGGTTAACATTTCATTCTTAGACCATTGGTTATCAAATCACCATTATAACACCAGTCATGCTACCTAAGCCCATACTATGGGTGTACTTTTCAACCAATGGCTAGTTGTGTATGTTTTCCTCGAGCATACACCATTATACCATCTGTTTTGACAAATGTTATCTCCTTGTTCACATAATTGTAGAAATCCATCTTGTTGGAAATCTCGAAGAATTATCGCTGAGACCATCAGCCACCTCCTCATCCTATCATTGGTTTAATGATGAACTCTTGTTTTGGAACTTGCTTCCATAGTTCATTCCCCGAGAAACTTACTATGTCATCTCGTCAAATTGTGTTGCACCTTTTCTTCTTAGGCATCCTGAGTCTGAGGTATCCTGACACCAATCAGATCTAAAACTTGGTCAGATATGATGGTTGGAATATATTCCCAGGAGTTATAACCAGGTGATGTCATGCCTAGCACACCTGGCCAGGAGAACCTAGTGTTATAGTTTCCTTCTTAACAAGGTTAACCATTTTTTCCGTGAGGAAATTGAATGCCTTGTTTAATAAGTTTATCCTGATGGATCCTTTGTGTATCCAAAGTCTAACCTTTGCTTGAAGACCATGTCAATGCTATCTCGGAGCATGTGTGTGGTACTCCGATTTTCAACAAGAACATTCGAAGCCCAATGCTAAATGTTTCTTGCTCAATTATCCAAACACCGTTGTATGGGTAATGTCATGAAATTTCTCTCCCCTTAACTAAAGGGTTTTCTACGTTATATCCTGTCATGGATATCATGGTCCGCTTGTCCTTTGGAAGAATATACCCCTGAAATATGTGTTTAAATACATATTCCTTTCCATTGTTTTGTTTAATATTTCTTGTGATCTATATGGTCTAAGCAGTAATAATTCACTGCTTATGTAAACACCTTGCGATACAACTCTATCAGTAAGACCCTGTTACTATTTTTGATGACATTCCGGTAGCCACCGATGGACGAGAACCTTGCCTATTGGTCCGCCTCGTTTAACGAGCAGGAAAATGGTTCTCTTCATCCCTCGCCCTTGGTACCAACGTTGTTGCCAACATAACTGACAGGCTACCCTCAAACATGCCTTGCTATCTTGACCATGCAAGATGTGACCGTTCCTCCTACTTTTAACCAAAATGGTGGGCCCATAACCCACAGTTCCACAGGATCGAAACCTGACTCTCTCGTACACCCTGATGTCAAATTATTCCTCACACTTGACTTCATATGTAATTCATGGGTCATCTTCCTAGTAATCTACTTTGGAATCGGACACAATACTTATTCTCGTTGCTCTGGACCCCTTTCACACTTTGTTCAGGCATCGAACGATTGCCTGCCCGCTCGAAACTTCTCATGGTACCTTCTTACTTTGCTCTCAATATCTTCTTAAGTTTCAGTTTGAGAGTTACTTCCGCCACGTTCCCCCGATGTTTTCTACTAGGTAGTCAACCTTGCAGAGGTTCATTCTTCCGGAATAACCACCCTTAATTCTTTCGTAAGTACGACGGAGTTCCCGAAGAAATAATGCCGACTTCATCACGATGACCTGAAGCAGAGAAATGAAGACGTCAACATAATGGGTCGACCTCTTTGAGAAGAGCAACTAAGACCGAGAAATTTTGTTAGAATTTTGTAATCAGAACTTCCCCTTATTCCACCTCATAAATGTCGGGACGAGATTTCATGTAGTGGAGGAGAATTGTGACGCCCGGATATTTAAGCTACAGTGATCCACCGCTAATGATGCCACGTCACCTCGGTTACTGTTGCTAATCTCGCGTTAGTTCGAAACCGGTTCGAGTCCAAATTAAAAATCAAACAAAATATAAAAGTTTTCAAACCTTAAAACAAAAATGTTCGGGTTTTACCAAATAATGCATAGGTAGATATGATGGAGAAACCGCATTTTATTAAGATGCTTTAATAGTCTAAAATGATTAAAACAATAGCAAAAACAATTATTTAAATGAGGTTAAAATAATAAACCGTTGCAAACTATTTTGTTTTAGTTGCGAAGCTAATTGTGGCAGTGGCATAATTATTAATGCTCTTTTAGGTGCAACTTTTGTATTCTGTAAAAGATAAAATTTAATAAAATAGAAACGAGAATAAAATAAAAAGAAAAAGGCAAAACTTTAAACAAAAAGGCCCACTCCTCCTGGGCCTCTGGGCCCAGTCGGCGCAGCCGACCAGGCCGGCCCAGCCGGCCCACCCCGCACCTCCCCTGGCATATATGGCCCCTTACTCTCCCGAACCCTAATCCCCACCCACGACTCCCACTCCCCCCCATCTGGATCGAGCAACTGCCTCGATCCCCATCGCCGAACGCTGCTCCTTGGCGCCCCAACCCCGCCGACTTCGTTGCCCCTCGGTCGAGAACGGCGCACCGGTCCCGTTGCCGACCACCTCCACTTGCCGGACCGCCCCACCTCGTCGTCGCCTCCCCGACTCCTCCTCGACCCGATGCCATTGACCCTACCCCCCCCGCCCGTGGTGAGGCCCCCTAGCATCTCCTTATCTCCTAGTCCCTGTTGCCTGCTCCGGCCGCTCGTCCCTCGCGCTGCCCGCGCCCCGCTCGCCCTGCGACGCCGCTGCTTCGCCTAGCCCCGCGTCAGCCCGCCTCCCAGGCTCGCCGGCCCCCTACGTCGCGTACGGCGTCGCACGCTCACGCCCGCCTCGCCTCGGGTCTCCCGAGCACCTAGCTCCACCGCGCCACCCGCTACTCGCCGCACCAGCGCCCCGCAGCTGCTGGCGGTCGACCTACTGCTGCGTCTGGAGCTCTGCTCCCCGCGCGCCCACGCCTCTTAACCACTCGCGCCTGCCATCACGCGCCAGCTCCCGCCGGAGCTCGCGCCACGCGCCCCGGCCATCGCCAACCCCATCGCCCCGCCTGCGCATGTCTCTTGCGCCGGCCACCTTCGGCCCTGCCGTGCCGCCCGCATTCGCCCCCTGGCCGCTCACCGCCGCTGCGCGCGCGCATCCGCGCTTGGCCGTGCCCCAGCTCGCTGGCGCGCGCCCACGCCCCACCGCACGCCCCTGCTCCCCTCGTCCCGCTCTGCCGCGCCTCCGCCTCACCACGCGCGCAGGCGTCGTGCCCCCTGCTGCCAAGCACGCCGCCCCCAACCGCTCTGGTCGCGACCATCGCCGCCGGCACTAAGCCACGCGCCCGCTTGTTGCACGTCTCCCCGCAGCACCCTATCGGGCGGGCTGGCGCTCGTCGCCTGGCTCCACCCGACGCCCGTAACCCTGTGCCCGCTAAGGCCGGGGCCAATGACATGTGGGGCCCACGGCCCAGAACTTTATTAAAAAATAATTTAAAAATATATTATTAGATAAATAAATTAACTTAATTAGTTAACTTAATTAATTCTGTTAACTAACTATTAAACCTAATTAACCTGCTAATTGATCTAACTTAACCGTTAGTTAGTTAGTTAGACAATGATAGTGGGACCCACACGTCAGTTGGACCAAGTCAACTGACTGTTGACTGCTGACATGACCCTGATGTCATGCTGATATCATAATGGCATTTCCTAATTAAATTAATTCTGGTAATTCTAAAAATGATTTAAATCTTTAAAAATTCATAGAAAATAAACCGTAGCTCGGATCGAAAAACTTTATACATGAAAGTTGCTCAGAACGACGAGACGAATCCGGTTACGCAACCCGTTCGTCTGCCACGCATCCCTAGCATAGAGAACAGGCAACTTTCCCCCTCTGATATTTTCCCGGATGTTTCCCCCCTTCACCGGTACTACCTCTTACCGCGTTAGGGCACCCCTAGCACCGCTACTTGTCTTGTCATGCATCGATGTGCATCTGTTTGCTTAATATTTATTGTTTCTTCCCCCTCTTCTCTCGCTAGACACCGAGACCGACGCCGCTGCTACCTAGTACAACTATGGTGTTGACGACCCCTCTCTCTTGCCAGAGCAACCAGGAAAGCCCACCCCCCCTTGATCACCAGATATCGCCTACTCTTCTCTCTACTGCTTGCATTAGAGTAGTGTAGCATTTTACTGCTTTCCGTTAATCCTATTCTGATGCATAGCCTATCATTGTTGCTAACTGTTGATACCTTACCTGCAATCCCAAATACTTAGTATAGGATGCTAGATTATCATCAGTGGCCCTACATTCTTGTCAGTCTGCCATGCTATACTATCCAGCCATGATCACGTCGGGTGTTGATCATGGGTAAATACATACATATATACATACTATGCAGGTGGCTCCATCCAGTAGTGGTGGGCCTGATTTCCCAACGGCCCCCGACTGTTACTTTGAGGCAGAGTGACAGGGCAGGTTGAGACCACCTAGGAGAGAGGTGGGCCTGGCCCTGGTCGGCGTTCGCGGTTACTTCAAATAACATGCTTACAAGATCTGGGTATTTGATTTGAGTCTGGCTACTGGCCTATACGCACTAACCAACTACGCGAGAACAGTTATGGGCACTCGACGTCGTGGTATCAGCCAAATCCTTCGTGACATCAGCGACTAAGCGGCGCGCGCTGGGTTGGACTGGAACGGCTGCTCTTGTATAAGGGAGGCTAGGTCTGCTCACCGGCCACATACGCAACGCGCATGTGTGCAATGGGTGATGGGCCCAGACCCCTGCGCCATAGGATTTAGACCGGCGTGCTGACCTCTCTGTTGTGCCTAGGTAGGGCTGCGACGTGTTGATCTTCCAAGGCCGGGCATGACCCAGGAAAGTGTGTCCGGACAAAGGGGATCGAGCGTGTTGGGAAATGTGGTGCACCCCTGCAGGGAAGTTAATCTATTCGAATAGCCGTGATCTTTGGTAACAGGACGACTTGGCGTTGTACCTTGATCTTATGACAACTAGAACAAGATTCTTAATAAAACACACCCTTTCAAGTCCCAGATACAACCGGTGGTCACTCTCTCACAGGGCGAAGAATGGAGGATCATCGCTTAAGATTATGATGTGTGAAGATACTTTGTGAACTTACCATCTTCTCTCTTCTTCTGTTGCAAGATGGAGGTTACCAGAAGCATAGTCTTCGATAGGCCTAGCTATCCCCCTCTTATTCTGGCATTCTGCAGTTCAGTCCACATATGATACCCTTTTTCCATTTGATACCAATGCATACATATGTAGTGCAGCTCCTTGCTTGCGAGTACTTTGGATGAGTACTCACGGTCGCTTTGCTCCCCCTTTTCCCCCTTCTATGCTCGATTGCTGCGACCAGACGTTGGAGTCCAGAAGCAAGACGCCACCTGTCGGGTGGTAGGTGCGACATATGCCAACGGCTAGCTCTCCTCTCCTCTCTATGTGGTGTCTAAAACTAGCTCAGATCAACCCTTTGCATGGGTGCCCCAAGGGCTTTATATAGGCCCACCCCCTGGGGGTACAATGGTAATCCGGCTGGGCGTGGGCCCTAGCCGTCTGAGTCTACGCTAGCCGGTTTCTGCGCCGGCTGCTGGGGCCCGCCGGCTACTGGGTCCCGCCGGGTGCCGGCTCCTTGGTCGACAGGCAGGCCCCACTGTCAAGGGCCTTGTCGGTGGCTGGTTACTGTTGCCTCAAACCTGGTGACGAGGGCTTCGCCGAGGTAAGCGTGGCTACAGTGCCGCCGCCCGGCGAGCGATCGCTGTAGCCTCACCTCGTCTTGTCTCTTTAATGGGGCGTCAACTTCGAGGGAGGAAGCAAGCCGGCTGTGGGGAGCCGGCCCTGTCTTGGGCCGACTGGGGGAGGCCTGGCCGCCTTCGGGTGTCTCTCTGCCTGAAGGGGCCCACCGTCCATGGGCTGCGCTAACAGCCTGTCGTGGGTGGCATCAGGGTCAACATGGCAACAGTGCCGCGCCGGACGGGTCATGGCCACCCCGTACGGCGCACTGTGCCTGGCGTGCTCCGGGATTCGGGGGTGGTATGCTTTACTGTAGCCACGCCCCGCCACATCGCCGTTATGTGGATGCAGACTTCGAGGGTACGATCTTGACCGCTTTGTGGGAGTCGTCTTCTCGCGGCCGGCTTCTTGGAGTCGTCCCTCCCGCGGCTTTCTTCATGAGGGCTAAAGCCGGGCCGCCTTTTGATAGTCGGCCTGGGAGACAGCCGGCAAGGGAAGGCGGCCCAATGTCTTGGATTCTTGAGGGCCGAATCGGCTCGTAATTTTTTCAGAAGGGCCAGGGGGAGCTGGCTAGGCTACCCGTGGTCATTTACTCCGATAGTAGTCCCCGAAGCTGATCGAGCTTCGAGGCTGACAAAGGTACGAGAAGCTTGGTCAGCTTCCTATACTGAGGAGTCGGCTTTGCTTCTGCGCGCCGTCTTCGGAAAGCTCCGTATCTTGTAGGCGGGAACGTGGGTCGGCCTGCGAGCTGACGGCGCGCCACCCCGCTGGCCACGTGGCAAGGAAAGCCTGCCAACACACGTGCGCGATGGGACGCTGCCGCAGGCCCGGGCCCGCCACTCCTAGGCCTCGACCCAAGCGCGGATCTTCTGCGGCCCACAATGGACCGCTCGCCTTCCCGCGGTGGTTTCATTACGTCATCAGGGTGCAATAATCGCGGGTCATGGGGGAGTGGGCGCAGTTGATCCCATGTTCCCCCACACCACGCCTCCTCGGCTCCGCCGCGTGGGTCTATAAGTAGGGGGAGGAGTGGGAGCGGCAGAGGCTCGCACGCTCTCCCTCGCTCCACCCTTTCTCACCTTCCTTCTCCTTCCTTCCGCCGCGGCAGCGACCCATTGCCGCGCTGCTCCGCCGTCGGACCTCTCGGTTCCTTCGGTCCCGCCGTAGCGGGGTCGTGCGCGTCTCCGCCGTCGCATCGCCTTGTTCCTCGCCGCGTCACTCCTATGGCGTTGTCGAGCTCGTGGGACGGCTCCAACGTCCACGAGGACCACGTTGAGTTCCTCCGCCGGACGCGGCGTCTGTCGGGCGAGAACTACGTGCGGGTTCGTCGTGCGCCGGCGAGGGAGATTTCGCCGGCATCGGAGGAGGGCGAGCGGGTAATCTTCTGCTTGCACTGCCTGCGCGGCTCGGCCTACCGGCGAGCGGATTCCTTCGCGCTTTTCTTGAGTTTTACCACCTCCAGCCGCATCACCTCACACCCAACGCGGTGATGCTGCTGTCGGCTTTCGTCACCCTATGCGAGGGCTTTCTTGGGGTTCTCCCCACTCTCGAGCTCTGGGGAGAATTCTTCCAGTGCAAGCTTGGCACCATTGTCACGGGCGTGCCCGCCCCCTGCGGGGCCTTCATCGCCATGAGGAGGACGGGCGAGAACAATCCGTTCCCGCCCATCCCGCTGATCCAGTCGGTGAAGCTCTGGCAGAAGTCCTATTTTTACATGAAGAACGTCGCCCGCAGGGCGACTTCGTCAACCTGCCGGCTTACGTAGCCGGCCCGCCAGCTGGGAGGCAACCCTCGTGGAGCTACCGGGCCAGGTCGTTGTCTCAGGCCGGGAACGTAGCCGTCGCCCGGCTCCGGGTGATGATCCAGTCGGAGGGCCTGACCGGAGCCGACCTGGTGGCCGCCTTTGTGGAGCGCCGAGTACTTCCGCTCCAAGGCCGGCCTCACATGATCTGTCAGATGAGCGGCCGCTTCGACCCGTGCCGGCTGAGCACCAGAGAGATGCCTCATGTCGAGGTGTCTTACATGGTGAACTACATCTCCAACTACAAACTCGCCGAGGATCGGCGATACGGCAAGGGGCCGTATTCTCATGCCAACCCTCCGCCTGCTGTAAGTTT
Organism: Triticum aestivum; assembly: GCF_018294505.1. NCBI lineage: Eukaryota > Viridiplantae > Streptophyta > Magnoliopsida > Poales > Poaceae > Triticum > Triticum aestivum. The sequence continues at coordinate 594,574,699 of NC_057812.1, read as the reverse complement.
TTCTTCTTTATTGTAGCCGGCCTCATGATGGCCTACTTTTGATCAATTGGTTTCTCCTCAGTAGAACCCTCTTCCGCCGACGGCCAGGGCCGCAGGGGTAGAGCGCCAGCTCCTCCCCGATCGCACGGTGGACGACGTCAATGATCCGGACCTGGGAGCGGCCGCCATGGAAGATGCCATCGTGGGGGAAGGCGACGAGGCACGCGGCGCAGGGCTCGGGGCCGGCCTCGAGGACTGGGCTGACGATGACGAGGTCGAAGCTGTTCCGCACCGCCAGCCGGCGCTTGATCATCAAGGCGCGGGCCCGTCTGCCGCGCCGGCTGCCCGTGGCGGCGCGCAGAAACGCTGGGCCGCGTCGACCTACTTCGGCAGCCGGCCGAAGAAATCCAAGGGTTCCATGGCGGCGACCAAGCGGGATGAGGCGGCCGCGAAGGCGGCCCGCTTCCGCAAGGCGCTGAAACTGCCGCAGGCGATCTCGGCGTAAGTGTCAAACGTCTTGTATTTTTTGTTGTCCTCTTCGATTGAATCTCTTCTAAACCTCTCTTTGCTCGCCGGGCAGGGCACCGCTTTCCCTCGAGCGAGGTCCTGGCGGCTCCGTAGTCGGCCCGACTGGAGGGTCCTCAGGCTCCCGCCGCATGGATTCCCGTGCCGACCTCATGGAGGCCACGGAGCGGAACGCACGGGAGGCGCGGAAGGAGCGGGAGGCGGCGGAGCAAAGGAACGCCCAGGCGGCAAAGGAGCAGGCCGATGCGGCGGCCAAGGCCTGGGCGGAGGCGGCGGCCGCGGAGAAGGAGGCGGAGGCCTCGCGCAACCAGCCTCCGCAGCTCATCGTTCCCCTCCGCGCCGTGGCCCCCGACATCCCCGTGCCCCCGTTGGAGGAGGTCGACCGAGACCCGCCGGTGATGGGGAGGAGGGAGGACCACGTGGTCTTCATGGAGGAGGCGCCACAGACGGCGCCGACTGGAGCGGGCCAAAGCGGCCAACCAGCCGCGACGCCAGAGCAGCCGGCCGGGGGCGAGCCGGAGGCAGGGGCCGGCCTCGAGGTGCAGCCGGCATTTCGCCGGCACGCAGGGGGAGCTACCTCCGCGCCGGAGCCGCACAGAGCTGCGGGCGCCATTCGGACGGCGGAGGCCCTGGAGGCGGCCAGCGCCAGCACGTCCGAGTGGACGCCCAGCGGGGGGACGGCCGAGCTGAACACGGCGGCCCAGGAGGTCCGGAACCGACTTCAAGCCCAGGCCGCTTCGCTGCAGCGATATACCCAAGAGTTCCTGACAACGCGGGCCGTCATCCGGGTGAGCCTTCTGGCCTTGATTGTTTTGCTTTTTTGATTTCTTCTGTGGGGGTGCGTCAGCGCACCCACAAGGTGTAGTCCCCGAGTTCCGAGTCGGCTGCTGAGCAGGCGGCTTGGAGCTTACTAGGTCCTGACAGCTATCTTATTTTTGCATCCTGTTTGATCTTCCAGGAATACCATAACCTCTGCGCTACTGCCTTCAACTCCCAGGCTCAGGAGCTGGGCCGGAAAACCGAGGACCTGACCAACAGCCGGAGTGTGTGCTTTGTCTCGTTCATCTCCTGTGCGGGCGCATCAGTGCACCCACTAGGTGTAGTCCCCGAGATTCGGGCCGACTGCTGAGCAGTCGGGTTGGATCTTCCCTGATGACTTCTTCCTTATTGATTTTTCCTTTGTCTTCATGCTTGCAGGAGCCAATGCCGACTTGAGGGAGCAGCTCAGCGGAGCCCAAACCGCCCTTCGCGCCAAGGAAGCCGAGTGCAATGCCTTAGTCCTGGAGCTTGACCGCCTGGCCAAGAAGTTGGCCGACAAGGAGGAGAGCCACAAGGCGGCCCTGAAGAAGGCGCAGGACAGCAAGGATGCACTCAAAGCTGAGTTCGAGACCGAAGCGGCGGGCTGGGCTGAGGCAAAACAAGCGCTGAGCGAGGGCTAGGGCCGGGTTGAGGATCTGATCGATGGTAAGCCGCCTTCCTCACTCCTTGCTTGCCCCTTGCCCCCTGATTTGTGTTCTGACTTGTGCTGCTTTTTGTTCTTTGTGCAGACTACTTCCCCGGCTACTTGTCACGACCGGTTTTCCGGGTAATAAATTTCCAGAAAAGACCGCCGTGCTCATCAGCCCCAGGATTACTTTTAGCTGATGAGGCTCCAACTTGATACAGAAATTCCAAGCAAAATACAAAATATGTAGTACAAGACCGTTCGGGCCAGTGAGTACAACAAATGGTTTCTAGTGGTTGATGGCGGAAGCGGGTTGTGAAACATCAGTGTCTATGGGACTCCATTTCCCACGGGAACAGCTGACCAGGTTAATTCCTATCTTCGCGAGGCTGCTATCTCCATTGAGTGGGTTCCGGGGCTGGCATCGCATCGCTCCTCTCCGTGCAAGAAAAATCTGGCCAAGACAATAGCCAGGGACAAGCCAGTGAGTACTTTGAATGTACTCGCAAACATTATGATCACAGGTATAATATAACCATGATGTGCTAAAAATATTATAAGCTCATGACGTCAGTCACAAAATATATTAGATCTCGGATGCGTGCAAGCATGTTATTTATAAAATTGCAATGACATAGTAGTATAAAAATTATATGAAATAAATAACAAGCAATGCCACAGTCGGGCGTCTTAGCGACACCACATAAAGGGCTTTAAAAGAAATGCCACAGTTGGGCGTCTGAGCGACACCACATAAAGGGCTTTAAAAGAAATGCCACAGTCGGGCGTCTGAGCGACACCACATAAAGGGCTTTAAAAGAAATGCCACAGTCGGGCGTCTGAGCGACACCACATAAAGGGCTTTAAAAGAAATAATCATAATGAATATCCCGGAGGTAGAACCATCCCAGAGATACTCGGTAATAACAATAATATCACGGGTTAGTCAACAATAATAATAATCATAGATATCACAAGTCACGAGTAGTAATTCCATTTCTGGTTAACCGTTTCACCTCCGAAGACCGACACTAAGACCGATACCTGACCCATCCCAAACTGTAATCCTTAACCATGGACACAGCTATTCGAATAGGTTTAATATCTCTGCAGAGAGTGTACTCTTTACCCACGAGTAACGGATTCCTTTAGTCCATCGGACTAATTCCGTCTACGGTCTTTTAATTGAAACACACCTGACTTGCACACACCAGCTTTCACTCGTGTCTGGAATCACCCATGACACCTGTTAAGCAAAACTCTAAGTGGGGAGGCTACAACCTCGCATAGCATGGGATCAAATTTCTATCGCGTGCTCTAAGGGGTGCCCCCCTCTCGGTCCCAACCGGATACACCCATGCCCCCGGACCAGGTGGCATGCCTACCGGCTACAACCGGTATCTTCCACCATGGCCTCTCTGTATGGTGTGTGCCAAGACAAGGGTTAACAACTTACTGAACCATACCCCACCTACGGTAGGGACCAGTGGTAGTACGAAAACAAGTATGGGGGTTACCGGAACAAGACTCGATCTATGGCCGACTCAGGAGGCTTATGAGTTCCCTGCATGACATGTATAACAAAATATATTTCAACCGAAGAAATCACCACTCAATGTACCTTACCATGCCATACCGGACATAACCGTCCCGACGGGGACCGGCGACAAGCTCACGCCTACCCAAGGCCGAGGCTTTTCCCGGATTCCTTTCCGGCATGCATGCAAGGCACATGAGGAGGATTACCATCACAATAATATTCATTTCCAACAGCAAGGAAATCACTGATATGCTTCCATGCAAATGATCATGTCACATGAAATAACAAGTCCTCCGAAGTAAGGTGGTGTTATAAACGTGTCAAATAACACACCAAAAACATTATGCCAGGGTTCAGAATGCTTGCCTTCATGGTGTGGAGAGGTGGGGGGTGCTCTCCAAATTTTTTGAAAGCTTCTTTCTCTCCCAAAAATCCTATTTTCAAAAATATGCAAAGAACACCTATTTCAAAAACAGTACAAAAAAGTTGTTTGGAAAATATTCAAATAAATCTTAAAATAAACTAGACAATATTTGAGAGATGTAGGAAAAAGAATTAATTCATTTGGAGTTATATTTAAAAAGTTATAGCCAGTCAAAGTTCTGGTCAAATCTGTTATTTAAATTAAAACAGAAAAGAAAACATTTCGGAGGGGAATACGCTTTCGGAGCGGGGAAAACGTACTAGGCGTATTACGTCTTCACTTAATCCCATGTGGACAGGCACGGGGTCGCTGACAGTGGGTCCAGGGGGCCCACTAGTCAGGTTTGACTAGACTCTTTCCCTCTCCTTCCTCTGTCCCGAGCGGAGGCAGAGCTCCGGCGATTGTCGCCGGCGACTGGCGGCTCCTCGCGGGGCCCTGAGGGCGGGGATGGATCCGCCACTCCAGTGCGGTCCTCCCGGTGGTCGCAGGGTAGCTGGAGGTGGAGGGAGCTGCCGGCGGCGAGCTCCGCGGCGGAGGAAAGCTTCGGTGGCGAAGTGACATTGTGGCGGCGATGGTTCCCGATCAAAATCAAGTAGTGGGAAAGGTTCATGGGAGGATGAGGAAGTTCCTGGCGAAGAGAATGGAGAGGGGGAGGTACTGGAGGTGCCGGATTGGCCGGGGCAGTGGCGGCGGCCGGAGTTGCCGGAGATGAGGAAGGAGGCCTCCCCGGGTCGAATGCGAGGCAGGGGAGCGCCATGGGGGTAGCATAAGGTCTCCTGCATGCTCGGGGAAGCTCGGGGGGTCCATTTATAGCGCGCCAAGGTCGGTTCCGCGGCGGTGGGGATAAGCTCTCCGGCGAACCGTCTCTCTGTAGCTAGGGCGACGTGGCGGCGACGAACGCTAGCGGACACCCATGTGGATGAGCTCGGGCTGTGCCGGGGCCAGGTGGCGAGCCGGGGTGGCTTGGGCGGCGCTGAATGGAGCAGGGGCTGTCGGCGGCGGCGGCGGCTAGCTCTTGGCCTGCCGGGCGTGGCGGGGGCTGCTTGGCGCGTTGCGGTGAGAAGGGTAGCGCGTGGCGAGGTGCTGCAGAGCGAGCCAAAACCGTGGGGGCCAGCGTGTCGGCTCGTGTGCGCGGCTGCAATATGTGCGCTCTGGGCGTGCCCAGAGCACACCGACCATCTGTTCGGCGAAATGCCCTGGCCTGCTAGATGGCTTGGTTGGAGCTGAGGATTAGCAGTTCTAGGCTATGGCTTGCAAGGGGATCAGTAGACAAGCTGGTTTGGTCAGGAGATCAGGTTCACAGTGCAAACCAAAAATTCATGCCAAAACAGATCATGCCCGTATGGTGTTTGACAAAATGCTAAGGGCACTTAGGCATTTCTTGGAGTGGCCAAAATCTCCAAATCAGTGTCTCTGTGGATGAAAGAGAGGGTGGTGATGTTAGTTGGTGAAATGCACAAACTTGTTAGTGCAAGTCTAGCAGAATTTCAATTCTGGACAGGAAAAAAATGGCATTATTTCATGAACCAAAATTAATCCAATGGGTGCATGCTCCTGGACTTAAGGGTTTGGCAAGGGGGACTACCAGTAGAAAAAGTAATCATGGATAAAGGAGCAATTAAAATGGTGGTTGCTGTACAAATCATCAAGTTGGTCCAGAATGGAAATGAGGTTGATTCACTCAATATTTTCAAAGAACAACCCTGGATTTTTGCACAAAATGGAATAATATGCTCCTACTGACCTCCACTAATTTTGGTAGAAGTTTTAAAGAAATACAAAAAAGGGTTGTAGTGCAAAATGCACTCTGGACCAGAGAAGAAAAACTGAGTGTAGGGCTCAAAATATTTCATGAATGAAATATATTTTTGCATAATAGTGATTTAAAAACATAACATGACATCTCCAAATTTTTGTGGAAATTTTAAGTGAATTTATCAAATGGTTGTAGTTCAAATATGGCCATATAACCTTGAAAAACTATTTTCAAGAAGGTAAAGATCAAGCAATTAACTTAGTTAATTAGTTATACTGATAAAAGGAAAGTTTTTCTTGAGAGGTTAAACAAGTCCAATAACATATTTGAAAAGTTTTCTCCTAGGGAAAAACTCATCATAACAGGGAAGGAAGTGATTTAAAAATCAAAATGGAGCTCAGAAATCCAAAGTTTTAATTCCTAGCAAAAATTTTAATTTAATAAAACAAGGCCAAATTTTTGGGGTGTCACAATACTATCCCCCTTAAGAAAAATCTCGTCCTCGAGATTTGCTAAGAGCCGTTGTGAAAAACAAAAGTTCCATATGCATTCGAGCGGTTGTGAGACTGCTGCCGTGGTGCTGTGTGAAATTAATTAATCCGCGTCGTGAAGTGGCAGGTGTAGCAATTCAGGAAAAAGAAGTCTCACTCCAGGATTTTGCGAGGAAAAAAAACAGTTAATTTTTTTAGGAGCATAATCCACAACAAAAACTACACACATTAGTAGAAGCCAAATAATTGACTCGTCGTACAAACTCAGGGTATCACGCATAAGTCACACACATAAATAAATGTTGCAAGGAACAAATACAATAGCGACGTCTAAAATGAAAATGGTAACTGGGTGGGGTCCTGATAAAATGTCTCTGGTAAAGGGATACACTCCTCTTCTATCAGAGGAAGTGGATTGACCAGTCGATGTATGCGTCTCTCCGGGTCGGGTCTCAGTGGTCTGCCGATGGCAATCTGAGGATTTAAATCTGCGAGGGTCTGAAGATAATCCATCACTCGATGGTTCAAATGCTCTTGAGCAATGATGTACTGGATAAGGTTGGCCAGAACTGGGTCTCTCTCAATACGTCCACCGGGAAAAGATGTTACTTCCCCGGGTGCTGCACGACTCGAAAAGTAATAATATCCTCATTCGCGGGCATAGGGTACTGCGGATCGAAGACGAGCAATCGCTTCCTTCGCAGCAGCTTCTATGACCAGGTGTGGGGTTGGCATAGATTTCCCCACGAAGGAAACTTCTATTGGATCTTGGTTGGGGTCTACAGGAGGAAAGTGTACTGCTGCCCAATATTCCGAGGTGGATGGGGTGATCCTCGATTTGAACAGCTCGTACTGAGGTGGCTGGGTAGAACCCATGGTACTGCGGGTAAAATCCCACAATATTTTGACAAAGCTACCTGGGGTTGCATCTGGGGTTCTCAGATGAATGCTGGGGCTCGGCATGACAGGAAAAAGCGTGAGTGTTGTGCACAAAGTGAGGGTTGTTGGGTAAGGTCACAAGGTGGTCTTTATATAGCAATGGAGCCGGGTCGTTTTACCATGGTGAAAGGTAATAAATTTGCCAGCTTAGCTCCAAAGGTCAGGTCAGTGTCGGAGATACACATATCTCATAAAGAGACGTGTTACTGTGGTTGTCGTCGGGTTGGTTTTGGTAGTCGTGCCCGGAAAATATGCGGCTATGCGCTGACCAAAAATGCAAGGCTACTATTAAAGCAGAGGCACAAAGACATGCTGCGTTAAAATACGCGGTCGCATGATTACAAAGCGAGGATACATTGAAACTTGGTGCTACTCATACGGCTTAGTCTACCTCGTTCATGTCTAAACGGGCGTGCCTGGTGGATGTCGAGGCTTCTCCACGTGTCTCACTGCCGGGATTAGTCGGAGATGGCGGGGGAACTGCAGGGTCGGGGTAGTGATGATGACCATCGCGGGGATTGTTGGCCACAACTCCGTTGGAGTGTGCTCCCAAAATGCGACGAAGCACCTCTGGGGTTATCGCAGCACCTTGGCCGATGGCTGGGGCAGATCTTGGGGTCTCGATCGGTTGTCCAAACAGCACGACTGGGTTGTCGGTGTTGGGCTCGTTTTCTCCTCTCGCTGGGGCTCGACGAACCAGCTCTCCACGAGCTGCGATTAGATCAATGGTGATCTGGTCGAACAGTGCCTCTAGTGCACTTACATAGCGCACTAGGTGCAACAATGCGGGGTCCGTCTCGTGATCTCCGTTGGCAACTTGGGGTGGTCTACCATACCCTTCACGTCTGGGGTAGTAGTGGAACGAGCGACAGTTAACTCTGGGCGACAAGTGCCTGAGATGAACTATAGCCTCTCGAGCGGCTAGCTGGATGGCTTGTGGCTCAAAGGAAGTTGTCCTTCCAGTGAACTTGTAGGGGCGTTCGGGTGCTAGACCCCTACCGTAGATGTGCACAGTGGCCCAGAATTGACGGTCTTCACCGCTCATGGGTCCTTGATACACAACATATTCTGGTGGCTCCTCTAACGCGTAGGCACGACGGGTGAGGTTTGCGAGGATGGTCACAAAACCTCCAAGGTTGGTTGCTGTGGTTTCGTTGTGCACTATAGGTCCAGGTATTGTGGCTCGGTTTGGGGTAGCGGCTGTGCTGTGCTGGGTTGAGGCTAGCGTGCCCTTTTTATAAGAAAAAGGGGACGGAGTCTTCCTTCGCACGCTTGCGAGAAAGGACTATTTAGGGGCCAGTCACTGGCGCATGAGTGACAGGTTAGGTTGATAGGTTGGGCACCGACTGCCAAAAAGGTGTTGGGTCACTGTGTGGCTATCTTGCACGAGAAGCTTGGCTGGGGTTTGGCTAAGGTCTAGTGGGTTGGTTTGCCTAAGTTTATTGACCTGGCTAAGATAGGATTAGCCAATGGTCAGCCTGGCTCTGATACCAAGTCTGTCACGACCGGTTTTCCGGGTAATAAATTTCCAGAAAAGACCGTCGTGCTCATCAGCCCCAGGATTACTGTTAGCTGATGAGGCTCCAACTTGATACAGAAATTCCAAGCAAAATACAAAATATGTAGTACAAGACCGTTCGGGCCAGTGAGTACAACAAATGGTTTCTAGTGGTTGATGGCGGAAGCGGGTTGTGAAACATCAGTGTCTATGGGACTCCATTTCCCACGGGAACAGCTGACCAGGTTAATTCCTATCTTCGCGAGGCTGCTATCTCCATTGAGTGGGTTCCGGGGCTGGCATCGCATCGCTCCTCTCCGTGCAAGAAAAATCTGGCCAAGACAATAGCCAGGGACAAGCCAGTGAGTACTTTGAATGTACTCGCAAACATTATGATCACAGGTATAATATAACCATGATGTGCTAAAATATTATAAGCTCATGACGTCAGTCACAAATATATTAAATCTCGGATGCGTGCAAGCATGTTATTTATAAAATTGCAATGACATAGTAGTATAAAAATTATATGAAATAAATAACAAGCAATGCCACAGTCGGGCGTCTTAGCGACACCACATAAAGGGCTTTAAAAGAAATGCCACAGTCGGGCGTCTGAGCGACACCACATAAAGGGCTTTAAAAGAAATGCCACAGTCGGGCGTCTGAGCGACACCACATAAAGGGCTTTAAAAGAAATGCCACAGTCGGGCGTCTGAGCGACACCACATAAAGGGCTTTAAAAGAAATAATCATAATGAATATCCCGGAGGTAGAACCATCCCAGAGATACTCGGTAATAACAATAATATCACGGGTTAGTCAACAATAATAATAATCATAGATATCACAAGTCACGAGTAGTAATTCCATTTCTGGTTAACCGTTTCACCTCCGAAGACCGACACTAAGACCGATACCTGACCCATCCCAAACTGTAATCCTTAACCATGGACACGGCTATTCGAATAGGTTTAATATCTCTGCAGAGAGTGTACTCTTTACCCACGAGTAACAGATTCCTTTAGTCCATCGGACTAATTCCGTCTACGGTCTTTTAATTGAAACACACCTGACTTGCACGCACCAGCTTTCACTCATGTCTGGAATCACCCATGACACCTGTTAAGCAAAACTCTAAGTGGGGAGGCTACAACCTCGCATAGCATGGGATCAAATTTCTATCGCGCGCTCTAAGGGGTGCCCCCCTCTCGGTCCCAACCGGATACACCCATGCCCCCGGACCAGGTGGCATGCCTACCGGCTACAACCGGTATCTTCCACCGTGGCCTCTCTGTACGGTGTGTGCCAAGACAAGGGTTAACAACTTACTGAACCATACCCCACCTACGGTAGGGACCAGTGGCAGTACGAAAACAAGTATGGGGGTTACTGGAACAAGACTCGATCTATGGCCGACTCAGGAGGCTTATGAGTTCCCTGCATGACATGTATAACAAAATATATTTCAACCGAAGAAATCACCACTCAATGTACCTTACCATGCCATACCGGACATAACCGTCCCGACGGGGACCGGCGACAAGCTCACGCCTACCCAAGGCCGAGGCTTTTCCCGGATTCCTTTCCGGCATGCATGCAAGGCACATGAGGAGGATTACCATCACAATAATATTCATTTCCAACAGCAAGGAAATCACTGATATGCTTCCATGCAAATGATCATGTCACATGAAATAACAAGTCCTCCGAAGTAAGGTGGTGTTATAAACGTGTCAAATAACACACCAAAAACATTATGCCAGGGTTCAGAATGCTTGCCTTCATGGTGTGGAGAGGTGGGGGGTGCTCTCCAAATTTTTGAAAGCTTCTTTCTCTCCCAAAAATCCTATTTTCAAAAATATGCAAATAACACCTATTTCAAAAACAGTACAAAAAAGTTGTTTGGAAAATATTCAAATAAATCTTAAAATAAACTAGACAATATTTGAGAGATGTAGGAAAAAGAATTAATTCATTTGGAGTTATATTTAAAAAGTTATAGCCAGTCAAAGTTCTGGTCAAATCTGTTATTTAAATTAAAACAGAAAAGAAAACGTTTCGGAGGGGAATACGCTTTCGGAGCGGGGAAAACGTACTAGGCGGGGAAAACGTACTCCAGTGCGGTCCTCCCGGTGGTCGCAGGGTAGCTGGAGGTGGAGGGAGCTGCCGGCGGCGAGCTCCGCGGCGGAGGAAAGCTTCGGTGGCGAAGTGACATTGTGGCGGCGATGGTTCCCGATCAAAATCAAGTAGTGGGAAAGGTTCATGGGAGGATGAGGAAGTTCCTGGCGAAGAGAACGGAGAGGGGGAGGTACTGGAGGTGCCGGATTGGCCGGGGCGGTGGCGGCGGCCGGAGTTGCCGGAGATGAGGAAGGAGGCCTCCCCGGGTCGAATGCGAGGCAGGGGAGCGCCATGGGGGTAGCATAAGGTCGCCTGCGTGCTCGGGGAAGCTCGGGGGGTCCATTTATAGCGCGCCAAGGTCGGTTCCGCGGCGGTGGGGATAAGCTCTCCGGCGAACCGTCTCTCTGTAGCTAGGGCGACGTGGCGGCGACGAACGCTAGCGGACACCCGTGTGGATGAGCTCGGGCTGTGCCGGGGCCAGGTGGCGAGCCGGGGTGGCTTGGGCGGCGCTGAATGGAGCAGGGGCTGTCGGCGGCGGCGGCGGCTAGCTCTTGGCCTGCTGGGCGTGGCGGGGGCTGCTTGGCGCGTTGCGGTGAGAAGGGTAGCGCGTGGCGAGGTGCTGCAGAGCGAGCCAAAACCGTGGGGGCCAGCGTGTCGGCTCGTGTGCGCGGCTGCAATATGCGCGCTCTGGGCGTGCCCAGAGCACGCCGACCATCTGTTCGGCGAAATGCCCTGGCCTGCTAGATGGCTTGGTTGGAGCTGAGGATTAGCAGTTCTAGGCTATGGCTTGCAAGGGGATCAATAGACAAGCTGGTTTGGTCAGGAGATCAGGTTCACAGTGCAAACCAAAAATTCATGCCAAAACAGATCATGCCCATATGGTGTTTGACAAAATGCTAAGGGCACTTAGGCATTTCTTGGAGTGGCCAAAATCTCCAAATCAGTGTCTCTGTGGATGAAAGAGAGGGTGGTGATGTTAGTTGGTGAAATGCACAAACTTGTTAGTGCAAGTCTAGCAGAATTTCAATTCTGGACAGGAAAAAAATGGCATTATTTCATGAACCAAAATTAATCCAATGGGTGCATGCTCCTGGACTTAAGGGTTTGGCAAGGGGGACTACCAGTAGAAAAAGTAATCATGGATAAAGGAGCAATTAAAATGGTGGTTGCTGTACAAATCATCAAGTTGGTCCAGAATGGAAATGAGGTTGATTCACTCAATATTTTCAAAGAACAACCCTGGATTTTTGCACAAAATGGAATAATATGCTCCTACTGACCTCCACTAATTTTGGTAGAAGTTTTAAAGAAATACAAAAAAGGGTTGTAGTGCAAAATGCACTCTGGACCAGAGAAGAAAAACTGAGTGTAGGGCTCAAAATATTTCATGAATGAAATATATTTTTGCATAATAGTGATATAAAAACATAACATGACATCTCCAAATTTTTGTGGAAATTTTAAGTGAATTTATCAAATGGTTGTAGTTCAAATATGGCCATATAACCTTGAAAAACTATTTTCAAGAAGGTAAAGATCAAGCAATTAACTTAGTTAATTAGTTATACTGATAAAAGGAAAGTTTTTCTTGAGAGGTTAAACAAGTCCAACAACATATTTGAAAAGTTTTCTCCTAGGGAAAAACTCATCATAACAGGGAAGGAAGTGATTTAAAAATCAAAATGGAGCTCAGAAATCCAAAGTTTTAATTCCTAGCAAAAATTTTAATTTAATAAAACAAGGCCAAATTTTTGGGGTGTCACACTACTCCATCATTGCCACCCAGACCATCGAGGCCCACCGCGAGGCGCGCTGGCAGGCAGGGGCTGAAATCACGCCGGACGCGATCCGGACGCATGAGGAGCAACTCTTGGCGGTCCAAGCCCGGCTGCAGCCGGCTCACCGCATGCTCCGCCGCCTCCATCGCGTCGGGGCGCAGGTGTTGGCCGCCCTCTGGCCAGGCGAAGCGATTCCCCGCACCCTGAGTCGGACTGCCGACTGGTTGGAGGTTGCGGTTGGCTGCTTCGAGGCCTGGAAGGCATCGGCAGCCCGGCTTGGAGCTGGGCGGGCGCTGGAGTTCGTCCGAGCCTGGTATCCCGGGCTAAACCTGGACCAGCTGCGCACCTGGCGGCTGGAAGCCGACGAGGAGATGGAGGAGGTGCGGTCGGCTATCGCTCAGCGTTCCTCGACGATCGCTGAGTGCACTGACATCAGCGCCTTTGCTCCTGAGATAAATGACGACGGCGTTGCCCAGCCAGGGGAATGGTTCGGGCTGGACCCGGCAGAGGGTGAGGACTCGGCGGAGGAGATCGATTCCAGCGATGAAGGTGAAGACGACGAAGGAGAGGAAGGAGAAGACGTCGAGCCGGCCGGTGAAGCAGCCAGCCAGTCTCAGCTTGACCGTGCCTCCAGCAACGAGGCGTGTGCTAGCGCGCCCTCTGCGGGAGGTGGTGATCATGCCGAGGTTCGCCAGCCGGCCACTCCTCCAGCCAGCACTGCCATCTCTACCGACCTGCCCGACTCGCTAGTCGTTCCCTTGGCTTAATCTGCTGTCCTTGCTTTTCCTGCTTGTTACTCTTTGAACAATTTTTATTAAACTTGCGCAGTTCCACCCACTGGGGGTGTATTCAAACTATGTTGAATGCTGGCCTTTCGAAGGTCTTTTGTGTAAATATGATCGTGTGTGTGCTTGGCTTCCATTCGCGTATGCTTTTTATCCTTAGGCTATTTCCTTTGCCGCCTTCCCCTGGCTGCTACCTTCCCAACCGGCAGCTGCTCTGCGGCCTATGTCTAGGGAAGAACTTGGCTATATTTTTTTTGGGGGAAGGCAAGTACTCAAGCTTTCTTAGATTAAAGCGAGGTGAATGGAAGCCGGCCGGCCGGGTACTCTGGTAGTCGGTCGGTGGTGGGAGAAAAACCAGCTTTTGTTATATTAGTCCGTTAGTCCCTAGCCGTTTTTCGTGTGGGCGTCCTTTCCTGCCTTTAACTCTTGCCAGCCGGACAGCCGGTTCTTCGAACTGCGACTTTTGGCAAGAGAAGGCTTGGGTGCCGGCACACTACTTGTTTGATCATGGGTAGGACTTCTAATATAACTCAAGGCAGCCAGTCCCCGGGCCGACTAGTCGAACCCGGTGCCGGATGAAAAAAGTGAATGTAATGACATGATCATAAGCATGATACTCTTCATTCATAGATAAAAGATGGCAGTCCTCGAGCTCTCCTCGGGGGGCCTATTGTCTCGTACTTAGTACAAAAGTTAGCGTGATACATACTGCATTTCAACTGTAAAATCTTCGGAGGAGGTTGGCGTTCCATGGTCGTTCCGACTCCTTGCCGGAGTCGTCTCTCTTTTGTACCTTCGGCTTCTCTGCGTCGATCAGGTAGTAGGAGTCATTTCCGAGCGCTCTGCTGATGACAAAGGGGCCTTCCCAAGGGGCCGAGAGCTTGTGCTGGCCGGCTATTCGCTGGATCAGCCGGAGCACGAGGTCGCCCTCTTGGAAGGATCTTGGTCTGACATTCCGACTGTGGTAGTGGCGCAAGCCCTGCTGGTAGATGGCGGACCGGCTGAGGGCTAACAGTCGGCCTTCTTCCAGCAGGTCGACACCGTCTTCTCGTGCTTCCTTGGCCTCCGCCTCCGTGTACATGGTTACCCAAGGCAAGTCGAACTCGATGTCAGTTGGGATTACCGCCTCGGCACCATACACGAGGAAGAAAGGAGTGAAGCCGGTTGACTTGTTTGGGGTAGTGCATAGACTCCAGAGGACGGCCGGCAGCTCATCAAGCCAATAGCCGGCCGAACGTTCCAGTGGTATGACCAGTCAGGGCTTGATGCCAGAAAGGATGAGGACGTTGGCTCGCTCGACTTGGGCGTTCGACTATGGGTGGGCAACGGATGCTAAGTCCAACCGGATGCCCTGCGTCGCGCAGAAACGTGCCAATGCTCCCTTTGCGAATTTCGTGCCGTTGTCGGTGATGATGCTGTGTGGCACGCCGTACCGAGTTGTTATATCTGCGATGAATGTCACGGTAGTCGGCCCATTCAGCTTCTTGATCGGCTTCGCCTCAATCCATTTGGTGAATTTGTCCACGGTGACAAGCAGATGTGTCATACCGCCGCACGCCGTCTTGAATGGGCCCACCATGTCCAGTCCCCAAACGGCGAAGGGCCAAGTGAGGGGAATGGTCTTGAGTGCCGAAGCCGGCATGTGTTGCTTGGAGATGAAGACTTGGCACCCTTTGCAATGTTTAACTAACTCCTTGGCGTCATCCATAGCAGTCGGCCAAAAGAACCCATGGCGGAAAGCTTTGGTGACGAGTGATCTTGAGGCCGCATGGTGGCCGCATTCTCCTTGGTGGATGTCTCTAAGGATTGCAATGCCCTTCTCTTGCTCGACACATCGCTGGAAGACTCCAGTGACACTACGCCTGACGAGCTCTCTGTTGACGATTGTGTATGCTCTGGCTCGGCGTTGGACTTGTCTTGCCTCTATTTCGTCAGCCGACAGATCTTGGTTTATTAGGAAGTTGAGGATGGACTGGGCCCATGATGGGGCTGCGACTTCTTCTATTGCCAACACGGCTACTGCGACCAGGGTGGGCGGGCTGGGTGGTGAAATGCTGGAGTCGGCCGCCGCCTGTTGTGTTGGTGCAGTCCCCGGGCCGACTACCACAGTCCCCGAGTCGGGTGTGGCAGTCCCCTGGTCGGGCGTAACTACGGAAGTCCCCGAGTCGCCTACTGACATCCCCGGGCCGACTATCGAAGTCCCCGGGTCACCTGCTTGGTTCTTCGAGCCGAACCCGGCTGCGTCGGGGTCAGGCGGCACGAAGATGGAATCGGACTCTGGAGACGGCTTGATAGACGGCTTGAGGAGGCGTTGCAGAGAGACACCGGTTGGTATTGTCTGCCGAGTGGAGCCTATTCGAGCCAGGGTATCAGCTGGCTCGTTGTCGGCTCGCGGTACGTGGAGGAACTCGCATCCTTCAAAGTACCCGCTGATCTGCTGAACGAGGAAGCGGTAGCTTGCCATATTTGCGTCCTTGGCGTCCCAGTCACCGAATGATTGCTGGACCACCAAGTCCGAGTCACCGTAACATAGGATCCGGCGTATGCCGAGCTCTTTGGCAAGCCGGAGCCCGTGTACGAGCGCCTCGTACTCGGCCACGTTGTTGGAGGCGGCAAAGTGAATTTGCAGCATGTATCTGAGCTTGTCGCCTTTGGGAGAGGTAAGGAGGACGCCGGCTCCCAAGCCGGTGTACATCTTGGACCCATCGAAGTGCATGCGCCAATGAGTGGAGTCGGGAGCTGGCGGCAGGTACTGGGTCTCGGCCCAGTCGACGAGGAAGTCAGCCAATTCTTGGGACTTGATGGCGGTGCGAGGCTGGTAGAAGATCGTGTAGGGGGCCAGCTCGATGGCCCATTTCGCCACCCGACCGGATGCATCCCGGCTGCCTATGATCTCGGCAAGTGGGGCGGTGCATACGACTGTGATGGCATGCTCTTGGAAGTAGGGCTTCAGCTTCTTGGCGGCGAAGTACACGCCATAGCACATCTTCTGGTAGTGCGGGTAGTTCTGCTTCGAGGCAGATGACACCTCACTCAAATAGTACACCGGCCTCTGGACCGGCTTGGCTCGTCCCTCTTCTGGGCGCTGGAGAACGATGATGGTGCTGACCACCCGGCTGGTTGCAGCAATGTAGAGGAGCATGGGCTTTTTCTCAGTCGGCGCCGCCAGGACAGGTGGCGTGGCCAGCATCTTCTTCAGCTCGTGAAAAGCTTGGTCAGCTTGGTCATTCCACTCGAAGTGAGTGGTCTTCTTCATGAGGCGGTAGAGGGGGAGAGCTTTCTCTCTGAGCCGGCTGATGAAGCGGTTCAGGGAGGCCAAGCACCCGGTGAACTTCTGGACGTCTCGAAGTTTGGTGGGAATCGCCATTCTCTCAATGGCCTTGATCTTTACTGGGTTGCATTCGATGCCGCGTTTGGAGACCAGGAAGCCTAGGAGCTGGCCAGCTGGCACTCCGAACATGCATTTCTCGGGGTTGAGCTTGATCTGGAACTGGCACAGGTTCTCAAATGTTTCCTTATGGTCTTCCAGCAAGGTGTCGCGCTTCTCCGTCTTCACCACAATGTCGTCTACGTAGACGTGGGAATTTCTGCCGAGCTGCTTGAGGAGGCACTTCTGCATGCAACACTGAAAAGTGGCACCGGCATTTCTTAAGCCGAATGTCATAGTCAGGTAGCAGAAAGCTCCGAATGGCGTGATGAAGGCGGTCTTCAGGGGATCAGCCGGATCTAGCTTAATCTGGTGGTATCCTGAGTAAGCATCCAAGAAACTTAATAGCTCGCATCCAGCCGTGGAGTCTATCACTTGATCAATCCTTGGTAGGGCAAAGGGATCTTTGGGGCAGGCCTTGTTGAGGCTCGTCTAGTCTATGCACATGCGCCACTTGTTGTTCTTCTTTAGCACGAGGACCGGGTTGGTGAGCCACTCTGGAAAGAAAACCTCCATAATGAAGCCGGCTACCAGAAGCCGGGCTATCTCTTCTCCTACAATCCTTCTTTTCTCCTCCGACAGTCGGCGGAGGGGTTGTTTGACTGGTTTTGCGCCTTCTCGGACGTGTAGCTTGTGCTCGGCGAATTCCTTCGGAACACCCGGCAAGTCCTTAGGGTACCATGCAAAGATGTCCCGATTCTCACGGAGGAAATCGGCAAGCTCGCCTTCCTATGGTTTGCCCCGATGACAGCAAACCTTTCTGGGTGCTCGGGGTCAAGAGGTATCTTCTTCGTGTCCTTGGTCGGCTGGAAAGATCCTTGGGCAGCACACTCCTTGGGATCGGGCGACAGGGCCGGCTGTTTGCCAGCCATGGCCACAACTCGGTCCAACATCTTCTTTTCTTCGGCAATCACAAGGGACTCGGCCAGTCGGCTGCTGGCTGCTGCGCACTCGGAAGATTTCTTGTAATCGCCGGCTATGGTGATGATGCCCTTGGCGCTCGGCATCTTCATCTTAAGGTAAGCATAGTGGGGAACAGCCATGAACCTGGCCAAGGCAGGACGGCCAAGCAATGCATGGTAGGGGCTCTCCAGGTCCACCACTTCAAACCATATCACTTCCCGGCGGAAATGATCCTTGTCCCCAAAGAGAACATCAATCTTGATCTTGCCAATGGGCAGGACAGGCCAGGTACGATGCCATGGAACACAGTCCGAGTAGGCATGAGTTGCTTCGTCTTGACGTTCAGTTTTTCCAGGGTGTCACGGTACAGGATGTTGATGTTGCTCCCGCCGTCTATCAGCAAGTGGGAGAAATGGGCGGCGCGTCTGTCCGTTGCAAGGGTGGCATCCAAAACCAACGCATAAGAGCCGGGAGATGGCATCACCTCTGGGTGGTCGGCCCGGCTTCAGCTGATAGGCTTTTCTGACCAGTGCATGTGCTCGGCAGGGTTGGTGGCGACCACGTTGACTTCCTGGTGCCCTCAGTGTCTGCTGCGCCGGCCTTCGGGCTGGCTTGTAAAGATGACATAGGCGGTGTGCTCATCGGGGAACTCATCGTGCACAGCTCCGACTGCTGGCTGAGCGGTCGGCAGCTGCGGAGCCGGAGGCGGCGGTCCAGCAGGCGGAGGCGGCGCAAGCCCTTCGCCTTTGGAGATTCGGGTGAGCCAGTGGAACTTCCGGGTTGTGTGGTTGGACTGTCTCCCTAAACTCTAGCTCGAACGTGAGAGAGAGAGAGAGAGGGGACTCTGAGAGGAAGAACACACAGAGACACTGAAGTTTTTTGTGCTGCGCTCAACACCTGCAGCTTTTCTGTTTTGCTCTTCTTATTCATCAAGAGTACACCAACGTGCCCGAGCAACGTGCTCCACTACTGACCACGTCCATCCCCATGATCCGAGCTTCATGCTGGGCCTACTACGACTGAGCTAAGGCGCACAAGACGCAACCAATTGGCGAGAAAAAACGCTAACAGAAAAACGACTAGCTACTATCGAAACTGAATGTGTCTAGCGACACTTATTTGAAGAAAACAAACTAAATTCAGAGAAGGCCGAGGGAGACAGGGTTTAAGCCAACAATCTCCCCCTCAACCCTGGCGAACGAGCTTGACGTTGACGATCCCAATCTTGCCAAGCAGCTCCTGGAAGCGAACACGGCTCAACGGCTTCGTCAGTATGTCTGCTTTCTGCTCCCTTGTACCGATGAACTCCATGGCCACCCATCTCTTTTCAACATAATCATGAATGAAATGATATCGAAGGTCGATGTGCTTACTGCGATCATGGAGAACTGGGTTCTTGTAGAGGGAGATCGCAGACTTGTTGTCAATGAACAGTGAGAACGGCGCTGCTAGTTGATTCATCAGCTCGCCGAAGAGACGTGCAAGCCAAATTCCTTGGCAAGCCGCCGTCGCCGCCGCGATGTACTCCGCCTCGCAAGATGAGATTGCGACGACCTTTTGCTTCTGAGATAGCCAGCTGATGGGGCTTTCACCAAGAAAGAACAACACGCCAGAAGTGCTCTTCTTGGTATCCACGTCGCCGGCGTGATCGGAGTCACTAAAGCCTGTCAGGGACTCGCCGTCGCCGTAGCGGTACACGCAGCCGTAGCTCAGCGTGCCCGCTATGTATCGAAGGAGGTGCTTCACTGCTGCATAGTGGTCTGCTACCGGCGCCTCCATGAACCTGCTCA
This sequence comes from Triticum aestivum, assembly GCF_018294505.1. Taxonomy (NCBI): domain Eukaryota; kingdom Viridiplantae; phylum Streptophyta; class Magnoliopsida; order Poales; family Poaceae; genus Triticum; species Triticum aestivum. The sequence continues at coordinate 594,555,299 of NC_057812.1, read as the reverse complement.
GGAAACCCACGGCGAACGAAATGTCCGGGCGTGTGTGTACGAGGTACCTCAGGCTGCCGATCACGCTGTGGTAGAGCGTTGCGTCCACCGCGGCTTCCTTGCTCTCCTTCCTCAATAGGCACCATGGCTCCATAGGAGTGCGAGTTGGATAGCACCCCGTCAGCCCAGTTTTGTCAAGCAGCTTGGAGGCGTATGCTGCCTGTGTGATGGTGGTGCGTCCACGCTCCTGCTTCACTTCCAAGCCGAGGTAGTAGCGAAGCAGGCCCAGGTCGCTCATGGAGAAGAGCTGCTTCATCTCCTCCTTGAACCCGAGGACCTCCTGTTCCTTTGCGCCGGTGATCACCAGATCGTCCACGTACACCCCGACGATGAGGAGGCTCTCCCGGTTCCATGCGCATACATGCCATGCTCTGCAACGCTGCGCGTGAACCCGAGAGATGTCAGACTGGTATCCAGCTTGTCGTTCCATGCTCTTGGAGCTTGACACAGACCATACAGGGCTTTGTGCAGCCTGTACACAGCCTGCTCACGCCCCTCTACAACGAACCCAGGTGGCTGGGACACATAGACCACTTCCTTGAGGTCGCCGTTCAAGAACGCCGATTTGACGTCCATGTGATGCACTTGCCAGCCACGGTGCGCCGCCAGCGCCAGGATGAGCCGCACGGACTCCAGTCTAGTCACCGGTGTGAACACCTCCTCAAAGTCCACGCCAGGACGCTGCACGTAGCCTTTAGCAACGAGGCGGGCTTTGTGCTTGACGACGTTCCCTTCCTCATCCTTCTTCAGCTTGAACACCCATTTGAGGCCGATCGCTTGATGACCTGCAGGGAGCATGGTGAGCGTCCAGTTGTTGTTGTCGTCGATGGACTGCAGCTCGTCGAGCATCGCCCGGCGCCAACAGTCCTCGTGCTTGGCTTCGGCGAAGGACGCCGGTTCCTCCCCCGTCACTAGGTGCAGCTCCTGATCATCACCACCGCCCTCCGATGGCGGGGGGTTCCCAGCACCTCCTGGTACTTCAGAGGTTGAGCCAAGCAGCTCCTTGACTAGGCGATATCGATGTGGTGCAGAGACCTTGTCCGTGTTGTCGAACAAATCCGGCTGTACCGCCGGTGGTGACACATGGGGCACCGGCGTGGTCTCTGACGTGACCATATCCGCTCCTCCCCCATGCGTGGGCGGCGACGTGGCCGCGGGCGTGTCGGGGACGATGCTGCCTACAGCAGACGAGGCATGAGACGAACTTGCAGAGGTAGGTGACGACACTGCTTTTTCTGCTGCAACGGCCCTGGTGATGCCGGTTCTTGTGGCGTACGCAGGGTACTCGACTGTAAAGGAGCTGCTCACCGGCGACTCCCCCAGCGCCTCCCAGTTCCAGCGCGCCTCCTCGTCGAAAACCACGTCTCTGGACACATGCAGGCGCTTCGTCACTGGATCATACATGCGGTACGCCTTGGACCCAATCTCATAGCCGACGAAGACCATCGGCGTGCTCCTATCATCCAGCTTGCGCAGATGTGGTCCTGCTGCCTTGACATGGCCAACGCACCCAAAGATGCGCAGGAACCTCACATCAGGCTTCCGGCCCTACCACGCCTCGTACGGTGTCATGCCATCAACAGAGCGCATGAAGCTGCGGTTGAGGATGAAAGCAGCGGCGAGCACGGCCTCCCCCCAAAACAGGTTGGGCACCTGCTTCGCCTTGAGCATGCTCCTTGCCATGCCCAGGAGCGTCTGGTTACGCCGCTCGACGACGCCATTCTGCTGCGGCGTGTACGGTGCAGTCAGGTGCCGCTGCACACCGCTCCCCTCGCAGTGTTTGTAGAACATGGCCGAGGTGAACTCTCCGCCACGATCGGTGCGGAGCACATGAAGCTTGTGCCCACACTCCAGCTCGGCTGCGGCCTGGAACTTGACGATGGTGCGCGCGGCTTCATCCTTCGTCTTGAGCAGCTCCACCCACATGAAGCGACTGCGATCATCGATCAGCACGAGCACGTAATGCCGCCCCCAGGTGTTGGTGGAGAGACGGGGCCGCACAGGTCACCGTGCACAAGCTCCAGTGGTGCCGTCGCCCTGTACTTGGCCTTCTGTGGGAATGGAATGCGACGTTGTTTCCCTGCGAGACACGCCTCGCATAGCTCCTTGGCATGAGCAATGTGAGGTAGCCCGCGCACCAGCTCTTTCTTGGCCATCTTCTCCAGGCTGTCGAAGTGCAGGTGGCCGAGCCGTGCGTGCCAGCGCCAGGCATCAGAGACCGCCCCCACAGCAAGGCACACTGGATGTACAGGCATGAAGACGAGTTTGTACAGGCGATTGGTGGAGCGCGATACCTCGGCGAGGAGCTGCCCGCGATCATTGCGGATGGTGAGTACGCCATGCCGGATGTGCACATCGAACCAGCTCTCATCCAGCTGTCCTAGGCTGACCACACTGTTCTTTAGTGCAGGTATGTAGTACACCTGAGTGAACGCGTTGTGATCACCCGTCTCTGCGGCGAACACCACCGTCCCACGGCCGCAGATCTTCACCATTGATCCGTCAGCGAAGCGCACCGTGCCAGACACTGACCTGTCCAGCTCCGCGAAGGACTCCAGGGAGCCTGTCATGTGATTCGTGGCTCCATTGTCGAGGAACCACGACTGCCGCCCCTGATCGCCGTCGAGGGAGGGCGTGATGACGGCCTTCTCTTCGTTCAGAAAGACTTGGCCGCCGTTGTGCACCAAGAGTTGCACGACATGGTCACCAGTGTTGATGCAGGGGTGGCCGCGTGATCTATGCCCTCGCGCACTTCCTCGACACACGCCATCATGAGGCTAGGACCGCCGTCCTCCTCTGCCTCGGCGAGGTTTGCGGCCGCCGGCGCCGGTGCTGCACCTGCCTTGGCAGCCTCGTCGCGTTTCTTCTTACGACAGTCTTTGGCCCAGTGGCCTTTCTTGCGGCAGTAGCGGCACTGGTCCTTGTCCACGCCTTGAGCCGAGCCAGGCGGAGTCGAGGTAGGACACGGCTGGCCGCTCCTCTTGCCGCGGTCATCGTTCTTGACACCAGAACCACCGCCACGGGGCTGGCGCTTGCGTGCCTCCCACTGTTCCTCAGTGAGGAGCAGCTGCCCGCCTACGGAGCCGCTGCCCTGGTCTCCATCCATGCGCTCCTCAGTCGCGCGCAGATGACCCGTGACTTCCTCGACAGTCAACGATGCAGGGTCGAGGAGGGTTTCCATCGAGAAGGCGATCTGTGCAAAACGTGAAGGAACAACTGAAAGGAATTTTCTCACTATTTTCTCTTCGTCGACGGCGTCCCCCAGTGAACGCAGTGCAGCAGCGAGGTTGGAGATGCGGATGGCGAAATCCTGGATCTTCTCGTCGTCCGTAAATGCTACGGTTTCGAACTCAGTTCGTAGATGCCGCAGTCGTCCGTCGCGCATGTGATCAGGTCCTTGGTACTGGACCCGGATCGCCTCCCACGCCGCTTTGGCCGATCCCTTCCCGATCAACATGCAGTGCATGTCGGCCGGCGTCGATCGGAGCAGTGCCGCCAGGGTCTTCTTGTCGTCGACGCGAGGGACGGTGTCGTCCTCGATCGCGTCCCAGAGCGACGCGGCCTGAAGGTTTACCTCCATGATCATCGCCCAGTGCGTGTACCCGCCACGCGTCAGCATTGGGAACTGCAGGTTTGCACCGGAGCCACTGATGGACTCGTGCACGACCTGCTGCACGACCACCTCACCGCCACCACGTCGAACTCTACTCCTGTCGCGGGTGGGCGAGCGCCGTCGCTGTTTCGCGGGTGGAGGAGAGCGCGACAGGCGCGGCGCGCCGCTCAGTGACATGGCCACAAGATCTAATCGCTCTTATGCCAATTGTCTCCCTAAACTCTAGCTCGAACGTGAGAGAGAGAGGGGATTCTGAGAGGAAGAACACACAGAGACGCTGAAGTTTTTTGTGCTGCGCTCAACACCTGCAGCTTTTCTGTTTTGCTCTTCTTATTCATCAAGAGTACACCAACGTGCCCGAGCAACGTGCTCCACTACTGACCACGTCCATCCCCATGATCCGAGCTTCGTGCTGGGCCTACTACGACTGAGCCAAGGCGCACAAGACGCAACCAATTGGCAAGAAAAAAAGCTAACAGAAAAATGACTAGGTACTGTTGAAACTGAATGTGTCTAGCGACACTTATCTGAAGAAAACCAACTAAATTTAGAGAAGGCCGAGGGAGACAGGGTTTAAGCCAACATGGATGGCTTCGCGCCGCTGTGGAACTTGCATGGGGCATCGAGAGTTTGCTCGTAGGAGAAGGCCGGCTGCCAAGCCGGCCTGCCGCCCCTCTGCTTCTTGTGTGCGGGCCGCCCTTCGGGCTGCTCGTCTTCGACTGTGGCCACCTGCCAACTGGTGGAGAGCGGCACGGGGCCCTTGCGCTTGTCGTTGTTTTGGTACGGGCGTTGGCCGGAGTGCCCAGCCGACGTCTTGGGTGCCGGGTTGAGTACCTTCCCGGACGCGTCTACCCGGAGTTCAGTCTTCATTGAGGAGTCGGCGGTGGCGTACTTGTCCGCTATGACCAGAAGCTCGTCGAGGGTAGTCGGCTCATCACAGAGGAGCTTGTGCTTGAGGAGGGTGCCTTCTCGGCACCCGACAGTGAAGTATTCTATGGCTTGCACCTCGTGCACCCCTTCGCAAGAGTTGCGGAGCTCGGCCCAATGCGTGAGGTAGTCGCGAGTGGATTCGGCGGGGCCTTGTACGCACAAGGAGAGCTGTCTGGGCTTGGGAGCCCGCTTGTAGGTGCTGGTGAAGTTGCGGACGAAGGCTTCTGTGAAGTCTAGCCAGTTGTTGATGCTGTATGGCCTGAGGCTGTTTAGCCAGGTCCGCGCCGTGCCTTGCAGCATGAGGGGCACGTACTTCACGGCAACGCGCTTGTTGCCGTTTGCTATGCGAACCGCTGTGGAGTAGTCGATCAACCAATCTTCCGGCTTCACGGAGCCATTGTACTTGGGCGTGTCTCCTAGGAGCGAGAACCCTTTGGGGAAAGGCTCGTCGCGGATGCAGGGGCCGAAGCAAGGCGGGCCAACGTCATCTTCTTCTTCTAGCTCCAGGGATCGCGCTAGGCGGTCGATCCGATGGCGGGCGTCGTTCTCGCCGACTCCTTCGCGGTGACCTAGTCGGCCGCTGAGAGTCGGATGCGTGACAGGCGATGGGGTGGGATATCTCTCCCCACGAGGCGGAGGCGGAGGCGGGTTGCCCCGCCGCTCCACGGCCCGGGGACGGCCTTCTGCGTCTCGCTCGATGGAGATCCGGGTTCAGCTTCGGCTGGCAGCCAGCTCTTTCTCGTGTCGGGCGCGGGTTTTACCCGCAGTCGGCGTTCGGGACGTCGCGCCGTGCTCTCGGCGCGGGGGAGGGCTTTCCGCGCGGGCATCGGCTTCGTGCCGCTGTGCATCTGCATCGATTAGTTGCTGGATGCGTCTGGTCATGTGGGGGAGTTCTTCGGCCCCCAGTCCGTCTAGCTCATCTACGGCCGCCTGGGCGGCGCGCAAGTTCTTGAGTGGAGTTGCGTAGACTGGGCAGTCGACTCCTAGCGTGTCGGCGAGGGCAGCGCCGCGCTGTCTGACAATGCCGGCTCGGCTTGGCCCGCCTGGGGGCGGCGTGCCAAAGGCGGCGCGGTCGGCTTCGCTCTGGTGGGCCTCAATGAGGCGTCTCATGGATGCCAACTTTCGGCCCTCCGCGAGGAGGGCGAGGCGGCGAGCCTCCAGTGCTTCGGCGTCAGCATCGGCCGGGAGGGGGATGGACAAGTCGTCGACCGCCGCATGTGGGGCGTCGACGGCGTTCTCGCCAGGAGCGCCGCCGTGGTCGATGACCATCACCTCGGTGGTGGCACCGTCGCAGCCATCGGCCCAGGGAAGCGGGTCGTTGTAGATCGCAACATCGGTGGAGAAAGCATCGAACGAGGCCGTGTCGGAGTCGACAGGCATCGGATCGGTGGAGCCAACAGACTCCAAGTCCACAGCAGGCTCGCCGGAGACGTGGGGCTGGCCGAGGAGGTTGACAAGGTGGTCGGTGCCCGCGTCAGAGGCGGGCTCGTCGGAGATGAGGGTCTCGTCAAGGAGATCGGCGAGGCCGCTCGCTGCGCAGACGTTGGTGACGCCTTGCAGCGCGTCGTGGCAAGCGCCATCAGGCGTGCCGGGCTGGCTACGCTTGCTGGGGAGGAAGAGGGTTCCCGTCCAGAACAGGTCTCCGGACGACGGTGCACCTGGCCCCACGGTGGGCGCCAAATGTCGGGTGATAGGTGCGACATATGCCAACGGGTGGCTTATCATTGTGGGAGCCAGTAAGACGTCGCCGGTGCCTGGAAGTGGGATGAGGCAAAGACATGCACGCCAGCGAATCTTACCCAGCTTCAGGGCTCTCCATGGAGATAAAACCCCTACTGCTGCTCTGCGGGTCTCCGCATGATCACTAGATGAACGAGTGGCTACAAGATGCTCCTTGAGCTATTTAGCGAGAAGAAGAAGAAGGGGACGGCTAGCTCTCCTCTCCTCTCTATGTGGTGTCTAAAACTAGCTCAGATCAACCCTTTGCATGGGTGCCCCGGGGAGTTTATATAGGCCCACCCCCCGGGGGTACAATGGTAATCCGGCTGGGCGTGGGCCCTAGCCGTTTGTTTCTATGCTCGCAGGCTTCTATGACGGCTGCTGGGGCCCGCCAGCTGGTGGGTCCCGCCGGGTGCCGGCTCCTTGGTCGACAGGCAGGCCCCACTGTCAAGGGCCTTGTCGGTGGCTGGTTACTGTTGCCTCAAACCTGGTGACGAGGGCTTCGCCGAGGTAAGCGTGGCTACAGTGCCGCCGCCCGGCGGGCGATCGCTTTAGCCTCACCTCGTCTTGTCTCTTTAATGGGGCATCTCCTTCGAGGGAGGAAGCAAGCCGGCAGTGGGGAGCCGGCCCTGTCTTGGGCCGACTGGGGGAGGCCTGGCCGCCTTCGGGTGTCTCTCTGCCTGAAGGGGCCCACCGCCCATGGGCCGCGCTGACAACCCGTCGTGGGTGGCATCAGGGTCAACATGGCAACAGTGCCGCGCCGGATGGGTCATGGCCACCCCGTACGGCGCACTGTGCCTAGCGTGCTCCGGGATTCAGGGGTGGCAGGCTTTACTGTAGCCACGCCCGGCCACATCGCTGTTATGTGGATGCAGACTTCGAGGGTACGATCTTGACCGCTTTGTGGGAGTCGACTTCTCGCGGCCGGTTTCTTGGAGCCGGCCCTCCCACGGCTTTCTTCATGAGGTGTCACATCCCTAGCTTCTGGTAATGCACTAGGCTAGACCTCTTGCTGCATCATGTCTAAATTCAAATGAAATTTGAATTGAGGAATTCTCAAAAGCCTCAGAAACCTCTAAAAATAACCAACAATTAAATCTTCTCAAATGTGTCCAAGAAAATGTTCCTGATATCCTCTGGAAATATTGGCAAGAGGTAAAATCCAAACCAATAATTTTGGTGTCTCAGAAACATTTAATTTGGGCATTTGACTTAAAGCAATAATTATTTGAATTGGATTTATTTCTACTATTAAATAAATATAGGTCCAATAATTCTGAAATATTTTGTGAAGCATTGTTTTAATTCTTTTAGCTCCTAAAAATATTGTCAGAAGCAAAATAAATTGAATTGGTTTCAAAACCAAATTCAAAACAAACCTGCAAAATAGAAAACTAAAATAATTAGAAAAAGGAGAGAGAGTCTTACCTGGGCCCTTACCTGGCTGGCCCAGTGGACAGCCCAGCCCACTGGCCTGGTGCCAGTAGTCCTCTACCTCTGCCAGTAGGCAGAGGAGGGAGACAGCGCACGCGCGCGCCGTGGCGACACGCCACCTCCCTGCCTGCGTGCGTCCCTCGCCACCGCGACGCCTCGGGCCTTCTCTTCGGCGCCGCCCCGAACCCCTGGACCCCCTCACTCGTCCCCTTCGTCTCTCCTTCGCCTCTCCCTCTCGCACACCCGAACGCCCCCGTCGCCGCCGCTCGCCATAACCACGGCCACCGGCCACCCCTAGCCTCACCGACGCCCCAGGAAGCTCCGCCGGTCCTCCCTCGACCTCCTCGTCGTGTCACGCGACCAGAAGAGCCCCGGAACGCCACCCCCGACGTTTTCCCCTCGCCGGCCGCCGAGGATCTTCTCCGTCGATTCGGCCACTCCGGCGCGCCCCCGAGCCGGCTAACCACCCCTACGGCACCGCTGTGAGCTCCTACGCCTCCCCTCCCTCTTTCCCCCTTCGATTGCGCCCTGTAGCCGCCGCCCCACGAGCACCCGAAGCCGCCGTCCGCCATGGCCGGTGAGCTCCGTGCTCCCGAGCTTCTCCGCCTGCGCTCGTTGCCTCCGGGTGTTCCTGGTGACCCCAGCATCCCGTAGAGCCCATCGGCCGCGCCCGCCGTGCCGTGCAACGCCGAAACCGAGCACGCCCGAGCTCCGGCCGCCGCTGCCGAGCTCGAGGCCATCGTCTCCGGCCGCCCTAGCTGCTGCTGCTTGCTGAAATGGGCGCGGGTGAGCTCCAGCTCCCCGTAGCCGCTCTCCTCCGTCCATTTGGACGCCGGAGGAGCGAGCCGCGCCCTCCGCCGCGCCTGTTGCCACCGGCGACGAGCCGCCGGCGGGTTAGGCCCTGCTGACCAGGGGTTTGACCCCCCCTGGGTCGATGACAGGTGGGGCCAGCCCCCCTGTTAATTAGTTAGTTATTTTATTTTAACTACCCCCTCTGCTGACACTGACAGGTGGGCCCCCGCCATCAGGTGATTAGCTTAAGCTAATCACCACCTAATCTAACCCCAGAGCCACTGACATGTGGGCCCTAGTGCTTAATCCTTAATCAAACTAAAATAAACCCTCCCTGTTTAACCTGTGACGCTGACATATGGGTCCCACAGGTCAGGTTTGACCTGGAGGCGCCCTGTTGACCTGCTGACGTCAAGGTGATGTCATGCTGACGCATTAAATGATTTTCTGGATTTAAAATAATCAGGAAATTCCAGAAAATAGCTAAAACTTCAATAAATCATAGAAATTCAACCGTAACTCCAAATTAAATAATTTATATATGAAAAATTATCGGAAAAATTCAACGAATCCATCTGTACCATTTTCATGCATGTTAGAACAACTTATCACTACTGTTTAGGGCAAATGAAGTGAATGACATTTAAATAACCACATATGGAGTTTGAATTTGAATCTTGGATTCAAACCAACTTCATTTAATCTGGTTTTAGGTGCATTAGCCCAAAACACATTCATATTGCCATGTCATAGCATGCATCATATTGTGCATTGCATTGATTGTGTTCCTTTCTGTGTTGCCGGTATTTGTCCCCTCTCGATAGACGCGATACCGATGATGTGATCGTTGACACTGATGAAGACTCAATGTTATCTTCAGAAGTGCCAGGCAAGCAAAACCCCCTTGTTCATTCCGATACAATCCTACTCTCTCGCTCCTGCTCTCTTTTACTGCATTAGGACAACACCGATTCATCTGTTACTTGCTGCGGTAGTTGAACCCCCTTTATCCTCTGCATGACCTGTCATTGCCATAGTAAATAGATGAAACCCACTAGCATGAGTAGGAGTTGTTTGAGCCCTGATGTGCCTACTCATTCATGCTTGTTGTCATGCCTGCTATTGCTTAGAGTTGAGTCAGGTCTGATTCATCGGGGATGAATCAGAGGCGTGTGAACATGTCCTACTATGGGTGAACTAAGTGTGTGAACACAATTTGGTAAAGGTAGCGGTGAGAGGCCATGTAGGAGTACATGGTGGGTTGTCTCATTGCAGCCGTCCTCAGGAACTGAGTTCTGTGTTTGTGATCCATGATCAGTTACTACCACACATTGGGCTCCGGGCGCTCCAAGCTCTCTCGACTTATTAATCAACATGATCTCTGTCCAGGAGTTGCAACTAGTTTCTGGTGTTTGTAGGTAGTGTTAGTAGTCTACCAAGTGGCACCCGGTACAGGTGGGCTTGGGACAGACTAGGCACAGTGGCCCGGTGTACCAAGTGGCACCCGGTTGGTGGGCTTGGGAACCCTGCTCACATCGTTTGGGGCCGTGAGCGACACCCCGGCCGGATCTCCTTGCGGATGGAACCCGAATAGGCGATAAACCTGGACTAGAGACTTGTTCGGTTAGTCAGGTCGTGGCCGACTCCCTCGCCCGGCTTCCGCTTGAAGGTTGCCGAGGTACATGACGTGTACAGGGCGGTAAGTGGCGAAAGCGTGTGTGAAGAAGTACACCCCTGCAGGGTTAACATCATCTATTCGAATAGCCGGATTCCTCGGATATGGAAACTTGGACCCCTTGTACAGTTCATAGACAAGTGAAAGTGGATACTCTAAAACACGCAAGATAAGCGTGAGTGCTATGGATGGCGTTCTCGTAGGGAGACGGGAGCGGATCCATAGTGGTGTATTGGTTGGTGAATATGTGGACTCGTGTGCGCCACCTCAAAAGAGTCGCTTGCAGTCGTAGTTAGGATAGCCACCGAGTCAAAGCTGGCTTGCTGCAGTTAAACCCCACCACCCCCTTGTTGATAATGATGCATATGTAGTTAGTTCTGATGTAAGTCTTGCTGGGTACATTTGTACTCACGTTTGCCTATTTTATGTTTTTGCAGAGAGACTTCAGTCTCACTAGTAGTTCCGCTTGGACTTCGACGTTTAGCTTGATACCTCAGCTACGATCTTGTGCCCTCGGCAGGATCTGATAGATAGTCAGGCTTCTCAGCCTTTTTCATTTATAGATGTCTGTACTCAGACATGATAGCCTCCGCTTGTGCTTTGACTTGTATGCTCTGAGTGTTGGGTCGTGAGACCCATGTTTGTAATGTCTCGCTCCTCGGAGCCTAATGAATAATTACTTGAGTCGTAGAGACATGTTGTGATGCCATGTTGTATTTGCATGTATCGAGCATATTGTGTGTATGTTATTGAAATGCTTGGTATGTGTGGGATCTGACCATCTAGTTGTTTATCTTTAGTAGCCTCTCTTACCGGGAAATGTCTCCTAGTGTTTCCACTGAGCCATGGTAGCTTGCTACTGCTCCGGAACACTTAGGCTGGCCGGCATGTGTCCTTCTTCGTTCCTGTGTCTGTCCCTTCGGGGAAATGTCACGCTTTGAGTACCGGAGTCCTGTTAGCCCGCTACAGCCCGGTTTACCGGAGTCCTGCTAGCCCAGTGCTACAGCCCGGACCCACTTGCTGATGACCGACACGTTCGAAGCTGGGTCATGGATGCCTGTCCCTGTAAGTCTGTGCCACTTTGGGTTTACGACTAGTCATGTCAGCCCGGGCTCCTTATCATATGGATGCTAGCGACACTATCATATACGTGAGCCAAAAGGCGCAAACGGTCCCGGGCAAAGGTAAGGCGACACCCGTGGGGATACCGTGCGTGAGGCCGCAAAGTGATATGAGGTGTTACCGGCTAGATCGATGTGACACCGAGTCGGGGTCCTGACAGCGTTGGTATCAGAGCTTGACTGCCTGTAGGATTACCAAGCCAAACTAGTCGAAGTTGAGTCTAGAAATTCTTTAGTTATATAAGGGAATTGATTGTGGGATGGAACGTAAGGCTCTTTTTACTCCTTATACCTCATGGCCTTCTGATCTAAGTCATCATCTTCTCTTCTACGGGGATTAAGAACTAGGCTATCTCTTCTTTCTATCAGGATCACGTGTTACTAATCTGCAGACTTGTAGGATTGATGGTTCTAAGCTTGAGTTCAGTTTCTACTTCCGTATGCTAATTGTTGATCTCGAAACCTTGATATTGTGCTTCTGAGTGGTTATGCCACCATTTTTATGAATGTCTCAAATCTTTTCTGAGCATTTACAGCCGTTATGCTGTCCGAGTCATTCCAGGTTTCTAAATAGTCTGATGCATTTGCAAAATTCTTTCCCTCTGGTTTCGATGTTCCTTTATGCCAGCTCAATCACACTAATTGTTGAGTTGAGGTATTCTGTTGCCTTGACATTATGTTGGAGTTACTATTATGACCCTAGGTGTCTTAGGGGATCATCTAGTAATTTAGCCATGATTTGTGTTCCCAGTGTGATGATTCTGCCCATCATTCTCGAAAGCATCCCGTGATGCTACTTAGTAGTAGGTATTCTATTCCTGGGTTCTTAAACCCGATATTCACTCTACTTACTTCATGTTGATAGTGTTTACTAGTTCCTTTAGGTTATTAGTAACCTTGCATTAGTCCTCGAGGTCCGTGGTATATCGTTCTTCCAAATACCATGAACCATTATGGCAGAAGTTTGTTGGATCAAAAGATCACAACAGGCCCTCTATGAGTTCTCCATGCTATATTGCGACTCTGCCAGCTCAACTTTTCTGCATGGGTTATCCGGAAGAATTATGTTGAACTTTGTTCGGCATACCAACCCATGTATCCACAACCCAGAAAGTTATATGTTCTTTTGAGTTGTCCCTCTTTAGTTGTTTTCTGGCCCTCGTCTATCAATTGATAGTCAAGAGTATGCGTGCATTCGTTCGTCGATGCCTATTACCCTTGTGGTCCGCCAAGCCATTCTATTTCAGAATGAATAGGAGAAACAAACTCCAGTACCTCATCCATATTTAGGATTGGGTCAAAGTAGTTGTGTTCCACAGATCAAGTCACAATCCAGCTTCTGGTCTGCTCTACCCTGAAGTATTACCTTCTTTATGACAGGAATTTCATGAGAATTGCACCACCTTTTGTGAATTCTGGACATAGTGATACTTCTCGCCATCCTTTTTCATTCCTCGGTTCCGTGTTGATGCAACCGGAATACCGACAAATGAATTGTGATGTGTGAAATCAATACTCCTAGCAACCTCGTTGCTTGGTAGTTAAAGGATAATAATTTTATTCTTAGTATGTTGGTTATTGAATCACCATTCTAAGATTGATCGTGCTACCTAGTCCTTATTTCCTGGTGCACCCTTCGATTGATGAGCTAGGATCTTGTCAAGTCCTCGCTCATTTGATCATATCATCTTGCCCTGAAAAGCAAGATTGTTCTCGAGCTTAGTAACATATCGGTGGTTCGTGATTTCCGAAGATCTTCTCGGAAGTATTACCAGGTTGTCACCTGACCGCTATGTTGAGCTCGTGATCAAGTTGGTTTCTTGTGAACCACCTTCTCTCCAAGAATCGGTGTTAGATATCCCTGAGCTAGTTGGTTAAGCTAAACGACAACTTGGAGGGTTGGAAGATAAAAGCTTGCCTGACTTAGTTCGTTCCAAAGGGATATTCTTGTGTAGTGTGTGTTGAAGAAAGATGATATCTTCATCGATTGGTCCCTGTGATCAGTTGCTGGACCTATCGTCTTATCAATCCTTTGATTTGAGTGTGGGCTATCGTCAAATCAAGTCAGAACCAACGATGTTCGTAATGTTGTCTTCCTCGTGGTTGATCCCTCGAGCATACACCATTATATCTTTTGGGCCTGACCAATGCTATCACCGTGTTCACATGATGGTGGAAGTCCAGTGATATGGAAATTCCGATGAGTTGTTGTTGAGTCCATTGACAACATCCTTATCTCCTCCATGATGTTGTTGAACATTAAGTTAGTGTTGGAAACTTTTGAAAGCATCTTCTTCATGCTAGCTCATGAAGTACTTGTTTGATGAAAGGAGTGACTTCCTTTGATTCACGTGCATTTTGATGTAAGTTGCCGTCGTGAACTCGAGAAGGTTTGTTTTTGCTCCTTTGGAATCATCCCAAGTCAGTCATGCACGTGCGAAGAATTCTGTGGTCTGTTAGACTGATCATCTTCACTCCATATGTATATCCTAGCACACCAAGCCACTGATTGACTTGTTCAAGGAAAAGAAGTCTATGCTTGGGATCTAATCCATGGACTTGCGTAAAGACTTCGATATCCTCGATGATGGCTCCCAACCAGAACTCGGTAGTGTTTTATTGTAAGACTACCATGTGGGCATGCTTGTCTGGAACAACGTGTTCACCTGTTTGTAGCAGAACCAGCTCATGTTTTGGAGCTTGCTATCGTAGTTCATTTCCTGAGAATCTCGCAACGTCATCTCGTCGATTTGTGTTGCAAACTTTCATTTTTCTTCCTAGACTCGATGAGTCTGGAATATCCTGACACCAACCAGGTCTGAGTCTCAGGCAGATATGATGGTTGGAATATTTCCCAAGAACTATAATATTGGTCCCTCGATAACCGGTAAGGTGGATGTCGTGGCCAACACACCCAGCCGGAAGACCTATTATTGTAGTATCTTGTTTGAGGAAGTTGGCCACCTCCCCATAAGGATTTCGTAGGATTTACCTCCGTAACTGCTCCTTATGGATTCTATTGCTCCCGAAGTCCGACCTTTACTTGATGTTCTAGTTAGCAAACCATATCTAAGAATGGGTTACACTAGCACGTCAAGGAGAACATTAGAAGCGGAGTGCTAAATGTCTCTCGGTCGATCATCCAGATTTTGTTTCCTTGGCCTCGCTAGGGTGAAATCTGAGTTGATGTTATCTTCCTATGCATCTGCATCGTCCATCGTTGTTCATCATGGTGGTATGTTGTGTTGCCAGGATTCTTGACACGGATGTTGGTAAAACCTTGATGAATATGGAAATGCTCAAGTTCTTGAGAGCACGCACAAGTGCTAGGTGTTTTCATCGGCACTAACTGGGTTTGCTCTCAGTTTCCTCGGCAACGCTATGATCTTTTCAAACGGTGAATTCACTCTCTGTTGTTGGGTTCTTCCCCAGTTACCAGAATCATTCCCAGCATTTGCATTTTGTTTCTAGCTTGCACCGCCAATGTGCCATTCTACCATGGGTCTCTTCCATTTCCGGTGATAAGAAAAATTCATCCATTACGTTGTCTTCAACAAGGTAATCCACATCATCCAAGTCCGAGTATGCCATTCTACCGACCCCCGCCAATCGATTGCTGTGATTTGCCTTAGGCTGATATAGAGAGTCTCAGTGATCTCTATATCAAAGGTAATTCTTTTGCCACTTAAGGGGAGATATCTACGAGTCATGGTTCCGAAGGTGTCTCGTTGTGGTAACATGGCAACTCAACTCCTCGCTACGTTGACAACCGATTACCACCTTCTGAAGTGTGGAATTGTTGTCCACCTAGTGAACCTTCGCCATCCGTTTCTTTCCACCCCTCTTGATGTGTATCTCGTGTCTCAACCCGAGAGATGGTCCTATGTCTCATTCCGTGAGTTGTTCGATCTTCAAGAAGATCGACTCTTCTAGAGTCTCCTTCTTCCCTCCATGTCATGTTGACAGGATTTCTCAGAGCAAGACTTCAAGACAATAATGGTGAATGAATCAACGTTCAACTGAAGAGCACCCTGGATCGTGAAGATTATACTAGTCTGCGTTTCCCCTTCATCCTACCCTACGCTTGAATCTCGAGACGAGATTCTTGTTTAGTGGGGGTGAGTTGTCACATCCCTAGCTTCTGGTAATGCACTAGGCTAGACCTCTTGCTGCATCATGTCTAAATTCAAATGAAATTTGAATTGAGGAATTCTCAAAAGCCTCAGAAACCTCTAAAAATAACCAACAATTAAATCTTCTCAAATGTGTCCAAGAAAATGTTCCTGATATCCTCTGGAAATATTGGCAAGAGGTAAAATCCAAACCAATAATTTTGGTGTCTCAGAAACATTTAATTTGGGCATTTGAATTAAAGCAATAATTATTTGAATTGGATTTATATCTACTATTAAATAAATATAGGTCCAATAATTCTGAAATATTTTGTGAAGCATTGTTTTAATTCTTTTAGCTCCTAAAAATATTGTCAGAAGCAAAATAAATTGAATTGGTTTCAAAACCAAATTCAAAACAAACCTGCAAAATAGAAAACTAAAATAATTAGAAAAAGGAGAGAGAGTCTTACCTGGGCCCTTACCTGGCTGGCCCAGTGGACAACCCAGCCCACTGGCCTGGTGCCAGTCGTCCTCTACCTCTGCCAGTAGGCAGAGGAGGGAGACAGCGCACGCGCGCGCCGTGGCGACACGCCACCTCCCTGCCTGCCTGCGTCCCTCGCCACCGCGACGCCTCGGGCCTTCTCTTTGGCGCCGCCCCGAACCCCTGGACCCCCTCACTCGTCCCCTTCGTCTCTCCTTCGCCTCTCCCTCTCGCACACCCGAACGCCCCCGTCGCCGCCGCTCGCCATAACCACGGCCACCGGCCACCCCTAGCCTCACCGACGCCCCAGGAAGCTCCGCCGGTCCTCCCTCGACCTCCTCGTCGTGTCACGCGACCAGAAGAGCCCCGGAACGCCACCCCCGACGTTTTCCCCTCGCCGGCCGCCGAGGATCTTCTCCGTCGATTCGGCCACTCCGGCGCGCCCCCGAGCCGGCTAACCACCCCTACGGCACCGCTGTGAGCTCCTACGCCTCCCCTCCCTCTTTCCCCCTTCGATTGCGCCCTGTAGCCGCCGCCCCACGAGCACCGGAAGCCGCCGTCCGCCATGGCCGGTGAGCTCCGTGCTCCCGAGCTTCTCCGCCTGCGCTCGTTGCCTCCGGGTGTTCCTGGTGACCCCAGCATCCCGTAGAGCCCATCGGCCGCGCCCGCCGTGCCGTGTAACGCCGAAACCGAGCACGCCCGAGCTCCGGCCGCCGCTGCCGAGCTCGAGGCCATCGTCTCCGGCCGCCCTAGCTGCTGCTGCTTGCTGAAATGGACGCGGGTGAGCTCCAGCTCCCCATAGCCGCTCTCCTCCGTCCATTTGGACGCCGGAGGAGCGAGCCGCGCCCTCCGCCGCGCCTGTTGCCACCGGCGACGAGCCGCCGGCGGGTTAGGCCCTGCTGACCAGGGGTTTGACCCCCCTGGGTCGATGACAGGTGGGGCCAGCCCCCCTGTTAATTAGTTAGTTATTTTATTTTAACTACCCCCTCTGCTGACACTGACAGGTGGGCCCCCGCCATCAGGTGATTAGCTTAAGCTAATCACCACCTAATCTAACCCCAGAGCCACTGACATGTGGGCCCTAGTGCTTAATCCTTAATCAAACTAAAATAAACCCTCCCTGTTTAACCTGTGACGCTGACATATGGGTCCCACAGGTCAGGTTTGACCTGGAGGCGCCCTGTTGACCTGCTGACGTCAAGGTGATGTCATGCTGACGCATTAAATGATTTTCTGGATTTAAAATAATCAGGAAATTCCAGAAAATAGCTAAAACTTCAATAAATCATAGAAATTCAACCGTAACTCCAAATTAAATAATTTATATATGAAAAATTATCAGACAAATTCAAGGAATCCATCTGTACCATTTTCGTGCATGTTAGAACAACTTATCACTACTGTTTAGGGCAAATGAAGTGAATGACATTTAAATAACCACATATGGAGTTTGAATTTGAATCTTGGATTCAAACCAACTTCATTTAATCTGGTTTTAGGTGCATTAGCCCAAAACACATTCATATTGCCATGTCATAGCATGCATCATATTGTGCATTGCATTGATTGTGTTCCTTTCTGTGTTGCCGGTATTTGTCCCCTCTCGATAGACGCGATACCGATGATGTGATCGTTGACACTGATGAAGACTCAATGTTATCTTCAGAAGTGCCAGGCAAGCAAAACCCCCTTGTTCATTCCGATACAATCCTACTCTCTCGCTCCTGCTCTCTTTTACTGCATTAGGACAACACCGATTCATCTGTTACTTGCTGCGGTAGTTGAACCCCCTTTATCCTCTGCATGACCTGTCATTGCCATAGTAAATAGATGAAACCCACTAGCATGAGTAGGAGTTGTTTGAGCCCTGATGTGCCTACTCATTCATGCTTGTTGTCATGCCTGCTATTGCTTAGAGTTGAGTCAGGTCTGATTCATCGGGGATGAATCAGAGGCGTGTGAACATGTCCTACTATGGGTGAACTAAGTGTGTGAACACAATTTGGTAAAGGTAGCGGTGAGAGGCCATGTAGGAGTACATGGTGGGTTGTCTCATTGCAGCCGTCCTCAGGAACTGAGTTCTGTGTTTGTGATCCATGATCAGTTACTACCACACATTGGGCTCCGGGCGCTCCAAGCTCTCTCGACTTATTAATCAACATGATCTCTGTCTAGGAGTTGCAACTAGTTTCTGGTGTTTGTAGGTAGTGTTAGTAGTCTACCAAGTGGCACCCGGTACAGGTGGGCTTGGGACAGACTAGGCACAGTGGCCCGGTGTACCAAGTGGCACCCGGTTGGTGGGCTTGGGAACCCTGCTCACATCGTTTGGGGCCGTGAGCGACACCCCGGCCGGATCTCCTTGCGGATGGAACCCGAATAGGCGATAAACCTGGACTAGAGACTTGTTCGGTTAGTCAGGTCGTGGCCGACTCCCTCGCCCGACTTCCGCTTGAAGGTTGCCGAGGTACATGACGTGTACAGGGCGGTAAGTGGCGAAAGCGTGTGTGAAGAAGTACACCCCTGCAGGGTTAACATCATCTATTCGAATAGCCGGATTCCTCGGATATGGAAACTTGGACCCCTTGTACAGTTCATAGACAAGTGAAAGTGGATACTCTAAAACACGCAAGATAAGCGTGAGTGCTATGGATGGCGTTCTCGTAGGGAGACGGGAGCGGATCCATAGTGGTGTATTGGTTGGTGAATATGTGGACTCGTGTGCGCCACCTCAAAAGAGTCGCTTGCAGTCGTAGTTAGGATAGCCACCGAGTCAAAGCTGGCTTGCTGCAGTTAAACCCCACCACCCCCTTGTTGATAATGATGCATATGTAGTTAGTTCTGATGTAAGTCTTGCTGGGTACATTTGTACTCACGTTTGCCTATTTTATGTTTTTGCAGAGAGACTTCAGTCTCACTAGTAGTTCCGCTTGGACTTCGACGTTTAGCTTGATACCTCAGCTACGATCTTGTGCCCTCGGCAGGATCTGATAGATAGTCAGGCTTCTCAGCCTTTTTCATTTATAGATGTCTGTACTCAGACATGATAGCCTCCACTTGTGCTTTGACTTGTATGCTCTGAGTGTTGGGTCGTGAGACCCATGTTTGTAATGTCTCGCTCCTCGGAGCCTAATGAATAATTACTTGAGTCGTAGAGACATGTTGTGATGCCATGTTGTATTTGCACATATCGAGCATATTGTGTGTATGTTATTGAAATGCTTGGTATGTGTGGGATCTGACCATCTAGTTGTTTATCTTTAGTAGCCTCTCTTACCGGGAAATGTCTCCTAGTGTTTCCACTGAGCCATGGTAGCTTGCTACTGCTCCGGAACACTTAGGCTGGCCGGCATGTGTCCTTCTTCGTTCCTGTGTCTGTCCCTTCGGGGAAATGTCACGCTTTGAGTACCGGAGTCCTGTTAGCCCACTACAGCCCGGTTTACCGGAGTCCTGCTAGCCCAGTGCTACAGCCCGGACCCACTTGCTGATGACCGACACGTTCGAAGCTGGGTCATGGATGCCTGTCCCTGTAAGTCTGTGCCACTTTGGGTTTACGACTAGTCATGTCAGCCCGGGTTCCTTATCATATGGATGCTAGCGACACTATCATATACGTGAGCCAAAAGGCGCAAACGGTCCCGGGCAAAGGTAAGGCGACACCCGTGGGGATACCGTGCGTGAGGCCGCAAAGTGATATGAGGTGTTACCGGCTAGATCGATGTGACATCGAGTCGGGGTCCTGACATGAGGGCTAAAGCCGGGCTGCCTTCCCATAGTCGGCCTAGGAGACAGCCGGCAAGGGGAAGGCGGCCCCATGTCTTGGATTCTTGAGGGCCGGATCGGCTCGTAATTTTTCAGAAGGGCCAGGGGGAGCCGCCTAGGCTACCCGTGGTCATTTACTCCGACACCACCGTTGACGATGACTCCTACTACTCGGGAGGTGCCTACTACTACGTGCACCCGCTGACGACGACCAGGAGTAGTTTAGGAGGATCCCAGGTAGGAGGCCTGCGCTCTTTTGATCTGTACCCCAGTTTGTGCTAGCCTTCTTAATGCAAACTTGTTTAACTTATGTCTGTACTCAGATATTGTTGCTTCCGCTGACTCATCTATGATCGAGCTCTTGTATTCGAGCCCTCGAGGCCCCTGGCTTGTAATATGATGCTTGTATGACTTATTTTATTTGTAGAGTTGTGTTGTGATATCTTCCCGTGAGTCCCTGATCTTGATCGTACACGTTTGCGTGTATGATTAGTGTACGGTCAAATTGGGGGCGCCACAGTGCGACTGTTGTAGTCCCCGAGCTGCTTGGTAAAGTCCCCAGGCCAACTGCGGCAGCCCCCAGGCTGGGTTGTGAAGTTCCTGGGCCAGGTGCGGATGTAGCAGTCACCGCGCCGCCTGCTGAAGTCCCCGGGCCGGCTGCTATAGCCCCCAAGTCGGATCCGACTGCTTCGGGAGGAGCCGGCACGAAGATGGACTCAGATTCTGGAGAAGGCTTGATTGACGGCTTGCGGAGGCACTGAAGAGAGACACCGGCTAGTATTGCTTGATAGGTGGAGCCAATCCGTGCAAGGGCATCAGCTGGCTCATTTTCATTCCGTGGCACATGAAGGAACTCGCACCCTTCAAAATATCCGCTGAGTTGCTGAACGAGGAAACGGTAGCTCGCCATGTTTCCATCCTTGGCATCCCAGTCGCCAGACGACTGTTGGACTACCAAGTCAGAGTCGATCTCTTTGGACAACCGGAGGCCGTGTATTACTGCTTCATACTCTACTACGTTGTTGGAGGCGGCAAAATGGATTTGCAATGTGTATCTAAGCTTGTCGCCTTTGGGAGAGATGAGAACAATGTCGGCTCCCAAGCCGATGCGCATCTTCGAGCCATCAAAGTGCATTTGCCAATAAGTGGAGTCCGGAGCTGGCGGGAAGTACTGGGTCTCGGCCCAGTCGACAAGGAAGTCGGCTAGTGCTTGGGACTTGATGGCGGTGCGTGGCTGGTAGAAGATTGTGTAGGGGGCAGCTCGATGGCCCATTTGGCCACTCAGCCAGATGCATCTCTGTTGCCAATGATTTCGGCAAGTGGGGCACTGGAGACAACCGTGATTGGGTGCTCTTGAAAGTATGGTTTCAGCTTCTTGGTGGCAAAGTGCACGCCGTAGCACATCTTCTGGTAGTGAGGGTAGTTCTGCTTTGAGGTTGACAACACTTCTCTATAGTAATATACAGGCCTCTGGACCGGCTGTGCCCTGCCGGCCTCTGGGCGCTCTACCACCATGGCAACGTTGACCACCCGGCTAGTGGCGGCAATGTAGAGGTACATGGGTTCCTTATCAGCCGGAGCCGCCAGGACAGGCGGCATGGTGAACATCTTTTTCAACTGGAGAAAAGCTTCATCCACCTGGTCATTCCACTTCAAATGAGTGGTCTTCTTCATGAGCTGGTACAGGGGAAGAGCTTTCTCTCCCGGTCGACTAACGAAACGGCTGATGGATGCCAAACAGTCGGTGAACTTCTGGACATCTCTCAGTCGGGTGGGTTTCTCCATCCTCTCGATGGCCTTGATTTTCACAAGGTTGCACTCAATGTTGCGTTCTGAAGCCGAGGAGCTGGCTGGCTAGTACTTCGAACACGCACTTCTCTCGGTTGAGCTTGATCTGAAATCGGCGCAGATTTTCAAAAGTTTCCTTGAGATCTTCCAAGAGAGTGATGCGCTTCTTCGTCTTCACCACGATATCATCCTCATAGACATGGGCATTTCTGTCGAGCTGCTTGAGGAGGCATTTCTGCATGCAACGCTAGAACGTGGCACTGGCATTTCTCAAGACGAATGTCATGGTTAGGTAGCAGAAGGCTCCAAATGGTGTGATGAAGGCGGTCTTCAGGTGGTCTGCCGAGTTCAGCTTGATCTGATGATATCCTGGGTAGGCATTCAAGAAGCTCAACATCTCGCATCCAGCTGTGGAGTCTATCACTTGAGCAATCCGAGGCAAGGGAAACAAATCTTTTGGGCAAGCTTTGTTGAGACTGGTGTAATCAATGCACATGCCCCACTTGTTGTTCTTCTTCAGTACAAGGACTGGGTTGGCAAGCCACTCTAGAAAAACCACTTCCATGATGAAGCCGGCTGCCAGAAGCCGGGCTATCTCCTCACCAACAATTATTCTATTTTCCTCCGACAGTCGGTGGAGGGGTTGTTTGACTGGTTTGGCATCTGCTCTGACATGTAACTTGTGCTCGGCGAAATCCATCGGAACACCCGGCATGTCCTTGGGGGACCATGCGAAGATGTCCCGGTTCTCACGAAGGAAATCGACGAGCTCGCTTTCCTATTTGCTATCAAGGATGGCACCTATGACAGCAAATTTCTCCGGGTGCTCAGGGTCCAAAGGGATCTTCTTAGTTTCTTTGGCCGGCTGGAAGGAGCCCTAGGTATCTAACTCTTTGGGCTCTAGCGACATGTCCGGCTGCTTGCTGGCCATGGCCACCACCCGGTCCAGGAGCTTCTTCTCATCAGCAATCACAAGGGACTCAGCCAGCTTGGTGCTGGCCACGGCGCAATCGGGCGACTTCTTGTAGTCTCCAGATATCATGATAATGCCCTTGGTTCATGGCATCTTCATCTTGAGGTAAGCATAGTGTGGCACCACCATGAACTTGGCCAGAGCCGGCCGGCCCAGGAGCACATGAGAAGGTCTTTCGAGGTCCACCACCTCAAACCAAATTTCTTTGCGGCGGAAGTGATCCTTGTCTCCGAAGATGACGTCTACCTTGACCTTGCCGATTGGTGAGGCCAGGCACAATACCATGGAAAACGGTCCGGCTGGGCTAGGGTCGCCTTTCTTTAATGCTTAACTTTTCCATGGTATCACGATATAGAATGTTGATGTTGCTGCCACCATCTATCAGAATCCTGGAGAAGCAAGTAGCTCGCCTCTCTGTTGCGAGGGTGGCATCAAGCACCAGAGCATAGGAGCCCGGAGAGGGCATCACCTCCAGGTGGTCAGCCCGGCTCCAGCTGATGGGCTTCTCAGACCAATGCATGAATTCTTGAGCACTTGAGGCAACGACGTTCACCTCTCGGAGCTGCTAACGTCAGCTACGTTGATCATCCGCCACGCTAGTGAATACTACACAAGCACCATGCTCTTCAGGATAATCATCTTGGATGGCACCGATTGCTGGACGGGCGGCCGGTGATACGTCTCCAACGTATCTATAATTTTTGATTGTTCCATGCTATTATATTATCTGTTTTCAATGTTAATGGGCTTTATTTTACACTTTTATATTATTTTTGGGACTAACCTATAAACCCAAGGCCTAGTGCAAATTGTTTTTTTTTCCATTTCAGTGTTCCACAGAAAAGGTATATCAAACGGAATCCAAACGGAATGAAACCTTTGGTAATGTGATTTTTGGAACAAACGTGATCCAAAGGACTTGGAGTGGACGTCAAGAAACAAACGAGGAGTCCACAAGGCAGGGGGTGCGCCCTCCCTCGTCGTGGGCCCCTCGTCGCTCAACCGACCTACTTCTTCCTCCTATATATACTCATATACCCTGAAAACAACCAGGAGCACCACCAAACCCTATTTCCACTGCCACAACCTTCTGTACCCAAGAGATCCCATCTTGAGGCCTTTTCCGGAGCTCCACCGGAGGGGGCATCGATCACGGAGGGCCTCTACATCAACTCCATGGCCCCTCCGATGATGTGTGAGTAGTTTGCTTCAGACCTTCGGGTCCATAGTTATTAGCTAGATGGCTTCTTCTCTCTCTTTGAATCTCAATACAAAGTTCTCCTCGATCTTCTTGGAGATCTATTTGATGTAACTCTTTTTGCGGTTTTTTTGTCGAGATCCGATGAATTGTGGGTTTATGATCAAGTCTATCTATGAACAATATTTGATTCTTCTCAGAAATATTTTATGTATGATTGGTTATCTTTGCAAGTCTCTTCGAATTATTAGTTTGGTTTGGCCTACTAGATTGATCTTTCTTACAATGGCAGAAGTGCTTAGCTTTGGGTTCAATCTTCCGGTGCTCGAACCTAGTGACAGAAAGGGAAACGACATGTATTGTATTGTTGCCATCGAGGATAAAAAATATGGGGTTTATATCATATTGCTTGAGTTTATCCCTCTACATCATGTCATCTTAACTAATGCGTTACTCTGTTCTTATGAACGTAATACTCTAGATGCATGCTGGATAGCGGTCGATGTGTGGAGTAATAGTAGTAGATGGACGCAGGAGTCAGTCTACTTGTCACAGACGTGATGCCTATATACATGATCATGCCTAGATATTCTCATAATTATTCTCTTTTCTATCAGTTGCTTGACACTAATTTGTTCAACCCCTGTAATACTTATGCTATCTTGAGAGAAGCGACTAGTGAAACCTATGGCCCCTGGGTCTATTCTCCATCATATTAATCTTCCGTCAACAAGCTATTTCTATTACCTTTTATTTTGCAATCTTTACTTTTAATCTTTATCATAAAAATACCAAAAATATTATTTTATCATCCCTATCAGATCTCACTCTCGTAAGTGACCGTGAAGGGATTGACAACCCCTTTATCGCATTGGTTGCGAGGTTCTTATTTGTTTGTGTAGGTAAGAGGGACTTGCGTGTGGCCTCCTACTAGATTGATACCTTGGTTCTCAAAAACTAAGGGAAATACTTACACTACTTTGCTGCATCACCCTTTCCTATTCAAGGGAAAACCAACGCAGTGCTCAAGAGGTAGCAAGAAGGATTTCTGGCGCCGTTGTCGGGGAGTCTACGCACAAGTCAAGACATTCCAAGTACCCATCATAAACTTTTATCCCTCGCATTACATTATTTGCCATTTGCCTCTCGTTTTCCTCTCCCCCACTTCACCCTTGCCGTTTTATTCGCCCTCTTTTTCCGTTCCCCTTCTCATTTCCAGTTCACCTCTTTTTGCTTGTTTCTTGTTTGCCTATGTGTTGGATTTCTTGGTTCATCGTTATGTATAGTCCTTTATCTACTCCTTTGTCTCCCGAGAATGAGGTCCTCAATGTTAAACAAAGGAAGGGAGAAAATCTAAAAGATGCTTGGTACAGAATTTGCAATGCGCAAAATAGATCTACTAGGAAGCTATCTACTTCCATTCTTCTTCACAATTTTTATGTAGGCATCATTCCTTGGAATAGATATATTCTTGATACCATTACCGGAGGAAATTTCTTGGGTAGCCACACTTTTGATTCTTATAATGCTATGGTAGATTTGTTTGGCACACCACCTCTCTTGGTTAATGGAACTATGTTAATTTTGGAACATGTTATGCAAAGGCTTGATATTATTGAAAATAAAGTTGCCACTGTTGAATTGATTGAGAATTTGGATAAAAATATCCACAGCCAAATTACCCAATATGGATCTAAGTTAGGAGTGATTCTGAAAAGTTTTAAAGAAAAAGAACCCGTAGTGAATGAAAGAATAGATCAAGATTACGAAAGAATTGATAAGCTTGAGCGTATTATTACCAACTTAGGGTCCGCTTTTTCTATTGTATGGAATACTTCAAATCCTCCTACCAAAGTTGCCAAACTAATGTATGTTCCTAAAAATAAGGGCGAAACTTCTAGTAAGGAAAATTTGGATCTCAAATCCATAAGTGTTCACCCCAACTTTCTCGCTATCATTAAGGAACCTTTTGCTACAAATGATTTTCTTGATTTCTTGCCTAAGAGTTTTATAATTAATAAAAAGAAGGAAACCCCCAAGGGTTATAAGTGTTCTATTGAAGAATTGCATACCAAAGATGACAATACCTAGATCTTTCCTTCCTTTTATGCCTAGCTAGGGGCGTTAAACGATAGTGCTTGTTGGGAGCAACCCAATTATATTTTTGTTCCTTGCTTTTTGGTTCTATTTAGTAATAAATAATTCATCAGGCCTCTGTTTAGATGTGATTTTATGCTTTTAATTAGTTTTTGTGCCAAGTAGAACCTTTGGGAAGACTTGGGGAAAGTCTTTGCGATCTTGCTGTAAAAAATATAAACTTTCGCGCTCACTAGATTTGATGCCACTTTTTACTGGAGAGTGATATTTAGTTAATTCTTTTTGAAGATGATTAATAGATAAATTCCTCACGTCCAGAAATTTATTTTAGAATTTTTGTGGTTCCGTAAGTATTCGAAACCTACTTATTACTACAGACTGTTCTGTTTTTGATAGATTCTGTTTTTGTGTGTTGATTGCTTATTTTGATGAATCTATGGTTAGTAATAGAGTTTATGAAGCGTAGAAAAGTTGGAATACAGTTGGTTTAACACCAATGTAAATGAATAATTAGTTCATTACAGTACCTTGAAGTGGTGGTTTGTTTTCTTTTACTAACGGAGCTCACGAGATTTTCTTTTATGTTTTGTGTGGTGAAGTTTTCAAGTTTTGGGTAAAGATTTGATGGATATGGAAAAAGGAGAGGCAAGAGCCTAAGCTTGGGGATGTCCAAGGCACCCCAAGGTAAAATCCAAGGACAAACAAAAGCCTAAGCTTGGGGATGCCCCGAAAGGCATCCCCTCTTTCGTCTTCGTCCATCGGTAACTTTATTTGGAGCTATATTTTTATTCACCACATGATATGTGTTTTGCTTGGAGCATCTTGTATGATTCGAGTCTTTGCTTTTTAGTTTACCACAATCATCCCTGCTGTACACACCTTTTGGGGGAGACACACATGAATCATAATTTATTAGAATACTATATGTGCTCCACTTATACATTTTGAGCTAGATAATTTTGCTCTAGTGCTTCGCTTATATCTTTTAGAGCATGGTGGTGGTTTTATTTCATAGAAATTATTGATCTCTCATGCTTCACTTATATTATTTTGAGAGTCCCTTAGAACAGCAAGGTAATTAGCTTTGGTTATGAATTTAGTCCTAATATGATAGGCATCCAAGATCGATATAATAAAAACTTTCATAAAAAGTGCATTGAGTACTAGGAGAAGTTTGATACTTGATGATTGTTTTGAGATATAAAGGTGGTAATACTAGAGTTTGCTAGTTGAGTAGTTGTGAATTTGAGAAATACTTGCGTTGAAGTTTGCAAGTCCCGTAGCATGCACATATGGTGACCGTTGTGTAACAAATTTGAAACATGAGGTGTTATTTGATTGTCTTCCTTATGAGTGGCGGTCGGGGAAGAGCGATGGTCTTTTCCTACAAATATATCCCCCTAGGAGCATGCGCTTAATGCTTGGTTTTTGATGACTTGTAGATTTTTGCAATAAGTATGTGAGTTCTTTATGACTAATGTTGAGTCCATGGATTATACGCACTCTCACCCTTCCATCATTGCTAGCCTCTTCGGTACCGTGCATTGCTCTTTCTCACCTTGAGAGTTGGTGGAAACTTCGCCGGTGCATCCAAACCCCATGATATGAGACGCTCTGTCACACATAAACCTCCTTATATCTTCATCAAAAGAGCCACCATACCTACCTATTATGGCATTTCCATAGCCATTCCGAGATATATTGCCATGCAAACTTCCACCGTTCCATTTATCATGACACACATCATTATTGTCATATTGCATTGCATGATCATGTAGTTGACATCGTATTTTTGGCAAAGCCACCATTCATAATTTTTCATACATGTCACTCTTGATTCATTGCCCTTCCCGGTACACCGCCGGAGGCATTCATATAGAGTCATACTTTGTTCTAGTATCGAGTTGTAATCATTGAGTTGAAATAAATAGAACTGTGATGATCATCATTAATAGAGCATTGTGCCCAAAAAAGAGAAATAAAAAGGGGAAATGCTACTATCCTTTTTTCCACACTTGTGCTTCAAAGTAGCACCATGATCCTTATGATAGAGAGTCTCTTGTTTTGTCACTTTCATATACTAGTGGGAATTTTTCATTATAGAACTTGGCATGTATATTCCAACAATGGGCTTCCTCAAATGCCCTAGGTCTTCGTGAGCAAGAAAGTTCGATGCACACCCACTTAGTTTGTTTTGTTGAGCTTTCATACATTTATAGCTCTAGTGCATCCGTTGGATGGCAATCCCTACTCCTTGCATTGACATCAATTGATGGGCATCTCCCTAGCCCATTGATTAGATACGTCGATGCGAGACTTTCTCCTTTTTTGTCTTCTCCACATAA
Source organism: Triticum aestivum (assembly GCF_018294505.1). Taxonomy (NCBI): domain Eukaryota; kingdom Viridiplantae; phylum Streptophyta; class Magnoliopsida; order Poales; family Poaceae; genus Triticum; species Triticum aestivum. The sequence goes on along the minus strand of NC_057812.1, from coordinate 594,527,220 downwards.
CCCCCATCATCATATTCTATTCCACCCATAGTGCTATATTCATGGCTCACGATCATGTATTGTGTGAAAGTTAAAAAAAGTTTGAGATTACTGAAGAGTGAAACAATTGCTTGGCTTGTCATCGGGGTTGTGCATGATGAGAGCATTCTCATGTGACAAAAATGGAGCATGACCAAGCTATATGATTTTGTAGGGATGAACATTCTTTTGCCATGTTATTTTGAGAAGATATAATTGATTAGTTAGTATGCTTGAAGTATTATTATTTTTATGTCAATATTAGACTTTTGTCTTGAATCTTTCTGATCTGAATATTCATGCCACAATAAAGAGAATTACATTGAGAATTATGCTAGGTAGCATTCCACATCAAAAATTCTGTTTTTATCATTTACCTACTCGAGGACGAGCATGAAATAAGCTTGGGGATGCTTGATACGTCTCCAACGTATCTATAATTTTTGATTGTTCCATGCTATATATTATCTGTTTTGGATGCTAATGGGATTTATTTTACACGTTTATATTATTTTTGGGGCTAACCTATTAACCCAAGGCACAATGCAAATTGCTGTTTTTTGCCTATTTCAGTGTTTCGCAGAAAAGGAATATCAAACGGAATCCAAACGGAATGAAACTTTTGGGAACGTGATTTTTGGAACAAACATGATCCAGAGGACTTGGAGTGGATGTTAAGAAACAAACAAGGAGTCCACGAGGCAGGGGGTGCGCCTACCCCCTGGGCGTGCCCTCCCCCCTCGTGGGCCCCTCGTGGCTCAGCCGACCTACTTCTTCCTCCTATATGTACTCATATACCCTGGAAACAACCAGGAGCACCACGAAACCCTATTTCCACAGCCGCAAGCTTATGTACCCAAGAGATCCCATCTTGGGGCCTTTTCCCGAGCTCCGCCCAAGGGGGCATCGATCACGGAGGGCCTCCGCATCAACTCCATGGCCCCTCCGATGATGTGTGAGTAGTTTACTTTAGACCTTCGGGTCCATAGTTATTAGCTACATGGCTTCTTCTCTCTCCTTGAATCTCAATACAAAGTTCTCCTCGATCTTCTTGGAGATCTATTTGATGTAACTCTTTTTGCGGTGTGTTTGTCGAGATCCGATGAATTGTGGGTTTATGATCAAGTCTATCTATGAACAATATTTGATTCTTCTCTTAAATCTTTTATGTATGATTGGTTATCTTTGCAAGTCTCTTCGAATTATCAGTTTGGTTTGGCCTACTAGATTGATCTTTCTTTCAATCGGAGAAGTGCTTATCTTTGGGTTCAATCTTGTGGTGCTCGATCCCAGTGACAGAAAGGGAAATGACACGTTTTGTATTGTTGCCATCGAGGATAAAAAGATGGGGTTTATATCATATTGCTTGAGTTTATCCCTCTACATCATGTCATCTTACCTAATGCGTTACTCCGTTCTTATGAACTTTTTACTCTAGATGCATGCTGGATAGCGATCAATGCATGGAGTAATAGTAGTAGATGCAGGCAGGAGTCGGTCTACTTGTCACGGACGTGATGCCTATATACATGATCATGCCTAGATATTCTCATAATTATTCGATTTTCTATCAATTCCTCGACAGTAATTTGTTCACCCACCATAATACTTATGATATCTTGAGAGAAGCCACTAGTGAAACCTATGGCCCCCGGGTCTATTCTCCATCATATTGATCTTCCGTCAATAAGCAATTTCTATTACCTTTTATTTTGCAGCCTTTACTTTTAATCTTTATCCTAAAAATGCCAAAAATATTATTTTATCATCTCTATGAGATCTTACTCTCATAAGTGACCATGAAGGGATTGACAACCCCTTTATCGTGTTGGTTGCAAGGTTCTTATTTGTTTGTGTACGTACAAGGGCACTACTAGGGAAAACCTCATACAAAGAAATTTAGCCGTAGCGCATGTCAAAAATGGGCGCTAGTGCTAAATAGCAGTAGCGTGCATTCGTAAACCATGCAGATACAATAGTAGCAGTAGCACGTGCGCATGAAAATGCGCTACCACTAATATTCCCATTGCTAAACCGATAGGCTACGCATAGCAGTAGCGGTCTTGAGGGAAGCGCGCTACCGCTAGGACACAAGTAGCAGCGTGTTTCACGCGGAGAGCGCTACTGCTAATGGAAATAAAACAAAATGAAAAACAAATGAAAAAGTACATGAAAAAGAAAGAAATAGAAAAAGGAGAAAGGAAAAAATAAAATGTAGAGCAAAATAAATGAGAAAGCGATAAAAAGGAAAAAGGCATAGCAGTAGCGTTTGTTCGTAAGAGGCGCTATAGCTAACGTAGCCGCAACACGTTTCCTAGACCCCCGCTGTAGAAACAGAAAGGGAAATAAGAAAGATGAAGGAAATTACATAGCTATAGCAGTAGTGCGTTTTGTGAAAATTGCTATAGCTAACTTAGCTATAGCGTGTTTCGCGAAAAGCGCTACCGCTAAGTTTGACTTAACCAAAAAACCGTTTCCCCCCGGCCACCACTTCTTCCCCAAATCCCTCGACCCACCCCGCCGCCGTCTACCCGATTCGCCGTCGCCCCACTTCGCCGCTGTCTCCTGCCGACGCCCCTGGAGCCACCAGAGCCGCGCGCCGTCGACGCCACCGGAGCTGCCCCCAACGCCACCGGAGCCACGCGGCCTCATCAATGCCACCGGAGCCGCAGTCAACGCCACCGGAGCCGCAGTTGACACCACCGGATCCTCCCTCGCCACAACTGACTCCCTCGCCGTCACCGAAGACGCCCCTGCCACCACTGCCTCCCGCGCCACCACCGGAGCCATCCTCTGTAAGCCCCCACCCCTCCTGTCTCTCTCACTCTCTCTCTCTCTAAATTAGTTAGGAAAAGAATTTAGTTAGGTTAATTTGACAGAGACGCCCCTGCCTCCCTCGCCGTAGGAAAAAAATTGTATATGCTTAACTAGGGCAGTAGGGTTAGGGTTGTAGTTTTTAATTACAAATGTTGGAAAGTAAGGTTTAACTAGATGTTAACTAGGGTGGTAGGATTTAGTTTAGAGAAAAAATCAATATAAAAATATAATTTCTATTAGTGTTGCATGTCTAGTAGGTTCTTAATTTTTAGTGAATTTTTATTAGGACATAATTTGAGTTCTAGGTTCATAATTTGAGTTCTAGGGTTCATCCATCTATATTTGGTTTTTGAATTGAGTTTCAGAGAGCATGTGATTTGTGTATATTTTCTTGAAGTGTCAAACACTAGGAGATGCAAATTTGAAGTGGTCATGATATATGAAAAATCCTCAATTGTGTTTGCTCATTGAACATAATCGACATTGAAGTGGTTCGATTGGGCCCAAGTGGCCTTTTGTTGTTTCCAGGGAATGAAGCCGAGTGGCCTATATGTGGCCGGAATGTTGATCCATTTCCATTCCGGCAAAATCCAGGTTCTCCCTTTCAAAAAAAAAATCCAGGTTCTCTATTTGTCCACTTTTTAGCAAAGGTCATGCCAAAATTTTCCGTGAATTTCGGCATGACTTGTGCTACAAACTAGGACATATCGAGTGCCCGGGATTTGCCGCATCGGGAAGGAGTCAACGTTCCTGCAAAACAATAGGCCTTTTTATGTCATTATTCATTTTATTAGGTCTAGAATTAATTGACTAGATTTAATCGTAGGAAACATGGCTAACAACAATGAAGGACAGGGTTCTGGTGATTGCGACGACGTCTACCGGGCGACAGATGAATTTTTGAGCCTTGTCGACGAGACTGAGACCGGCGCTGAGACTGAGACCGGCGTTGAGACTCAGACCGGCATCGAGACCGGCGCTGCCTCGGGGAGCGGAGCCGGTATAGAACCGAAAGCAAAGAGGCGCCAGTGAAATAACAAGCTCAGGACTACTAGACTGGGGGTCACGGAAGTGGATGACGGCAATTTTGAGCCAAACGCTCCCGAGGAAGCGCGTGCATGCTATGGCAATCAAATTGGCTGCATCATATAGACAACCACCACGATCAACGATGAGAAACTAAAGAAGTTAGATAATATGAGGCCCGCCCTCCTAAAGAAGCTGCACCAGATATTCTTGTTCCCGGGCCGGAATGAAAAGGATTATAAAGATCCAGATAAGGACCCGGCAATGAAGAAGATAAACAAACACTCCATGAGAAAGTTTAGGGACATGTTGGCCTCCTGGAAAGCAAGGGTGAAATATCGGATCTTCAATGAAAAGGAAACCTACTCCGAGATTGTAAAGGATAATCCAAGAATCATGGCAGAGCACTTTGAAATATTCAAGGCAGCTTGCAAGGCCGAAGATTTCAGAAAAAAGTCAGAGTACATGAAGGGGCTTCAACAGAAGAACATTGGGTGCCACCACCTCAGAAGCCGTGGTTACGGCGGGAAGAGGTCCATATGGGCCAAGGAGGACGCGGAAGCCGCGATTCTGGGCAACCCAGACCCCTTGGCGGAGTTCACCGTCCTGCAGGAGCCTGACGTCCTCAGGGCCCGGCACTGTTGGGACCCAGTGAAGAAGGTTTTCAAGAAGAACGCGGTCACGACAGAGTTCATTAGACTGCTGGTAATTTTAGTTTCTGATCAATTCGATTGCATGTTAGTCATATTTGTGAACGATCCTTATGCCTTTTGCAGAGAGAGCAGCACAGGATTGCGGCCGAAAGCGACTCGCCGTCTAAGGAGTTGGTGAGGCCCAAGTGGGACACTCCATTCAATGGGGCATTGAACATATTGAAAGGACTCCCGGTGGAGAATCGACCGTCGTATGGACGCATGCACAGTGTCGGAGACGGCGCCACGTGGAAGAAGTACTACCGTGAGACCACGGAGGAGAGAAAGGAAAGACGGAGGTTAACTGAAGAAAACATCGACAAGAAGGTTGAGATTGCGGTTGAAAAGAAATCATCTGAGACAGTCGCAACAGCGGTAGCTGCCGCAAAACAGGTGCTTGTAGATATGTCTACTACCTTGGTTACAGCCGTTTTCAATTGGAGCAGGCAAAATCCAAAAAAATGCAGCGGACTTTCCCCTTGATAACTTCCTCAGTAGCAGCTCGACTAGCGTTGCCCCAGCACCTGCACCTGCTCCCGCACCGGCTCCTGCACCGGCTTCTGCACCTGCTCCGGCACTGGCTCCGGCACTGGACGTGCTCGATGATGCTTCATCTTTGGTTGAGCTCGACGTCGTCACGGTATCTGTCACACCGACCCCTTCAATAAATGTATAATCTCCCGTTTTCGTTGCCTTTTGGATGTCTCACGTCGCAGACTTTTCTTTGCAGGGCGACGAAACCCCGTGCACCATATTGTACACCATTGGCGACCAGAAGGTGGATGTGGGGAAGGCGATGATAATGGAGCTGAAGGAACCATTGTTCCATAGTCGGCCGATCCCCTGGAAGTCTTCAAGGTTTCCGTGGCAGTGTCAAACTGGGCAACGACAATTTGGCTCCTCCGGTACTAGTGGGGGATGACGACGAGACCCCACGGCGGCTTGGTGATTGTTGCAATGGGTGGGTCCTGTTGTGGCCAAAGAGTATGCTTCGTCTAGAGGCGGCCGGGAGCACACCCGCGAGCACGCAGTTAGGTATGAACATCAACACCTCGCCTACTCCATTAGTCGCTGGTGACGTCGCCCTTGATGAGGATGAGGATGAGGATGACACTCAACAATATGTCAATACTGGAGCCTACTTAGGGTTTGAGCCTCATGAGTTGGTGCCTGAATTGCCGCCTCCGGAATCTGAATGTATTATGGACAACCTTCCGGTAGTAAAGAAGTCTAGGAAGAGTCCAAGGAAAGGCAAAAAAAGGTGCTTCTGTGATCCAGCCGCCTCAGCAGCCTCGGGTTCAAGACCGTATAGATATCCCAGTGCGGCAAAATGGCATATCCCCGCTGGTCAACCAATCCTACCTGAAGCAACACCGCGGGCCAGATTCAGCGATTTAGGGAGACTTCATGACGATGTGCTACGGACAGAGCAAGGCATCATCGCCTCAAAAAATCCAGGATACCCACTATACATGGTTAACGTGCCGCGGGGATTGTTGTACGTCGACACATTCCCCATGGAGAACTTCTTCCTTTGATTCGATTACATCTTCGACATGTTTCACTTGAAGAAGCTGGATTTTGCGTTTGTCCGCCTTTATGCTTTGCACATGAACTACCTCATCGGGGTTGAGCAGATACCTTATATCTATGTCGCTGACCCATACTTCATGCACGAGGCCTTCTTGGGAGTCTGCGCGAAGCACTGTGAATACGCGAGGGAATACATTGTCAATTTCTTGCTCGCCAATAAGGACAAGGAGGCGATTCTCGTGCCTTATCATCCCATTTAAGTCATCCGCGTGGATATCCTTCCTTTGATTTCAATCATTCATTTGCATGGTGGAGGCTAATTAATTTGAGGTGTACTTATTTTGCACAGCGGCGGGCGCGCCGTCCTCATCATCCTCTACCCCCGAAACTCCCACGCTCTTTACTTGGACTCGTCGAAGAACATTAACAAAAACGATTACACCCACATCAAGTGTGTTCTCAACAGTGCTATGTTTTACTACGGCACACGGGGTGGAGAGGTCAAGGACAAGAAGAAAAAGGACGACAGTCCTGCCTTCAGCCATAAGACCGACTTCTGCTGCATCCAGCAACCGAGTGATTCTCTTAATGATGGATTCTATGTCCTACACCAGATGCTGGAGTACAGACGGGATCACCAGAACCTTCACATGTCACCTACATCCGGCGATGCCCTTATTCTGCAATGGGCAAAGAACTTAGGAGATATCGAGGATTATCGACTTCGAGCTGAGTTCTATCACATCCAGCGTGAACTTGCCCAAATCACCATGAAGGAGGTCATCGAAAAAATAGGGATGTTCTACGAAGAAGGACAAATGTCACGGGAAGACGTACGAACACGCGTAGCTGCTCAGCGTCTCGACCTGAATCCCTTCACTAAGCTCGGGGACTATCTCCCTGACTTGGATGGATGGCACGACATGGAGTGATTGTCGATATATGACAATGTGTCCGTTTAGTCCATACTATCTGTATGACGAAACTTTGAATTATGCATGACGAAACATTATTTGTGATGTAATTAAACCGTCCTCCTCGACTAGCGAAGATCACTCTAGTTAGGGCATTTTGGGTATGATGAACTTTGTTATTTATGCTTATGAGATGTTGCTTCTATTTTTGCCATGTCTCTCTCTTTCTATTGCTCAACTATATATGTTGCATACCATCGACTCATGTGACGATGCAGGTGTATAGATCATCGATGGCGAAGAAGTGCTACGCTAGGAGTATACGACGAGTGGCCGGAATGTTAGGCCCAGGTTTACGGTTTTCGAGCGACAGCCAGTAGTTAGTTTAGGTTCACGCAAAGTGATAGCTCTTCTCGGGTATATCATTGTTTAGATGGATGACGATGTAGTTGCAAGTAATCGAGATTTGTATCGCTATTTTTGAGATGATGACGAGAGACCACTTTGTGTTGGATGATGATTATGATGATGACATGATTTGATGAGACTATTTGTATGTATATGCTATGATTACATTTGTATGTGTATCATATGCTAAAGATTATTGTATAAAGCCTATTCAAATAAAAAACAAATATGCAGAAAAAAAACTACTAAAATTAGTAGTAGTGAGTGGAGAAAAGTTAGCAGCAACGCCATAGTAGCAGTAGCACGTCGAGGCAAAGTGCGCTAGAGCTATTAGCAGTAGCGAGCTTCCACGAAGCGCGCTGCTGCTAAACTTGAATAGCAGTAGCGCGGGTGTGCACACGCTACTATTACGGGTTAGCTATAGCGCCTTATTAGTAGCGCCGGTCCCCGCGCTACTGATATACCTAGAACCCACGCTGCTGCTAGCCGTTTCCCTAGTAGTGGGGACTTGCGTGTGGCCTCCTACTGGATTGATACCTTGGTTCTCCAAAACTGAGGGAAATACTTAAGTTACTTTGTTGCATCACCTTTTCCTCTTCAAGGGAAAACCAACGCAGTGCTCAAGAGGTAGGCTGCTGAGGAGGTAGAGATGGTGGGCCAGCAGGCGGGGGAGGCAGTCCTTCTCCCTTGGCGATGCGGACAAGCCAATGGCACTTCCGAGTTGTATGGTTGGACGGCTTCCCACCGTTGTGGAACTTGCAGGGGGCATCAAGGGTCTGCTCAAAAGAGAAAGTGGACAACTAGGCTAGCTTGCCGCCTTTCTGACGCTTGGGGAGTGGTTGCCGTTCAGGTTGTTGGTTTTCGACTGTTGCCACTTGTCGGATGCTGGACGCTGGCTGTGGGGCTTTGCGCTTGTTGACGTTCGGCTGCTGGCGCCGGCTATTGTCACCAGCCGGCGTTCGAGGAGCTGGGGGGAGCACCTTCCCAGAAGTGTCCACTTGGAGCTCCGACTTCATGATGGAGTCGGCAGTGGCATACTTGTCTGCTATAATCAGCAGTTCGTCGAGCGTGGCCGGCTCATCGCAGAGAAGCCGGTGCTTGAGTAAGGTGCTCTCTCAGCACCCGACGGTGATGTAATCGATAGCTTGGACCTCATGCACCCCTTTGTAGGAGTTGCGCAGTTCTGCCCATTGTGTTAGGTATTCGCGAGGGGGGGGGGGTTCTCATTGGGGCCTTGGACGCACAGCGAGAGCTGGCGAGGCTTGGGAGGCCGCTTGTAGGTGCTGGTGAAGTTATCGATGAACACTTCGGTGAAATCTACCCAGTTGTTTGAGGCTGTTTAGCCACGTCCAGGCTATGCCCTAGAGCATGAGCCGGACGTGCTTCACGGCAACATGCTTGTTGTCGTTTGCTATGCTGATGGCTGTGGAGTAATCCGCCAGCCAATCCTCCGGCTTCACGGAGCCATTGTACTTAGGTGTGTCTCTTGGGATCAAGAACCCCTTGGGGAAGGGCTTGTCGCGAATGCGGGGGCCAAAATAAGGCAGACCCATTGCATCTTCTTCTTCTAGTGCCAAGGATCGAGCCAGGCGGTCGATTCGGTGGTGCGCGTCATTCTCTCGGACTCCTCGGCGGCCTAGCCGGTCGCCAAGAGTCGGATGGTAAACAGGCGGCGGGGAAGCGCGCCTCTCTCTTCGAGGAGGCGGTGGCGGTGGATCTTCTCCCCGTCATTCAACTGCTCGTTGGCGGCCGTCTTGCACTACTAGGAAAAGTTCTTAATCTCGTGTCACTATGGCTTAATCTCATGTCAATATGCTTAATCTCAAGTCAAATCACACTCCATGGTCAAACTTTCCGGAAGGTCACCCATCCTCTCACTACTCCAGCTAGAGCACACTTAACTTCACAGTTTTATCCAACCCCAGGACCAACTCACTTAACAGGCACTTGTTGATATATCTATCATATCAATCCTATTAAACCTTATTGATGTCTAGGACTTTGTTCATGTTCATGAGTGCGATGAAATTTTGAAAAAATATTTCAAACTTCCCGGTCATATTACGTATCATATTTTGAAAGAAATTCCAAAAAAATTGAAAGCACTTTTTTTTTCTGTTACTAGTAAGTTTGAATTTTTTTCATTTCCCCCCTCTAGATCTTAAAAGCCCCGTATCTTTCGTTCTGTTAGGTTTCTGGGGATTCTGAAAATCTTGAACATTGTTCCCCCATTCAATTCGGATGTAACTTTTTGAGTAGATGATTTTCCATATAAAAAACTTTTTAATTCAAGTTCATATGCAAAAGATATGCCCATTTTACTAAATTCCAGAGAGATTTTGCAAATAACGCCAAAATTCATATTTGTATATTTTCCCAACAACTAGACCACATATCACATGGGAAACTTATTTTCTTTTATTTTTTTGACATTTCCATCAGTTTCTTTTATTTTTTCTAAAACTGAAAAGGCAGTCCACGAGGGGGGGGGGGGTGCAAAGAAAGTTAGTAATGGCGCACCACCTAACAATGCGCCATTAGTAACCCGGGTTACTAATGGTGCACCTGTTACGTGGTGCGCCATTACTAGTTTTTGCAAAAAAATAAATAAATAAAAATTTGTTAGTAGTGGCGCACCGTGGTTGCGGTGCGCCATTACTAGTTTGAACTAGTAATGGCGCACTATACACTGGTGCGCCATTACTAGTTTTGAAAAAAAAGTAAAAAACATTAGTTAGTAGTGGCGCATAGAGTGTGTGGTGCGCCATTACTAGTTAAAACTAGTAATGGCGCACTATGCCCTTGTGCGCCATTACTAGTTTTGGAAAAATAAAAAAATTGCTAGTAATGGCGCACCGTGTGTCTGGTGCACCATTAGTAATGAGAACACTAATGGCGCACCTGTATCTGGTGCGCCACTTCTATATAGCAGTGGCGCACCACATACATGGTGCACCATTAATGTCCATATTAGCTATAGCCCTTTTCCTAGTAGTTGGTCGCGCACGATGGTGATGCGAGTCCGGCTGCGGCTGGCAGCCGGCTCCATGTATCGTCCGTCACGGGCATCGCCTATCGGTGTCCGGGTGGTCCTGCCATGCTCTTGGCGGAGGGGCAGATTCTCAACCCGCTAGTTAAGCTCCTCGGCGCGACAACTGGCTTCTTGCTACGCGGCAGCCGCATCGATAAGCTGCTGCACGCGCTCTGTCATGTAGCGACACTCGTCATCCTCCAGGTGGTTCAGCTCGTCTGCTGTAGCCTGGGGAGCGCGGATGTTCTCCATGGGCGTGGCATAGACTGGGTGGTCTACTCCAAACATGCTGGCGACGGTGCCGCCTCGCTGCCTGACCGTGCCTGCGCGGCTGGGCCCAGCAGCAGTCGGCGTGCCGCCGACAGCGTGATCAACCTCGTGTTGGAAGGCCTCAGAGAGGCATCTCATGGTAGCTAGTTTCTTGGCGTTCTCCACGAGTGAGATGCGGCAGGCTTCCAGCGTCTCGGCATCCGCATCCGCCGCAATGGGCGTCGACAGGTCCTGCATTGCCGCCTGCAATGGGTCCTGGCCGACTCCTCTGGAACCCCCATTGTGGCAGATGACAAGCACCTTTGTGACGGTGATGTCGCCCCTCCATAGGCGAGGAAGCAGGTCATTGATGACCACCACGTTGGTGGGGAAGGAATCGGAAGAAATCATGTCGATGTCGACAAGCATCGGATCGGTGGAGCTAACTGACTCCAGATCAGTGGCGAGCTCATTGGCGATGTGAAGATTGCCGAGAAGATCGACGAAGCAGCTCTCGGAGCTGGCTGCTCCTGCGTCGGGTGCGGGTTCGGTGGACAGGCAAAGCTCGCCAACAAGAACGGCGAGGCTAGTCGCCGCGCAGGCGACTTCCGCATCGTGTAGCATGTCAGCGCAGACGCCATCAGACGAGCCGGGCTGGCTGTGCTCGCGGTGGAGGAACAGGGATCCCATCCAAAATAGATCTCCGAACGACGATGCACCAGGCCCCACAGTGGGCGCCAAATGTCGGGGGTGTCGTGCGACATATGCCAAAGGATGACTTATCATGAGGGGGCTAATAATACGTAGCCGGTGCCAGGAAACGGGATAAGGCGCAAACATGCACGCTGGCGAATCTTACCCAGGTTCGGGGCTCTCCTAGGAGATAGCACCCCTAGTCCTGCTCTGCGGGGTCTCCGCAAGATCACTCAAGTAACAATGGTGGCTACAAGCTTTCTCCTTGAGCTATTTCTCTAGAGGGGGAATAAGAACAAGGCTAGCCATAGCTTCCTCTGTCTGTATGTGTGGGTGGAATGAACTAAGGTCTGAACCCTTTGCATGGGTGCCCTGGGGGGGTTTATATAGGCCTACCCCCAGGGGTACAAAGGTAATCTGGCTGGGTGTCGGCCCCGTCTGTCAGTGTCTACGGTCGCCGGCTTCTCCGCAGGCCGCTGGGGCCCGCCGCCTGGTGGGCCCTGCTAGTTGTCTCGTACTTGGCCGAAGGCCGTGCCCGCCGCTTGTGGGTCTGGCCGTCTTCTCAGCACTGTAGCGATGCTGGTAATGTTGCATGCTTTGTCGGGGGAGGCATGAACACATAGACAAAACAAAGTGTCCCTAGTATGCCTCTACTTGACTAGCTCGTTAATCAAAGATGGTTAAGTTTCCTCACCATGATCATAGAAGAATGATGTGATGGACAAGACCCATCCGTTAGCTTAGCATAATGATCATTATGTTTTATTGCTATTGCTTTCTTCATGACTTATAGATATTCCTTTGACTATGAGATTATACAACTCCTGAATACCATAAGAACACCTCGTGTGCTATCAAACATCACAACGTAACTGGGTGATTATAAAGATGCCCTACAGGTGTCTCCAAAGGTATTTTTTGGGTTGGCATAGATCAAGATTAGGATTTGTCACTCCGAGTATAGGAGAGGTATCTCCGGGCCCTCTCGTTAATGCATGTCATGATAAACCTTGCAAGCAATAGGAATAATGAGTTAGTTATGGGATGATGCATTACGTAACGAGTAAAGAGACTTGCCGGTAACGAGATTGAACTAGGTATGAAGATACGAACGATCGAATCTCGGGCAAGTAACATACCGATGAGAAAAGGGAATGACGTATGTTGTCATTGCGGTTTGACCGATAAAGATCTTGGTAGAATATGTAGGAACCAATATGAGCATCCAGGTTCCACTTTTGGTTATTGATCGGATATGTGTCTCGATCATGTCTACATAGTTCTCGAACCCGTAGGGTCTGCACGCTTAACCTTCGATGACGATTTGTATTATGAGTTATGTGTTTTTGTTGACCGAAGATTGTTCGGAGTCCCGGATGAGATCACGGGCATGACGAGGAGTCTCGAAATGGTCGAGAGGTAAAGATTGGTATATACGATGATGGTATTCGGACACTGAAATGGTTTTGGAGTAGTTCACATATTTATCGGAGTACCGAGGGGTTACCGGAATCCCCCGGGGAAAGTAATGGGCCAATATGGGCCATAGGGGAGAGAGAGAGGGGAGCCCACAAGGGGTGGCGCCCCCCCTCCCATGGGCAGTCCGAATTGGACAAGGGGAGGGGTGCCCCCTTTCCTTCTCCCTCTCACTCTCCTTCCCTTTCCCCCTCCGAAAGAAAGGAAAGGGGGGCCGACTAGGACTAGGAGTCCTAGTCGGTTTCCCCCCACTTGGCACGCCCCCTAGGGCCGGCCTCTCCCCCTCCCTCTCCTCCTTTATATACGGGGGCAGGGGGCACCCCAAAGCACATTTGTTCTCTTAGCCATGTGTGGTGCCCCCCTCCACCATTTACTCCTTTGGTCATATTGTCGTAGTGCTTAGGCGGAGCCCTGCGCGGATCACATCACCATCACCGTCACCACATTGTCGTGCTAACGAAACTCTCCCTCGACACTTTGCTGGATCAAGAGTTTGAGGGACGTCATCGAGCTGAACGTGTGTTGAACTCGGAGGTGTCATATGTTCAGTGCTTGATTGGTAGGATCGCGAAGACGTTCGACTACATCAACCACGTTAACCTAACGCTTCCTTTTAGGTCTACGAAGGTACATGGACGCACTCTCCCCCTCTTGTTTCTATGCATCTCCTAGATAGATATTGCGTGATCGTAGGGAATTTTTTGAAATTGCATGCTACGTTCCCCAACAGATAGCACCACCTATCGGAACCACACCAAAAATCTATGTGTCTCCATTGCGTATGCAAACTCTAATCCATCCCTTTACTTTCTTGCAACTTGCATGTTTTACTCTTTCTGTGGCATATACTCTTGTCATGCTTGAGGGAAATGTATTGTGAATGCTTTAACTTGTTTTAAACTCACCTTTAACTTGAATATTTTCAAAACTACCACTTTTGCTTGTTAATGGTCTAATCACCCCCATCTAGACACCTCTTCTCGATCCTCTCAATTGGTATCAGAGCTTTCGTCTCCATTGTTTTGGTTTAACCAGCATTGGAGGAAGGTGGATGAGTCTATGATCGGGAGTATTAGACATAGAGTGCCTATACTTGATGGGGAGTTCTATAGTTCTAGGAACAATGAGATGCTTGAGATTTTCAATGAATATGATTTGAACAAGTATATTACTAGCCCTTATGTGCCCCCTATTGATCCTTTGCATCCTACCCCCGATGAGTACCTTGACATGGTTCGCAATCTTAGAACGATTGATCTTATCATTACAAGTTTGCCTGGAAATTTGCTTGTGCATTTGCCTACTTCTGAATGCGCATATACTATATGGAAATACATTGAGGAAAGCTGTCCGAATTATTCCCTGGAAAATATATATGAGATTCTTCAAAATTCTATTGCTTTTCATAAAATGAAGCCTAATGATCCCAAGTTTGATGAATATCAATTTGAGCTCCGTGATCTTATGTGTGCCAAAGGAAGTGTTGGAGTCATTTGTAGCATCATTTCGGAGACAATTAGAATTCATAAGCTTGAGCATTTGTCATGGTCATAAATCTAATAAATCACTTGCTCTAGGTGATGATCACTTGCATGATGATGATATTAAGCATGGTTATTATGATGAAGATGAAGATAGTGACATTGACCTTGAGGAGACTATGAGAAATGTTAGTCTCATGCCCAACTTTCATGACTACATGGATAGAGGGAAAGAGTGGATTCTCGATAGTGAATGTACTGATCAGTTGACTGGAGATAAGGACATTGCTACGTCTTGAGCTTGCATTGGTTTTCTTCAAAGAGGAAGGGATGATGCAGCAGAGTAGCATAAGTACTTCCCTCAGTTTTTGAGAACCAAGGTAACAATCCAGTAGGAGCCCACGCTCAAGTCCCTCGTACCTGCACAAAGCGATAGCTACTCGCAACCAACGTGATTAGGGGTTGTCAAGCCCTTCATGGTCACTTACGAGAGTGAGATCTGATAGATAGAATATTTTTGGTATTTTTGATATAAATATGCAAAGTAAAAAGTAAAAGCAAAGTAAATAGCACAACAATATAAAAGTGATGGAGATTGATATGATGAGAATAGACCCGGGGGCCATAGGTTTCACTAGTGGCTTCTCTCAAGAGCATAAGTATTCTACGGTGGGTGAACAAATTACTGTTGAGCAATTGATAGAATTGTGCATAATTATGAGAATATCTAGGCATGATCGTGTATATAGGCATCACGTCTGTGACAAGTAGATCGAAACAATTCTGCATCTACTATATTACTCCACTCATCGACCGCTATCCAGCACGCATCTAGAGTATTAAGTTAAAAATAGAGTAACGCCTTAAGCAAGATGACATGATGTAGAGAGATAAATTCATGCAATATGAAATAAACCCCATCTTGTTATCCTCGATGGCAACGATACAATACGTGCCTTGCTGCCCCTTCTGTCACCGGGTAAGGACACCGCAAGATCGAACCCAAAGCTAAGCACTTCTCCCATGGCAAGAACTACCAATGTAGTTGGCCAAACCAAACAGATAATTCGAAGAGACTTGCAAACATAACCAATCATGCATAAAAGAATTCAGAGAAGATTCAAATATTATTCATAGATAGACTTGATCATAAACCCACAATTCATCGGTCTCAACAAACACATCGCAAAAAGAAGATTACATCAAATAGATCTCCACAAGAGAGGGGGAGAACTTTGTATTGAGATTCAAAGAGAGAGAAGAAGCCATCTAGCTACTAGCTATGGACCCGAAGGTCTGAGGTAAACTACTCACACTTCATCAGAGGGGCTAGGATGATGTAGAAGCCCTCCGCGATGATGACCCTCCTCCGATGGAGCTCCGGAACATGCCCCAAGATGGGATCTCGTGGATACAGAAAGTTGCAGCGGTGGAATTAGGTTTTTGGCTCCTGTTCTGATCGTTTGGGGGTATGTGTGTATATATAGGAGGAAGGAGTACGCCGGTGGAGCACCTAGGGGCCCACGAGGCAGGGGGGAGCGCCCTAGGGGGGGCACGCCTCCCACCCTCGTGACCACCTCTTTGATCCCTTGCAGTAGGGTCCGAGTCTCCAGGATCACGTTTGGTGAGAAAATCACGTTTCCGAAGATTTTATTCCGTTTGGACTCCGTTTGATATTCTGTTTATCCGAAACACTGAAATACGCAAAAAAACAGCAATTCTGGGCTGGGCCTCCGGTTAATAGGTTAGTCCCAAAAATAATATAAAAGTGGAAAATAAATCCCAATATAGTCCAAAATAGTAGATAATATAGCATGGAGCAATCAAAAATTATAGATACATTGGAGACATATCAGGCATCCCCAAGCTTAATTCCTGCTCGTCCTCGAGTAGGTAACTGATAAAAAAAGAATTTTTGATGCAGAGTGCTACTTGGCATAATTTCAATGCAAATCTTCTTAATTGTGGTATGAATATTTAGATTAGAATGATTCAAGACAAAAGTTTATATTGACATAAAAAATAATAATACTTCAAGCATATTAACAAAGCAATTATGTCTTCTCAAAATAACATGGCCAAAGAAAGTTATCCCTACAAAATCATATAGTCTGGCTATGCTCCATCTTCCCCAGACAAAGTATTTAAATCATGCACAACCCCGATGACGAGCCAAGCAATTGTTTCATACTCTAGCTTTTTCAAAACTTTTTCAATCTTCACGCAATACATGAGCATGAGCCATGGATATAGCACTATAGGTGGAATAGAATGGTGGTTGTGGAGAAGACAAAAAGGAGAAGATAGCCTCACATTAACTCAGCGTTTCAACGGGCTATGGAGATGCCCATCGATAGATATCAATATGAGTGAGTAGGGATTGCCATGCAACGGATGCACTAGAGCTATAAATGTATGAAAGCTCAACAAAAGAAACTAGTGGGTGTGCATCCAACACTACTAGGAAAAGGCCTACTAGTGGCGCACCAGTTTTGCCTACTAATGGCGCACTACTGGTGTGCCCCTAGTACCACACCACTAGTATTTTTTACTAATGGCACACCACTGGTGCGCCATTAGTATACCAGATACTAATGGCGCACCTGTAGTGCGCCATTAGTATGCCTAGAGGTGCGCCATTACTATCTGACTTGGTAATGGACAGATAGTAATGGCGCACCACATAGAAGTGCACCATTAGTAATAAAAAAATTCAATTTTTTTAGTATGCCTAGAGGTGCGCCATTAGTAATGGCGCACCACATAGAAGTGCGCCATTAGTAATAATTTTTTTCAATTTTTGTTTAATTTTTCTAAAAAAATTCATTTTTTTTATTTTTTCTTAATCTCGAGTCACTATGGCTTAATCTCAGATCAAATCGCACTCCGTGGTCAAACTTCCCGAAAGGTCACCCATCCTCACACTACTCCAGCCCAAACACGCTTAACTTTAGAGTTCTATCCAACCCTAGCACCATCTCACTTCACAGGCACTTTTTGATATATCTAGCATATCAATCCTATTAAACCTTGTTGATGTTTAGGACTTTGTTCATGTTCATGAGTGTGATGAAATTTTGAAAAAATATTTCAAACTTTCGTTCATATTACGTATCATATTTTGAAAAAAAATTCCCGAAAAAAAATCGAAACTATTTTTTTTCTGTTACTAGTGGCGCACCTAGCATACGGTGCGCCACTAGTAAGTTTGAATTTTTTTTAATTTTTTTGCCTCCAGATCTTAAAAGCCCCGTAACTTTTTTCTGTTAGGTTTTTGAGGATTTTGAAAATGTTTAATGGGGTTCCCCCCGTTAAATTCAGATGTAACTTTTCGAGTAGATGATTTTTCATATAGAAAACTTTTTAATCCGAGTTTGTATGCAAAAGTTATGCCCATTTTACAAATTCCATAGAGATTTTGCAAATAAAGTCGAAATTCATATTTGTAAATTTTCCCAACAACTAGACCACATATCACATGGGAAACTTTTTTCTTTTAATTTTTTGACATTTTCATCATTTTCTTTTATTTTTTTAAACTAAAAAGGCGGTCCACGGGGGGGGGGGGGGGGCGGGGGCTGCATGCGAGGGAATTTTTGGGCCAAGTTAGTAATGGCGCACCGTGGGAGTGGTTTGCCATTACTAGTTTTCAAAAAATATAAAAAATGTTGAAAAAAAATACTAGTGGCGCACCGTGGATGTGGTGCGCCATTACTAGTTTACTATCAACTGGTGTGCCATTACTAGTTTTGAAAAAAATTTGATTTTTTTTTACTAATGGCGCACCACATCCACGGTGCGCCATTACTAGTTTTGAAAAAAAAATCTTGTTACTAATGGCACACCGTGGATGTGGTGCGCCATTAGTATTTGGACATTAATGGCGCACCAACACATGGTGCGCCATTAGTATATAGTAGTGGCGCACCACATGTCTGGTGCGCCATTAGTGTCAATTTCATCTATAGCCCTTTTCCTAGTAGTGCAACTTGCTTGCTCACGAAGACCTAGGGCAATTTGAGAAAGCCCATCATTGGAATATACAAGCCAAGTTCTATAACGTAAAATTCCCACTAGTATATGAAAGTGAAAATATATGAGACTCTCTATATGAAGAACATGGTATATCATGGTGCTACTTTGAAGCACAAGTGTCGAAAAAAAGGATAGTAGAATTGCCCCTTTTTTTATTTATTTATAATTTTTTGGGCCTTCTTTTTTTCTTTGGCCTTTCTCTTTTTTTGGGGACAATGCTCTATTGAATGATGATCATCACACTTCTATTTATTTACAACTCAATGATTACAACTCGATACTAAAACAAAGTATGACTCTATATGAATGCCTCCGGCGGTGTACCGGGATATGCAATGAATCAAGAGTGACAAAGTATGAAAGAATTATGAACGGTGGCTTTGCCACAAATACTATGTCAACTACATGATCATGCTACGCAATATGACAATGATGGATGTGTCATGATGAACTAGATGGTGGAAAGTTGCATGGCAATATATCTCAGAATGGCTATAGAAATGCTATAATAGTTAGGTATGGTGGCTGTTTTGAGGAAGGTACATGGTAGGTGTATGATACTGGCGAAAGGTGCGCGGTATTAGAGAGGCTCGCAAGGGTGGAAGGGTGAGAGTGCGTATAATCCATGGACTCAACATTAGTCATAAAGAACTCATATACTTATTGCAAAAATCTAGAAGTTATCAAAGCAAAGTATTACGCGCATGCTCCTAGGGGGATAGATTGGTAGGAAAAGACCATCGCTCGTCCCCGATCGCCACTCATAAGGAAGACAATCAATAAAAAAATCATGCTCCGACTTCATCACATAACGGTTCACCATACATGCATGCTACGGGAATCACAAACTTCAACACAAGTATTCTTTAAATTCACAACTACTCAACTAGCATGACTTTAATATTATCACCTCCATATCTCAAAACAATTATCATGCTTCAATCTTTTCTTAGTATTCAACACACTCGAAAGAAAGTTTCACAAATCTTGAATACCAAGCATATTATTATTAGGCAAATTACCATGCTATTAAGAGACTATCAAATTAATTTAAGTGAAGCATGAGAGATCAATAGTTTCTTTAAAACGAATCCACCACATTCATGTATGGCTCTCTCAAGAGGTGTGTAAAGCAATGATGATTGTGGCATACTAACAAACAAAGACACAAATAATAGAAGACGCTCCAAGCAAAACACATATCATGTTTGTGAATAAAAATATAGATCCAAGTAAATTACCGATGGAAGTGGACGAAAAGAGGGGATGCCTTCCGGGGCATCCCCGAGCTTTGACTTTTTGGTGTCCTTGGATTATCTTGGGGGTGCCATGGGCATCCCCAAGCTTAGGCTCTTGACACTCCTTGTTCCATGATCCATGAAAAGAATTCACCAAAACTTGAAAACTTCACAACACAAAACTCAAGATAGAAAACTCGTGAGCTCCGTTAGCGAAAGAAAACAAAAGACCACTTCAAGGTACTGTAATGAACTCATTATTTATTTATATTGGTGTTAAAACTACTGTATTACAACTTATCTATGGATTATAAACTATTTTACTAGCCATAGATTCATCAAAATAAGCAAACAACACACGAAAAACAGAATCTGTTAAAAACAAAACAGTCTGTAGTAATCTGTAGCTAGCGCAAAATCTGGAACCCCAAAAATTCCAAAATAAATTGCTGGACGTGAGGAATGTATCTATTAATCATCTGCAAAAATAATTAACTAAATAGCAGTCTTCAAATAAAAATTACAGCAGTTCTCGTGAGCGCTAAAGTTTCTATTTTTTACAGCAAGTTCAACAAGACTTTCCCCAAGTCTTCCCAACGGTTCTACTTGGCACAAACACTATTTAAACACAAAAAACACAACCAAAACAGAGGCTAAATAATTTATTTATTATTAAACAGGATCAGAAAGCAAGGAACAAAAATAAAATTGGGTTGCCTCCCAACAAGCGCTATCGTTTAACGCCCCTAGCTAGGCATAACGAGCAAGAATAGATCTAGGTATTGCCATCTTTGGTAGGTAATCCATAAGTGTCTCTCGTGATAGTTTCATATGGTAATTTTATTTTATTTCTTGGAACGTGTTCCATGCCCCTTTTTAATGGAAATTGAAATCTAATATTCCCTTCCTTCATATCAATAATCGCACCAACCGTTCTAAGGAAAGGTCTACCAAGAATAATAGGGCAAGAAGGATTGCAATATATATCAAGAACAATGAAATCTACGGGCACATAATTCCTATTTGCAACAATAAGAACAACATTAATTCTTCCCATAGGTTTCTTAATAGTGGAATCCGCAAGATGCAAGTTTAGAGACAATCATCAAAATTACGGAAATCTAGTAAATCACACAAAGTCTTGGGAATAGTAGAGACACTAGCACCCAAATCACACAAATCATAAAACTCATGATATTTAATTTTAATTTTAATAGTTGGTTCCCACTCATCATAGAGTTTTCTAGGGATAGAAACTTTCAACTCAAGTTTTTATTCATAAGATTGCATCAAGGCATCAACAATATGTTTGGTGAAGGCTTTATTTGGACTATAAGCATGTGGAGAATTCAGCACGGATTGCAACAAGGAAATACAATCAATCAAATAGCAATTTTCATAATTAAATTCCTTGAAATCCAATATAGTTGGTTTAGCAACATCTAGATTTTTATTTCTTTCCATCCCACTTTCATCAATTTCATCATTAAGATCTGAACACTCCAAATTTTTAGAACGCCTTCTAGGTAAGGAAGATCATATTCAGTTTCATCTACATTCATATTGCAAAACAAAGATTTAATAGGAGACACATCAATAACTTTTAGATCTTCATCTTGATTTTCATAAGAATTAGAAGAACAAGATTTAATAAAGGCATCTTTGGAAGCACGCATCCTAGCAGTTCTTTCTTTACACTCATCAATTGAAATTCTCATGGCTTTTAGAGACTCATTAATATCATGCTTAGGTGGAATAGATCTAAGTTTCAAAGTATCAACATCAAGAGCAATTCTATCAACGTTCCTAGCCAAATCATCAATCTTAAGCAATTTTTCTTCAATCATAGCATTAAAATTCTTTTGCGAAGAAATAAATTCTTCAATATTAGATTCAAAATCAGAGGGCATCTTATTATAATTTCCATAAGAGTTGTTGTAGGAATTCCCATAATTATTAGAAGGATTACTAGGATATGGCCTAGGATTAAAATTCCCTCTATAAGCGTTGTTACCAAAATCATTCCTACCAACAAAATTTACATCCATAGATTCATTGTTATTCTCAATCAAAGTAGACAAAGGCATATCATTAGGATCAGAAGAAACACTCTTAGTAGCAAATAATTTCATAAGTTCATCCATCTTTCCACACAACACATTAATTTCTTCTATTGCATGCACTTTTTTATTAGAAGTTCTTTTAGTATGCCACTGAGAATAATTAACCATAATATTATCTAGGAGTTTAGTAACATCTCCTAAAGTGTTTTCCATAAAAGTGCCTCCCACAGCCGAATCTAAAAGATTTCTGGAAGCAAAATTCAATCCGGCATAAAATTTTTGTATAATCATCCACAAATTCAAACCACGAGTAGGGAAATTACGTATCATTAATTTCATTCTCTCCCAAGCTTGTGTAACATGTTCATGATCAAGTTGTTTAAAGTTCATTATATCGTTTCTAAGGGAGATGATCTTAGCGGGAGGAAAATACTTAGAGATAAAAGCACCTTTGCATTTGTTCCATGAATCAATACTATTCGTAGGCAAAGTCGAAAACCAAGCTTTAGCACGATCGCTAAGCAAAAAAGGGAAATAGCTTCAATTTAACGACATCATTATTGACATCTTTTTTCTTTTGCATATCACATAAATCAACGAAGCTATTCAGATGAGTAGCGGCATCTTCACTAGGAAGGCCGATGAATTGATCTTTCATAACAAGATTCAACAAAGCAGTATTAATTTCACAAGATTCAGCATCGGTAAGAGGAGCAATCGGAGTGCTAAGGAAATCATTATTATTGGTATTGGTGAAGTCACACAATGTGGTAGTATCTTGAGCCATCACGACAAACAAGCAATCTAACACACGAGCAAACAAAAAGCAAGCGGACAAAAAAGGCAAGGGTGAATTGGGGGAGAGGAAAACGAGAGGCAAATGGCAAATAATGTAATGCAAGAGATAGGGATTGTGATGGGTACTTGGTATGTTGACTTTTTGCGTAGACTCCCTGGCAACGGCGAGAAATCCTTCTTGCTATGTCTTGAGCTTGCGTTGGTTTTCCCAGGAAGGGATGATGTAGCAGAGTAGCGTAAGTATTTCCCTTAGTTTTTGAGAACCAAGGTATCAATCCAGTAGGAGCCCATGCTCAAGTCCCTCGTACCTGCACAAAGCGATAGCTACTCACAACCAACACGATTAGGGGTT
The DNA here is from genome assembly GCF_018294505.1 of Triticum aestivum. Classification (NCBI taxonomy): domain Eukaryota; kingdom Viridiplantae; phylum Streptophyta; class Magnoliopsida; order Poales; family Poaceae; genus Triticum; species Triticum aestivum. The sequence goes on along the minus strand of NC_057812.1, from coordinate 594,504,396 downwards.
GTCAAGCCCTTCACGTTCACTTACGAGAGTGAGATCTGATAGATAGAATATTTTTGGTATTTTTGATATAAAGATGCAAAGTAAAAAAGTAAAAGCAAAGTAAATAGCAAAACAATATAAAAGTGATGGAGATTGATATGATGAGAATAGACCCGGGGGCCATAGGATTCACTAGTGGCTTCTCTCAAGAGCATAAGTATTCTACGGTGGGTGAACAAATTACTGTTGAGCAATTGATAGAATTGTGCATAATTATGAGAATATCTAGGCATGATCATGTACATAGGCATCACGTCCATGACAAGTAGATCTAAACGATTCTGCATCTACTACTATTACTCCACTCATCGACCGCTATCCAGCATGCATATTGAGTATTAAGTTAAAAACAGAGTAACGCCTTAAGCAAGATGGCATGATGTAGAGAGATAAATTCATGCAATATGAAATAAACCCCATCTTGTTATCCTCGATGGCAACGATACAATACGTGCCTTGCTGCCCCTTCTGTCACTGGGTAAGGACACCGCAAGATTGAACCCAAAGCTAAGCACTTCTCCCATGGCAAGAACTACCAATCTAGTTGGCCAAACCAAATGGATAATTCGAAGAGACTTGCAAAGATAACCAATCATGCATAAAAGAATTCAGAGAAGATTCAAATATTATTCATAGATAGATCATAAACCCACAATTCATCGGTCCCAACAAACACACCGCAAAAAGAAGATTACATCGAATAGATCTCCACAAGACAGGGGTAGAACTTTGTATTGAGATTCAAAGAGAGAGAAGAAGCCATCTAGCTACTAACTATGGACCCGAAGGTCTGAGGTAAACTACTCACACTTCATCGGAGGGGCTAGGATGATGTAGAAGCCCTCTGTGATGACGGCCCTCTTCGGGCGGAGCTCCGAAACAGGCCCCAAGATGGGATCTCGTGGATACAGAAAGTTGCGCGGTGGAATTAGGTTTTTGGCTCCTGTTCTGATTGTTTGGGGGTACGTGTGTATATATAGGAGGAAGGAGTACGTCGGTGGAGCACCGAGGGCCCCATGAGGCAGGGGGCACGCCCTAGGGGGGGCATGCCCCCCACCCTCGTGACCACCTCTTTGATCCCTTGTAGTAGGGTCCAAGTCTCCGGGATCACGTTTGGTGAGAAAATCACGTTTCCGAAGATTTTATTCCATTTGGACTCCGTTTATATTCTATTTATCCGAAACACTGAAATAGGCAAAAAACAGCAATTCTGGGCTGGGCCTTCGGTTAATAGGTTAGTCCCAAAAATAATATAAAAGTGGAAAATAAAGCCCAATATAGTCCAAAACAGTAGATAATATAGCATGGAGCAATAAAAAATTATAGATACGTTGGAGACGTATCAGACATGTCCCGTGAGCTTGTGAAAAATGACGTCCCATGAAAGTATGTAACTTTTGGAGATAACTCCAAGGGTAAGGTACTTGGCCTTGGTAAGGTGGACATTTCCAATGATAGCTCTATCCAAAAAGTTATGCTTGTTGAATCTCTTGGTTACAATCTCCTTTCCGTATCTAGACTAGCCGACTTTGGTTTCAATGTTCTCTTTACCGAAGTAGATTGCCAAGTGTTTCGTAGAGATAGTCATAATATGGTCTGTACCGATATTCATAGAGGTGATCTATACATTGCACTAAGAGAGCCCAACATCGTACTATCTTAATTGCTAAATCTTCTAAAGTATGGTTATGGCATAGAAGGTTAAGTCATGTGGGCTTGCGGAATCTTGATAAGCTTATTAAAGGTGATCATATACTTGGTGTTAAAGATGTTATATTTGACAAGGATAGACTTTGCAGTGCTTGTCAAGCAGGAAAACAGGTTGGAGGGAGTCATCCCGTGAAGAATATCATGACCACGAGAAGACCGCTCGAACTACTTAATATGGATATTTTCGGTCCCAACGCCTACAAGAGTCTCAGTGGTAACTCGTTCGGTTTGGTCATTGTTGATGACTTTTCAAGATTTACGTGGGTGTTCTTTCTCGATGAAAAATCACAGGTCCAAAAGATCTTCAAGAAATTCGCTAAGAAGGCCCAAAACCAATTTGATGTGAAGATCAAGAAGGTTAGAAGTGATAATGGAACGGAGTTCAAGAACGCCAATGTGGATACCTTTCTTGACGAAGAGGGGATTTCACATGAGTTCTCATCGATGTACACGCCTTAACAGAATGGAGTTGTTGAGAGGAAGAGACGGACAGTTATCGAGATGGAGAGAACGATGCTCGATGAATACAAGACTCGAAGACACTTTTGGGTGGAAGCGGTTGAGACAGCTTGTCATGCTATGAATTGACTATATCTTCCAAAGCTTCTCGGCAAAATGGCATACGAGCTACTCATTGGTAACAAACCCAAAGCTGGATAATTTCGAGTATTTGGCTCAAAATGCTACATTCTGGATAAGCATCGTCGCTCGAAATTTGCTCCTAAATCTCATGAAGATTTCCTACTTGGTTACGGTTCAAACTCTCACACTTACCATGTCTACAACAATTTCACCTGAAAGGTTGACGAGACGGTAGATGTGAAGTTTTATGAATCTAACGGCTCGCAACTAGAGCAATTGCCAATTGATGTAGGAGACAAAGATCCATCAGAAGCAATCCAAGATTTGTCCATTGGCAAAATTTGCCCAACGAAGGTGAAGTAGAGTACTTCGTCCATTCAAGTGTAAGCCTCAACTTCACATCAAGGTGAACCACAAGTTGACTTAAAGGCATCCACAATTGGAACACGTCAAGACGGAGGAAATGAGGAAGTACAACAAGATGAAACAACTCGACCTCCTTCTCCACCTCCACAAGAGAACGACAACACCACCAACAATGAAGAAGAAGAAGAAGAAGAATATGATGATGATGTTCCACCCCAACCCAAGCAAAAGCTCTAACTAGTTCGAGCAAGAGTCTCAAGAGATCATCCCGTCGAACAAATCTTCGATGACCTTCAAACCGGGAGAATCACTCGCTCTAAAACTCGTTTGGCTAACTTTTGTGAATATTTCTCATTCATCTATAGTGTTGAACCTATGAAGGTAGAAGAAACCCTTGAGGATCCGGATTGGATAAATTTTATGCATGAAGAGCTACACAACTTCGAGAGGAATCAAGTATGGACATTGGTTGAAAATCCCAACGACGATCATAATGTCATTCGAACCAAATGGGTGTTTCGGAATAAGAAAGATGAAGATGGACAAGTTGTACACAACGAGGCCTGTCTCGTCGCTCAAGGCTACACTCAAGTCGAAGGTGTAGACTATGGTGAGACATATGCCCCCGTTGCTAGCCTTGAGTCCATTCGCATTTTACTTGCTTATCCTAATCACCATGATATCACTTTATATCAAATGGACATGGAAAGTGATTTTCTAAATGAAGAAATTGAGGAGGAAGTTTATGTTAAACAAACTCCTGGCTTTTTTAATCCCAAGAAACCCAATCATGTCTACAAACTTCATAAAGCTCTTTATGGTCTTAAACAAGCCCCTAGACCTTAGTTCAAATTCTTGACTAAGTTTCTTATTGAAAAAGGCTTTGAAATTGGGAAAATTGATTCTACACTTTTTACTAAAAGGGTTAATGGTGAATTATTTGTGTGCCAAATTTATGTGGTGATATCACATTTGGTTCTACTAACCTCCATTTTAGTGAAAAGTTTGGAAGGCTAATGTCGGAGAAGTTTGAGGAGTCTATGATGAGTGAACTCATATTTTTCCTTGGATTGCAAATCAAGCAAACTAAGGAAGGTACCTTTGTCTCACAAAAAAATTATACCAAGGATCTTTTCAAGAAGTTCAACATGCAAGAAAGCAAAGGTATGAAAACACCCATGCCTACTAGTGGACATATTGACTTGACTAAGGATTGGAATCTGATTGACCAAAAGGTTTACTGTTCTATGATTGGTTCATTGTTATATCTATGTGCCTCCCATCCCGATATTATGCTAAGTGTATGCATGTGTGCACGATATCAAGCGGCTCCTAAAGAGTGTCATCTTAAGGCCGTGAAAAGGATAGTGAGATACTTAATTTATACACCAAACTTTGGCATTCGGTATCCTAAGATGTCATCTTTTAATCTTGTTGACTACTCCGATTCGGACAATGCCGGAGACAAGGTTGATAGGAATTCCACTTCGGGTACTTGTCGATTTCTTGGTAGATCCCTTGTGTCTTAGTCCTCCAAGAAACAAAAGTTGGTGTCCTTATCCACCGCCAAAGCGGAATATATTGCCGCCGGATCATGTTGTGCTCAGTTACTATGGATGACTCAAACTCTTAAAGATTATGGGATACATGTGAAACATGTTCCATTTTTTGTGACAATGAAAGTTCTATTTATATTGTTCACAATCCCGTGCAACATTCTCGAACTAAGCATATTGAAGTTCAACATCATTTCATTCGAGATCATGTTGCTAAAGGAGACATCAATCTTGAGCATGTTCGTACCGATAAGCAATTGGCAGATATATTCACCAAACCGCTTGATGAAAAGATATTTTGCCATTTGAGAGGTGAATTGAATATCATTGATGCCTCAAACTTGGAATAGAGATTCCATTTGGATACATGCAAGGCATGAGCCTCTTTGCGACTAATCCTTGATATTTCTCTTATGGTAATGATCATTTGTCAAGGATCACACCTACGTGACCCAGATTCCTGATTTGCCCTTCTTGGAAATTGAAGTCAAAGCGGGGAGAGAGAGAACACATCAAAGCTTATCAAATCAAACATAGAGCACATCTAAGATCTTCTACAGATGCTTGTTAACAAGAGGAGAGAAGTCACATGTCTTTAATAGGGGAAGACATGTTAGCATGATTAAATCTAGTTTTGCTCTGTCTTAATTGACCTATCTTTGCTCTGATTTTATCATTGCTCTGATTCAACTGAAGTCTCTTTGCTCTGATTTTATCTCACCCTACCTTCTCCCATTATCCAATATGAAATTCAGGGGGAGAAAGAGTATTTGTCTAAGGGGAGAAAAATCTTTGGAACTTAGTGCACATCTTTAAATATTTAGGGACATGTCTATATCTAAATGAAGTACTCATTGTGTAGTACTTAGTCATTACATGCCATCCCAGTCTTGGTACTCTTGTGGATCTTGGAATCCATCTTGTTTGGAGTGTTCTTGTGTTATCTAACCCTGTTTTCTCAAGTCTACTCCTTCAAAAGTCATCTCAAGAACCACAAGGTAAGTATATGCATCACACTCATGTGCATGATGATCTCCTGTTGTTTCACATATTGTTTTCAAGAGGGAATCATAAACATGAAGGTACATCTATCAACCATATTGTTTGCTCTAATGCATATAGCCAAGATACATGTAACTCATTGCTTAATCTGTCATGATATGCATTCACATGCTCTTCCATGTTATCTTCACATGATTGCATACATGTAGGGGGAGCTTATGCATGTTACATGTTCCTCCAAAGATTTACTTACTACTCTTTGTATCATTTACTTAAAGCTTTGATGTATGTTGTCATCAATTACCAAAAAGGGGGGAGACTGAATGCACAAGTGCTCCCTGGGTGATTTTGTTAAATAATGTCAACATATCTCTTGTTGTACTAATAGTTTTACCTAGTGTATTTCCGACAAGTTCAACAATGGCGTGGAAAGGACAAGAGGATGTGGAACCCCATCAAAATGCTATGGACAAATATTAGCAAAACCTCAAGACTCTTCATCTTTATTTTAGTGATCCAAGATCACATTGAGTCCATAGGAAAGCCAATACTATTAAAAAGGGGATGAGGTGTTGCTTAATGGCTTGCTTGCTTGCTCAAATTCTTAGTGATATTGCTCCAAAACCCTCAGCCACTTTCTCCATCCAAATATGTCGAAACCCTAAAGTCCAACTCAGTCCCACCGATTCTTTCTACCCGGAGCCACCGAGTTCATATGACATAGCCATAGCCAGAAACCCTAGCAGTTTGGTCTCACTGATACGGGTCTCAGTCTCACCGTGATTGCCTTGCCAGTGCTTTGTGACTTGTTGCATTTATTTTGGTGTCACCGAGTTAGGCAATGGGTATCACTAACTTGGCTTGACAGATTCTCTGTTGCCTTATTGCTTCACTTCGGTCTCACTGAGTTGATTCAATCGGCGCCACTGAGATGATGTTTGCCCTAAGCCCTAGCACATCGGTCCCACCGACTTCTTCCAGTCGGTCCCACCGATATTCCTAACGTTCACATTTTTGAACAAATCGGTGCCACCAAGTTTAACCATTTGATCCCATCGGGATGAGTCAAATGTGCGTAACGGTTGGATTTTGTGTGGAGGCTATATATACCCCTCCAACCCCCTTCTACATTTGTGAGAGATCCATCAGAACGTGCCTACACTTCCACCATACATTTTCTGAGAGAGAACTACCTAATCATGTGTTCAAATCAAGACACTCCAATCCCACCACAAGAATCTTGATTTCTAGCCTTCCCCAAGTTGCTTTCCACTTAAATCATCTTTCCACCATATCCAAATCCGAGAGAGAGAGAGAGAGAGTTGAGTGTTGGGGAGACTATCATCTGAAGTACAAGAGCAAGGAGTTCATCATCAACACACCATCTATTACCTTTTGGAGAGTTGTTTCTCCTAGATTGGTTAGGTGTCGCTTGGGAGCCTCCGTCAAGATGCGGAGTTGAACTAAGAAGTTTGTTTGGGCAAGGAGATTGCCTACTTCGTGAAGATCTACCCTAGTGGGGCAAGTCCTTCGTGAGGATGGCCATGGTGGGATAGACAAGGTTGCTTCTTCATGGACCCTTCATGGGTAGATCCCTCCGTGGACTCACGTAGCCGTTACCCTTTGTGAGTTGAAGTCTCCATCAATGTGGACGTACGATAGCACCACCTATCGGAACCATGCCAAAAATATCCGTGTCTCCATTGCATTTGCAAAGTCCAAACCCATCCCTTTACTTTCTTGCGACATGCATGTTTTACTATTTTCGTTGCATATACTCTTGTCATGCTTGCTTAAAATGTATTGTGAATGCTTTAACTTGTGTTAAGCTCAACCTTAACTTGAAAATTTCGAAAACTGCCACTTTTTCTTGTTAAGGGTCTAATCACCCCCCTCTAGACCCCTCTTCTTGATCCTCTCTGGGAGGAGGACAAATAGGTCTGACCTCCCACTATGTTAGAGACGAGGTGGAGGGGCCAAGGAAGAGGTCATGGCTCGGCGAGAGGTCGCCGATATGAGTTGAGAAATCCATCTTGAACATTGTACAGATTCACATGCGGCGTCCCTACCTGGTATGCCAACTATCAATGTTTCGTAACGGCAGTGCTGTCGAGAGACAAATGATTTGTTCGGAGGGGTGGACGCGTTGGGTATCGACATGGAGAGGCGAATAAATGTGGAATTACCATGGTTCGGCCCCTTGGGAGGAGGGAAGACCCTACTCCAGCCTCTAGGGTTGGCGAGATCACCAAAGAGTGGTGTTACTTTGGGTACAAGCTCTTGGCCTGGCGATGAAGAGGTTTGTGATTGTGGTAGGGGGGGACTTAGCTCTAGGGTTCTATGTTTGCAATGTCGTCCATCCTAGTAAGGTCGATGATCGCCTTATATGTTTGGTCAAGCTAGGGTTACATGGCTTCTCTGTAGGTACAATCTACCTAGAGGGAGGTTCTTATATCTTGGTTTCCCAGCCAACGCTTCGTCATCTCGTTCTTTTCCGACTTAGCTCATGAGAGAAAAGCACACCCCTTGGACTGTGTTAGGCCTCCCCAAAGCAAATTGAGCCATTTTTCTATAGATGTGTGGCATACTGTTCCTCACGGTTAGTTTGATGTGTAATTTCCCGGTCACACATTATCCTTATCAGAAGTGACATAGCTTAGTCCAAGGATGTTGCCTTACTTTATATGTTTTTTGCATGTTTCTTATGCCAATGTAGCATCGCCGATGGTGCTGAAGCCACCCTTTGATAGAATTACCCATGATAAACATTATTAGGTTCATCTTCACACAAAAAACAACCACATAAAGTTCGCCTTCAACATGCCCCACAAACATCACTTGGCGATTATCTCTTTCATAGACGGTCACATCGTCATCCGAAAATGAAAATTGTAACCATCCATACATTATTGATTTATGGAAAAAAGGTTATAGCTTAGGGATTGTACAAGCGTCACTTTGTCAAGAGTCAAATCCTTCATGTTAGCTATCTTTCCCAGTTAAAGTACCTTTTATTTTTCATCATGAAAGAGAATGCTTGGGTGAAAAATTAATATTGTGAATGAATGTAACAAACATGTCCTTTTCACAAATCATATGATTGGTGCATCCACGATCAATGACCCATTGATTTTCCTCCGGAAGCATTGTCCTACAAAGAATATCATGCCTTAGTTTTAGGTACCCATTTATTAATGGGTCCTCCAACGTTAGTAACAAGAAGTTCATGAGCATCAATGGCCCAATGCACATAATAAGACCAATCACTAACATATTGAGAAAATACATTTCCATCGTTTCTCAAAGCACAAATGATGGGTTCATGGTGCTGTCAAACTTGTGATGGGTCATATGACTCTTAGTAGCCACATTGACCATGGCATTCCCTTTCTGAACATTTTCCTTGTACTCACTTGGCACAAATGTAGTCTTTGGATTTTGTTGACTTTGCATAGCTTGGCTCTTATTTGAGTTTGGTGAGTACCCAAGCCCTTCCTTTTGGGAAGTCTCCTTTTGGTTTCCCAAATGCTCATCAACTATTTCCTTGCACCGAATGCAAGAAAATAAACCTTTCTCAAGTGGAGCCTTGATCTTAGCGTTCTCCTTTAATAATAATGCTATATCACAAATGGGGTTAGTGGTGCAAGCATCCACATGAATAATAATAGGATGGCTAGGAGGAGGGTAGTTAAATACTTCTTGTAAGTAGCTGCTTGAAGATCCTTATGAGAGGCATCATCTTTAATAAGCTCTCCATTGATGACATTGAATCATATTTTGAGGTGACCCAAATCAATCTAAAGCTAACAAACTTCAAGAACTTGGTTAGAAGATTTGTACTCCTTTAGCAATTTAAGCATAATACCATTCTTTTCTTTTTGGTGTCAAGTTCAAGCTCAAGAGACATGCAAGACATTTTCTCTAAATCCAGTGCACTCCTGAGAGTATGTACTAACTCCTTCTCTTTAAAGAGGTCTTCTTGATAGACAATGGTGTCCTTAGCCTTACAGAATTATTCAATAAACATTGGCAAGTCACAATATCTTTCCCTTTTAGAGCCAACATAATTTGTAGGCCTCTTGACCTTCTTCATTCCGACCGTTCTCAGTAACACCATCCAATTTATCTTAAAGTTGAATATGTAGGGATGATGCAAGGGGAGAGGGATCTAGTGCCTTTACTTATCTTGCCACAAGACACCTATGTTGTGTCTCCTTCTCTTTGATGAGGTAATGCATAGTTGAAGAGAGTAGCGGGCTTTTCTGTGAAGACTCTTGCTAGACTGCCAACACCATCAAGTTTTTCTTTGGTTGAATAATAATTGTAATTGCACTCTTCTCCTATGAGTTCTCTAGCCTACACATCACTCTAGTATGGCTTCTTGGGCTTGGTAGGCTCTTCATGCGTTATTGGCCTCCTTAGCTTGGGAAAACCTTGAAAAAAACATCTTATATCACCACAATTTTAGCAAGTTTTCAAAGTGGAGGGGAATGCGTTGGTGAACCTTTTTCTTGCGCCTTCTCACGTTTGAAAGCTCTTATCCATGAGGGCCAAGTTCTCCAAACTATTGGATAATTGCTTGAAATACTCTTTGTCATCTTCATCATCGGCAAGATCTTCTCTTGGCTTAATGGTTGGCTCATGGGTGGTCTTGAGGGCCAAGGAAGCCTTGGTCTTGATTGATTGAGCCATTTGCATATCTTCGGCCACATTGAAAAAGTTTTCATGGGAGACAAACAATGAGTGTAAGTCATATAGTGATAGATTTATATAGTCGGGCCTTTGTTGGATATAGAACACCATGTCAGAGTGATTTGCATGATGAAACTTACAAATTTCTCATTGATGAAATCTTTTGGGGCCAATGTGATGTCAGATTCCTTCAAAACAAGTGCTAGATCATTGACTCTTGTAAATTTGTTGGTTTCTACCTTTCTCATTTAAAAAAAAATCCTCTTGCTCTTCAAGATGACGAGGTTGGAAATCTCAAGACTTGAGGTGCCTTCATGAAATCTCTCTAGGGCCAACCAAGCTCCCACGGTAGTGTCATGGAGTGAATGCAATTGACAACAACACGATCAACACTCTTGATAGTCATAGCAAAAACAAGAAAGTTAATTAGGTTTGCCTTTATTTTGGGGGACAGGGGTTAGATGCATCAGACACACTATGTACTAATATGTTTATCTGAATAATTTGGGCTTGTAGACCCAGAAAGTTTTGAGTCTACTATTCTAGTAGCTTCCATGCTTAACATCGAATTTGTTTGTAAATAGGCCCTATGGGATGTACTGCCAGTCACTCTCACTTCAATAAACTCAATGGGATGGCTAGAGCTTCAAGATCCAATTGAGTAGATGTAGTCTCGGATTCACCAAGTTGCATTATTAAGAGGGGGCATCAAGCCTGTAAATGAGCCCTATGGGATTACTACCATTCACTCCCACTTCAATAAACTCAATGGGAGGGCTAGAGCTTCAAGCTCCGATTTAGTAGCTCTACTCTCGAATTCACGAAAGCATTCAGACCAGTGTCGAGAAATAGAACTTTGGAGTTGACCTGGCGAAGTCCCATATGATCCAAGTTGAGGATTGATTATGTTGCTTCTCCCAATATAGTACAAGGTCGCGCCCCATCTAGGCGAGTGAACCCATTGAAAAACATAAAGATTCATTTTGTTGAGTGTATAGTGAAATTAGCTATAAAGTCATCGTACACATCCATACCTACACAACTTTGTGTCATAATAAGGGTTCAAAGTTTCCTATAATGTCTAGTTTTCTTTGGCGGCAAAAATATGCTCTTTCAGACATCAATACACACGTGTATATTAAATGAAATAACAAGAGGTAACTAACCATAGTAAGTGCTTCCAAGTTCACATTGACAAAGATTCTACCCGTCTTTTCTTAATCTTTCTTCCACGGAGCATTGGCTCCCACTCCAACAGCGAGGTGGTTGAGCTATCTGCTTGTACAAATCAACCACTATTCGGTCAAAGTCGGCGACCATTGTTTCTATTTCTGGATTCCAACCATTGAAGAAGCAGACAAGTTCTCGATCTCTGGCTGAATACACCAAAAATATATGTTTTGGTCCCTCAACTATTGGCTGATGGTTGATTTGGCCCCTTGAAATTCTGTACCCTGCATATTGAACCATGAACTTTGAAATTAAATAAATTTGGAACATATCCTAAATCGAGGGGGGTATGACTATTGACATTTGGTGGTTCAAAAAATTACACAATGGAAATTATAAAAGTTGAGGGGAAACATATTTCTCATTTTTTTCTTTCTAAAAGATAGAAAATCCTTTTAATTTAGAGATATTTAGTAATAATATGGGAAACATTGATAATTCGAAAATAGACAAGAGAATGATAAAGCGGAAACTCATCAGGAAAAACTTGACCGTTCCTTTCCATATAAATAGGAAAACATGAATACGTCCTTTTTTTGTTATCCCTAGGTTATTGATTGATTTCATATTTGGTCCCATGGAATACAATAACATTAACCTTGCACTCTAAACTGTTAAACTAGTTAAATTTAATTTAACCCCTCACCTCAGTCAAAGCGGTATGATCTATGGCATGGTGGTCATCAGAAAAGAATTTACACAAGGGGAAATCCAAAATTAGGGGAACACTATTAATATATAAAAACGAAATAAAATATAATAAAAAATATTGGGATAATATGAAGAACTGAGGACTATATAAATGTAAAATCAATTGATAAAAAGAGGAACTCATAATATAAAGCATTAACCATTGCTTTACATAAGAATATGCAAACATGAAAAAGACTTTTTAGTACCTTGATTTTTTGTTGATTGTACATTATATCTCTTGAACCACAATACCATAATCTAGAACATCAAACTTTGAATTGGGGAAATTTGGTCCATGATGTCAGTTGAAATGGTATGACCTCACATGGTAGTCGTTGGAAAACATTTCAACATTTTTTTTGATACTGATGGAATACATCTTTCATAAGAAATTATAGTTTCTCCTAAAGATAGGAAGAAATAGATGTAATCTTGCTGAATAATACAAGAACCAAGGATTATAAAAAAGAGAATTCGAGAAGACACCGCGGGGGGGGGGGGGGGGGGGGGGGGTGGGGGGGGGGTGGGGGGGACCATAACTTGAAACACTATTTGTTGCCTTCTTTCCAACATTTACTTCTTCATGGTGTACTTCTCATTTGTCATCTAGCTAAATTTTGTCATGTCTTAAATATAAGTCTAAATATGGACCTTATAAAAAGACATCAGCCTTTTTTCGACCTCTGAGCTATTGGTGGATTATAGATTTGGTTCCTTAAACTACATATCGTACATCATCAACCCCTAAATTTTGAAACTAGACAAATTAGATCTTGGAGTATTAGTGGTATGAGCTATTGTATGACTGTAGTTAGAAAATATTTATAAAATAGGAATTATTGGAAAATACCTTTCTTAATAAATTGTAATTTATTTAGGAAAATTAATAATTGGATTTTGGAACAATATTGCTCACATTTGTTATTTAAAACATTTAAGAAATCAGGAAAACGAGAAACTCATAAATATTAAAAATGAAATTCGGAGAAACTTGTAAGTTTAAAAAATGTAATATAGTAAGACTAATTGGAGATTAAAACATTAGATGATAACTTTCTTGGTTTTTATTTTAAATTATCATGAATTTGGTCATTTTGTTCTTGATTTTTTTTAAATCAACACATTAATAATTTCCCTATTTAGGTAACTTTCTATAATATATCTATTTCCATTACTTTATATTTTTTTGTAAGACATTTTTAATTTCTTATGCCCTTGTTTTTCTTATATTTACAAAAAAAATCTGATTGTGGTGCCCCATGTACCAACCACACCGTCAGAAGTCATTTTAACCCACACTAAAAGTTAAGTCATTTTGACAAAGAAATAAAATCTATCTGATTTCAAAACTTTAGTGTCCACCACGTGTGTTACCAGAGTTGGGGATATGAAATCTAACATCGGTCAATAGCAGACGGATACAAAGATATAGTTTCCAAAGTAAAGGCCTCCTTTGATTCATAGGATAGAAATATCATATGAATAGAAAGATCAGAAGATGTGATATGCCATGTATCTTAATTTCTATAGGGAAAGAGATAACATTTGATTCCTAGGATAAGAATTTTCTCATTAGATCTAAGCTAATGTTTTTTTAATGTGAAGGATTGGTTTCTATCTTTCACACGAATAGGAATCAACCGAAGGGTTTCAAAGGAATTTTTCCCTACAAATTTCTTCTTTAGAATTTCTATGAAATTCCTGTAAACCAAATGTGGCCGACAAAACATTCCATGCCAGTCGTAAATAACACCTACCTCACGAACGTGGGCGTTCATCTTCGATCAGACGGACCCCAGCCGGTGCACAGAAGATCCTGGCCCTTTGGCTGCTTTGCAGGATGAACACCAGGCTTTCTAGGCAGGAGAGGAGAGTGGGGAGAGTGGGAGCAGTGACAGGTTCTAGACCAAGTGGTGTCAATGCCATCCCATGCAGCAGCCGTAGCTGCAGGAGCAGAGGAAGGCAGGAGCATACGGCGACAACAAAACAGACACCAACTGTAAACGCCAAGGCCACAGGCTAGCAGCGACCCCATCCATCCACTGCTGAAGCTTCTCTCGCCATAATTAGCACTGTTCACAGTGCCCTGGCTTCACACGCCAGTAGGCTGGGCCCAAAACACAGCGGCACTCTGGCCCTCCGTTGCCTCCTCGTGGCGAGATGCGCGCCGTCCGGTCGTGCCTAGACGGCCACGATTGATGGTCCCGCGCTAAATGACATTCTCGGGATTTTAAACCCCGTTCGCGGTACGTATACTAGTGGCTTAGAGCAACTCGCAACCCAAACGGATGCGCGTTTTATCTGTTTTCGACGTCCATGTCCGGTTTCGAGTTTGGGTCCACACTTGTGCCCGACGCTGACCCGACCCATTTTTCTATGCACGCGCGAGTAATGAAAAAATGAGAATATTTTGAAACTAAAAATGTAATTAAACATAATGCCAATCATAAAGGCCTGGGAGAGTCCATATTACATTAATTAAAACATGAGTTCATAAATAAATCAGAAACACTAGCCGCGCGCTACCCTATGGCATCCTCGTCATTGTCGTAATCGTCCGGGCCGGTGAGGTCGCGGCGGGCCAGCCCAGGGGAACGCCGTCTCCCAGGCTTTGGCGAGGTCCTCCGCCGCCGGCTGGGCTGCCACACCGTGGGCGGGGCGCTCCTCCTCCTCCGCCTTGTGCTCCTACTACATCTGGCGCTTGCCGTCGGCGCGCTCCTCCACCAGCCAGCGTGTCCGCCACTGTTAGAGGTAGAGCTGTTCCTCCCTTGGCGTCGCCCCAAGCCAGATGGGGGCGCGCTGACCCACTCGCGCATTACTCCATCCCAGGAGAACCGCAGGGTCGCCAGCACAGGGGACGGCGCCAGCTCGGCCTTGATAGAAGACGGCGGCATCAGCGGCGGCACGGCGCAGTCGCCAGAAGCAGAGAGCGTGATGGCCTCCTGCAGTCGCGCCTTGTACGACGCCTCCTCCGCCGCCGCCTTGTGCCGCTCGTCCTCTATGCTGTTCTGCATGGCGGCCGGCAGCGCCGCCTAGTAGGCGGCCTCCTCCTCCTAGTCCTCCTCGCGCACAACCGGATGGGGGGTGGGGGTGGGGGTGCGAGCACGAACGTACTGGATGCCGCGCCGGCATTGCTCCTCATGCTCGAGAGTGAACCAAACCTCCCAACCGGGAGAGTCTGGCGCATAGGCCGGGTTAGGGCGCTGCTCCGTTGTTAGTAGCTCCCGCTGGCGCCGCACCTCCTACGCGAGTGCCCGGGGCGTTCGCATCACCGCCGATGTCGGGATCCCCTCTGGATCCAAGTGAAGTCGTGTGGCAGCGTCATGTTAGGGTACGGGAGGGGGATGCAGTTCTCCTTGTTGTGCCTCCTCGCCTGGTGACCGGGACGCCGCTGCCTCGTCGCCGGGCAAGAGGGGGAGCGCGCGCGAAGAACCGGCGGGGGCCTCGCCCTTGTTCTTGGCGGAGAAGAACCCCATGGTGATGCGCGCTAGGCTATGGTTGTCTCCGGCGGGGGAGCAACAGGGGTGCTAGATGGGGACGGGATGCTGGAAAAGGATGACCCCCCGAAAAGGATGCCCGCCGTCGCTGACGCGTGGGTCTACGACATGTTGTCGTCATTAATAAAGACGCGGTGGTAGTGGATCGCCCGCCATGTGGGGACGTGGCGGACACTGAGAGGACACGCGGCGCGTTCGCTTTGTGTGTGCGCCGATGTATTTCAAGCCTAAATTTGGGCCGGAAATGGGTCTGCACGGACACGTTTTGGGAACGGGTCGGCGCATTGGGCCAACTTTTTTGTCCACAACGACCCACACAGACGTTGGCAGACAAAATGGGTCACCGAGTTGGAGTTTCTCTTAGGGCATCTCGAAAGTCGACCCTGCATGCGTTCGGACCGTTGTCACGTTTGCGTGTCACCGCCCTGGCCACCCGAAAGACTTACCCGTCTCTCCCGCGCTTTTCATCCAACGCATGCACCGCTTGATGCACCGCATTCATGCCAGGGCAAATCATGCACCGGTCGATATTGATGCCGAGCGACGCAACCGGACTTGAAGGTGGCGCTGACGGCCGCGACCACTCAGGCGTAGCTGCTTCAATGCCGATGACGTGTCCCGAGAAACCAACTCTGGCCGCTGCGTCGCTTCAATGCCGATGCCGCGTCCCAAGAAACCAACTCTCGCCCCTGCGCCACATTGAAGTAGGTTGACTGGCCCTTCGCATGGCCTATCCGCGGCTATTTCAGCCATGCACCGATGATGCACATCCAAACTTTGTTCTCCCCTCCTCCTCTCCGAGCCCTTCCAACTCCAAAGGCAATGCCGAAGTCTTGGTTCTCCGCACCGGCAGGAGGAGGCGGCGATAGTTCATTGTCAGGCGGATCTTGGCGCTGCCACCCTCGTTCTCCGGGACCCTTGTCATCCACTGCGGTCCGTTCCTCCGACAAGGTGGAGATTGTCATCTCCTCTGGCGGTGAGGAAGACCAGAAATTGCAACAAAAGTCGGAGTAGCAGTCATGCCTCCTCGTGGAGGCAACTTTGACGAATTAAGTGTTTGATAGATGGAGATCATGACACAATGTTCGCTCCATCGGATGGGCCAGATGCCACCATTGCCATCACGGGTCAAGGAGGACCACAGTCCCTAGCATGCTACCACGTCAAGTGGGAGCCAGCGTCCCCACTTCGGCGGGTCAATGAGGAACCCTCCTCCCGCCCTGCAACCACGACGGCGTTCAGATTGGACGCCACATCAAGGACAAGCTGAGCTCGCCCACACACAACCGCGATGTTAAGGATGAGCCAACCTCGCCCCCGCAGAGCCGGTATGCCTGCATTGACGGGCCTGCCTCGCCACCCCACCGCAATCGCCGCCTCGTCAAGGAGGAGCGGCCTCCCTCGATCACGAAGGTGCGGGGCCGCATCCTCCACTACCTCGGAGGCAGCGGTTCCTAAGGCTCGAGGGCCGTAATCTGCGAGGAGGATCGTGCGGCACAGTAGCAGGCGCGGTACGACTGGCACAATGACACCCACCGCTCTACGTTTGCGAAGATCAACATGGCGATGGAATGGGCCTGCAATGACCCGGACCTCGCCGCCACGTGCGCCTTCAACCACTCTGTCAACACCGTGGAGACGACCGCTAGGTGCCACCGCCGCCTTGACGACGGGCACACCAAGATCAGTGAGGAGTGGTCGCTTAGTGACTGCTTCGCCAACGCTGACCGGGACAAAGCCGCTGCTAGGGCTTCATCGGCATTGGCCGCGGCGGCCCTCCGCACCGCACAGTAGGAGGCGTCGCGGCTCCTTCGCGAGCGGTAGGCAATCGCTAGACAAGGCTGCCACGGCCCTCCGACGCCCTTCCGCCGCTGGAGGGACCACGATGACGGCGGTGCAGCAGGATAGGGCGGCCATGTGGAGGTGGTCGTCGATAGTCTTTTTTTATTTGTTAGTTAAACAGTCGAAATATGGACCTTTTATATAAATTATGTCCGAACTTTTCTGAAATCCTCCGGGTTTGCATGAATTTTGTCCGGTATGTTGAAATACGATGGTATGTTGAAATACGATTTGAAATGTATGCAGGTAGCGTTGGAAGGTCGGCCCCCGCATCAGTGTTTGTGGACTGGCACCTTGTCCGCGGACGAATGCAGGAGCAAATTTGCGGGTTAGCGTTGGAGTTGCCCTCAGCGGCTGCTTCCTTCACGTCTCAATTCCTGTTTTATATTCTTTCTAACAACCTCCGGCTGTTTTCTTTTCTTTAAAGATAAAGAAATACAGAGTACTACCTGTGTAGTAGGAAGAATTAGCAGAGTAACCTGTGTATTTTTGCGGCTAGATTCCTTATTTGTTTTTAATATTCCATTTCACCTCTTAAATGCGCATTCAGTTTTCTCTCAAAGCTCTTATATCATGAATCGTGACATTCCGGGGCAATCAATTCATGATAAGCATGTGTTAGCATTGAGAACGCTTGTGTAAACATGTAATCCAAATGCCATACACAGCTCTCTCTGCAACAAGCCCAATTTTTAGTTCAAGAATGAAATGTATATTTATATTATTCAATTAATGGCGACGTTGTGCAAAACTTACCACTTACATGTGCATACTTTTGCTCTCTTATCTTTTTGGTTTGTCTATTCCAACCTCCATTTAGCCTTCTTATAGAAAATTCAATTGGGCGTTTTTCACTATGGAGAATCGCTAGGCCCACTCCCTCTAGTTTGTTCGTCCAATTTTCGCTCCTTCATATACTAAGCCTGACTACACCGATGTCATTGTCTTCTCGATCCGGATTGTCCGAACCAAATATTTTATAGCAATGGGCATAGTGTATGTTGACTTGGAGGTTTGGGTGTGACGTGCATATGGTGGCAGGGTAGAGTTGGCTATCGTGAGCCATCTCTTTGGTATATCTTTCGAAAACAAATAACTTGCAACTCTTTCAAACTTAGAAGAAACTTTATTAGTCTTTGTCAGCACCACTGACATGCTGGATCCGCAGGACAGCTAAGCTGGGCCGGAAGGAGGCTGGCCCCAGCGCATGTCCAAGGCCAACCCTCGAGTCTATGGGCCTGACTGGGTTCGGTGAAGCCCAGCCGCACTCGCTACTTAACCAAGACCACCCGATGGAGTAAGGCATCCAGAGGATCACGACTCGGCGGCGGCGGCAAGAACCCTAGTTTCCTATCGTTCCTCTCCATTCGTGTAACCCAGCTTGTAATCAGATCGAGATAAACACTTCGAGGCAATAGATCGATTCCCCACACTCCTACCCTAACACTTGGTATCAGAGACCAAACACCACCCTTCTCTCGCGCGATCCGGCGCAATTCATCGAAAACCGTCGTCTTCGACAAGCTCGGGCTCAAATTGAGGCCATGGATCCGACCATGAAGGAGTACATGGACAAGATCACAAGCTCCATGGAGGAATTTCGGCTGGAGCTCCGCAGCAACACGGCGGCGATCCACGCAAACACTGCCAAGCTAGACGATCTGACGGCTTGGCGGCCCGATCTGGAGTGCCGCGTCGACAAGCTCGCCGATGCGGTGGCAGATCTGCAGCACGGACGCCTGCCTGCGGCGACAGCGTCTGGTGTGGCAGCCAAGGAGACCAACGCGCCCAGTCCAAGCCTGCACACGGGCACTGCGGCGGTCTTGCAGCCACACGGGTCAAGGGACCACGACGACGCATATCTTCACTGGGAGAAGGTGCTGGCGACCCCGTCGGCACCGCTCCCGGGCACTGGTCAGTACACTTCCCAGTCGCCCGCCCCTCCCCTGTCCCCCTTTCCTCATGCGAGCCAGCTCATTGCCGGACTGGGCCAAGCACACCCATCCGTGACGTTTCCCCAATTCGTAGGAGACCCGAAATTATGGAGAACGCTATGTGAGCAATACTTTTCCATGTTCGGGATCCATTCTTCTTTCTTGGTACCTATGGCTGCACTAAATTTCTCTGGGGCAGCCTCTGTTTGGTTGCAATCTCTCCAAAACCGCCTCTCAGAATTTGATTGGGAGGCATTTGCAGTGCTGCTCTGCACCCGTTTTGGTCGGGATAAACACCAACTACTGATTCGTCAGTTTTACACCATTCGCCAAACCTCATCTGTAGCAGATTATATTGAGCGTTTTGAGCTAATTGTGAATCATTTGGCATCTTACTCTGAAGCCATACATCCTTACTTTTATCTCACTCGTTTTGTCGAGGGCTTGCGGGCGGATATACGTGAGGTCGTGTTGATCCAACGACCGCCGGACCTAGACACGGCGTGCTCTTTGGCGATGCTGCAAGAGGAGGTCGTCGAATCGATGCAGCAAACGCACCAGCCGCCGGCCATGCCACGCGGCGCCGACGCCATACTCCGACCAGGCACGCCACTCCCTCTGCCTCCGCCACCACGACCGACTCCGGCAGCTTCTCCGACACCGGCAGCGGATCGTCGCGGCCTGGAAGGTGCTTGCGCCGACACCTCCAAGGTCAAGGCCTTGCGCGACTACCGACGTGCTCGTGGTCTTTGCTTCAAATGTGGGGAAAGATGGGGGTACGATCATGTGTGCCCCACGTCCGTGCAGCTGCACGTCGTTGAAGAACTGCTGGAATTGTTCAGCCTCGACGAGCCCATGGACAAACAGATCCACTCACAGCTAGTGGATGACGTGGTGATGGCCATCTCTCTTTCAGCACTGTCAGGGGGAGTTTCTGCCAAAGCATTTCAGTTGCAAGCATGGATCCAGGGCAGGGAAGTTCTGATGTTAGTGGATTCAGGCAGTTCCACAACCTTCGTCAACAACAAATTGGCGGCATTCCTGGAAGGGGTCGAGCCGTTGCCCAGAACTTACAGAGTCCGTGTAGCTAATGGAGGCGAAATCAAGTGCTCGTCGGTGATTCCTCAATGCTCCTGGTGTTCTCAAGGGCACGAATTCAGGCTGATATGAAGGTGTTACCACTGGGCATATACGATGCTACACTTGGAATGGATTGGCTCGAGGAGCATACCCCAATGACAGTGGATTGGAAGGCAAAGCATATCGAAATCCCTTCAGATCAAGGATCAATTTCACTGAAAGGGCATGACGCAGAGTCGACAGAGTGCTTGGTCATTAACAACCTGCAACTGCAAGGGCTCTGCAACAACAATGTTGTGGCTTACATGGTGCAATTGCACGCCATTCCATCAAATGGAGAGCCGGCTAACCCCACGCTAGACTACATCAAAGAGATACTCACAGAATTGGAAGATGTGTTCGGAGAACCAACTGAACTACCCCCTCGGCGTGCTTGTGACCACAAGATCCCTCTAATCCCAGGGGCCCAGCCTTTTAACATCCAACCCTACAGGCACAAACCAGAGCACAAGGATGAAATAGAGAAGAAAGTTGAAGAACTCCTCCGCACGGGCATTATTCAGCGCAGCTCGAGTCCTTTCTCTTCTCCAGTGATCCTAGTAAAGAAGAAAGACGACACATGGAGGTTATGTGTGGATTACCGTCGCTTGAATGCTCTCACATGTGTGGCTAAGTTTCCAATACCAATCATCGAAGAGCTGCTTGACGAGTTACACGGTGCTCAATGGTTCTCGAAGCTGGACCTCCGTGCTGGGTACCACCAAATTAGGTTGGCAGAAGGGGAAGCGTACAAAATAGCGTTTCAAACTCATTCAGGGCATTTTGAATTTCTGGTAGTCTCATTTGGCCTCGCAGGCGGTCCAGCCACTTTCAATGGAGCAATTCATTTCACATTGAATCCTCTCCTAAGGCACTGCGTCCTCCTGTTCTTTGATGACATACTAGTTTTCAGCCGGACATTGCAAGATCACCTGCAGCATCTACGCCAAACTATGGAGTTGCTTCGACGCGACCACTGGAAATTCAAGATGAGCAAAAGGAATCGCCACGGACCCAGGGAAGATCCAGTCAGTTGCAAACTGGCAAGCACCGAAAAATGTTAAGGAAGTCCGCAGTTTCTTGGGACTTGCCGGGTAATACAGAAGATTCGTGCGCAACTTCAGGGTCATTGCCAAGCCACTATCCAATCTGCTCAAAAAGGGTGTGCCGTTTGTATGGACACAAACAACGGAAGAAGCTTTCCAGTTGCTGAAAACACAGTTGATATCAACCCCAGTCTTCGCACTACCAAACTTCGACAAGCCATTCTCAATAGAGACAGACGCAAGCGAATACGGCATTGGGGCCGTTCTGCAACAAGAAGGCCATCCGATAGCGTTCATGAGCAAAGCTTTGGCACCTCGATACAAGGGATTGTCAACATATGAAAAAGAGTATACCACTTGTTAGCAGCCTAGGCCCAGCTCCCGGTCCATCGGCATATATTCGGACGTTTCCGGTGCGGCAAGGAAGAGTGTCACACTCCCTTCAGGCCGGTCTTTTGGGATGTAGTGGACTCTTCGCTTATAGTGGAGTGTCCGATGCGCACCAGAAACGTCCAAACATATGCCGATGGATCGGGAGCTGGGCCTAGGCTGCTAACAAGTGGTATCAGAGCTAGGCCCCATGCCACCCTAAGGGGGGCTTCCCTAGGGGGTGGGGTGTCAGGAACCTGACCTTGGGCAGTGCTAGTGACTTTAGTCCCACCTCGGATATGGGAGGAGGCTAGGAGCTCATTATAAGGGAGAGTGTCACACTCCCTTCAGGCCGGTCTTTTGGGATGTAGTGGACTCTTCGCTTATAGTGGAGTGTCCGATGCGCACCCGAAACGTCCGAACATATGCCGCTCCTTATAAGGGAGAGTGTCACACTCCCTTCAGCCCGGTCTTTTGGGATGTAGTGGACTCTCGCTTATAGTGGAGTGTCCGATGCGCACCGGAAACGTCCGAACATATGCCGATGGACCGGGAGCTGGGCCTAGGCTGCTAACAAGTGGTATCAGAGATGGGTCCCACGCCACCCTAAGGGGGGCTTCCCTAGGGGGGTGGGATGTCAGGAACCTAACCTTGGGCAGTGCTAGTGACTTTAGTCCCACTCTCGGATATGGGAGGAGGCTAGGAGCTCCTTATAAGGGAAAGTGTCACACTCCCTTCAGGCCGGTCTTTTGGGGTGTAGTGGACAGTGGAGTGTCCGATGCGCACCGAAAACGTCCGAACATGTGCCGATGGACCAGGAGCTGGGCCTAGGCTGCTAACAGTCTTTGTTATATTTTTATTGTGACATGTCACTTAGCCCCTAGTCCGTTGGATATACGTTTTTCCATTCTCATATATGGGGCGCGCTCTTGTATTTGCATATCAAGCTTTTATTATGAACTTCTATTTTCGAAAATGACAAACTATCCCTGTGTAAAAACCTAATATTTCTTCATCCTGCTGTTTTCCTATAATTATCGCCCAAAATCTAGTGTTGCACTGCCTATGCCATATGTTTTTTTTTTCACCTTGTCCTCTCGGTGCTTTGCCTTGGAAAACAACTTAAATGTTTAGCTATGTTTGTACTTACTCGTAGTTCAATATGTAGCCACATGGCGGAGAGGACAGTTGCCCGAAGTATAGTGCCTACTCCATTCAATGATACGTCTTTTGTTACTCTCCACATAAGCTCCTTACGCTAGTAAAATTATCAAACAACCTACTCTTACAAATTCAAGGAATCTTACACCCATAAGCCTGAGCGTACTACACCTTATTCTACGCGCCGCAAACCACTGGAACCACCCTGGGAGTTTGATGGTAAACAACCTTCCATATATTACTACCAACCGACACGCTTCGCTTGATTAGGCCTCGCAACGCAAGTTTTAATGGTAGTAAAACACTGCCATATTATAGTAACACATACACATGCAACTCTACGGTTTGTTTTTATAGTAATGTCTGCACGTGGTCCATACAAATTTGATGATAATAATAAGTCATCTCATAATAACGGGTCTAGGTGCCATTACTAGCTTTTTTTAAATAATACATTTTTTATTAATTTACAGAAATAATACACGGTTCAGATATATTTTACAAATAATACGGCGTCATCTTTGGTCAAGACGACTGGAACTAATCGTCTTACTGGTAGATTATTAGTGTTCAGTCGTCTTCCATGAAGATGACTGGGCAGTAAGGGCTTTCAGCCGTCCTTCCTAAAGATGATTAGCTCCAATCATCCTCCTTGAAGATGATTAGCTCCAGTCATCCTCCCTAAAGATTATTGGAACATAACCGTGCAACCGGGAGGTGGTGGAGGCGGCATATCGTGTGGCGGACGACGTGGTTGATGCTTCTCTAGCACTATATCTATATATGTATGCGAGGGACATATTCTACCTATGTATGCGAGGGACATATTCTACCTATGTATGCGAGAGACATATTTATATTCATTCGCATTGTTAATCAAGTTACTTTTGAGGAGAGACTGCTAGAGATAATTAAGATACAAGTACATCGAAATTAAGATACAACATACAAACTACATGAAGACATCATCATCATCGTCCGTCGATGTAGCACTTTTGCCCTTTGACGATGCAACACTCTTACCCTTCGATGATTAGGCACTCTTGCCCTTCGACGATGAGTCACTCTTCCTTAATGACGATGCGGGTGTCTTGGCCTTGCTCCTTGGCATGAAGATATCGTCTTCGTCTTCACTTTCGCCACTCCATAAATAAGTATGCTCTGCTGCAGTCCTTAGAAAAGTTGCACTCTTATGATGTTGCTTCTTCCACCTTAGATGCAATCTGCGGTATCTTCGATGATATGCCGCCTCCACCACTGCCCGGGAGCGCGGTTATGTTCCAATCATCTTCAGGGAGGATAACTGGAGCTAATCATCTTCAGGGAGGATGACTGGAGCTAATCATTTTCAGGGAGGACGAGTGGAAGCCCTTACTACCCAGTCATCTTCAAGGAAGATGACTGAACATTCATCATCTACCAGTAAGACGATTAGTTCCAGACGTCTTGCCCGAAGATGACGCCGTATTATTTGTGAAATATATCTAAACCATGTATTATTTCTGTAAATTAATAAAAATGTATTTTTTATAAAAAAATTAGCCCATTACTAGAGATACCTGGTTACTAGTTATTTTTTGAATTTACTATCGATTTTGTTTCCAGGCTAGTCTTATAATGGAGTTAGCAGTTTTACTCTGCACTACTTGTGTCCACAATAGAAGCAACGTTATATCGAGGCATTACTATTTGTCTAAAATATTTTACGAGCACACAAGAGAAAGATTGATGTGCACGGCTGGGGTAATCGATTTAATCCCATTACTGTGTTTATTAGCAATTTTACCGGGATTAACATGTGTGTGGCAGACGGTAACCAATTTAATTCCATTATAGTATTTGCCAACAATTTACCATGTTTGAAGAACGGTAATTTGCAGGGCTGAGAGTTGTTCCTGACTGACGGTAAAATGTTTAATTTCATTACCACATCTGTAGCTATTTTACTGCCATTAGGAGAATCAATAACTTGCAAGACGAGGAGTTGTGCATGCATAGTAACCGATTCTATTCCGTTACTCTTTTGGCCAACGATTTTACCATCATTAGCAATACAAACTGCTTGACTGGGCGATCAACGCAGGGAGCCAGCGTTTTGCGACCAGCGCGCAGGATTACTAATTATGCGCCCACGCTTGCTTTAGCGCCACCATAAATATATAGGACAAATGTTTACTACCATAAGTGGTAGTTACCACCACTTGTGTTTTGTATGTTGTATATAGTATCTATTAAATTAGAAAGTATGTATACATAGTATGTAGTGAGCTAATATCAAATAACCTCTTTTTACCGGCAAGTTTGAAATCATAGTTGGGTTCTTTAATTGCTGAATATGCTTTATTTTCTAACTCAAGAGGCAAATGACATACGTTTCCATAAACCATTTTATAAGGAGACATACCCATATGATTTTTACAAGATGTTCTGCAGGCCCAAAGTACATCATCTAATTTCTTAGACCAATTCTTTCGAGACATATTGACAATTTTTTGTAATGTAGTTTTATTTATCTATTGCTAAATTCAACTTGACCACTGGATTGAGGATGATAGGGTGATGTAATTCTATGGTTAACATCATATTTAGCAAGCATTTTACGAAAAGCATTATGAATAAAGTGTGAACCACCATCAGTCATTAAATATCTAGGGACTCCAAACCTTGGGAATATAACTTCTTTAAGCATTTTGATGGAAGTGTTATGATCAGCACTACTAGTTGAAATAGTTTCTACCCACTTAGTAACATAATTAACAACAACCAAAATATGAGTGTACCCATTAGAGGAAGGAAAATGTCCCATATAATCAAAACCCCAAACATCAAATGGTTCAACAACAAGTGAATAATTCATAGGCATTTCTTGACGCTTAATGATAGTACTAATTCTTGAACATTCATCACAAGATAAAACAAACTTACAGGCATCCGTGAAGAGAGTAAGCTAATAAAACCAGATTGCAATACCTTGTGCGAAGTTCTATCTCCCGCATGATGTCCTCCATAAGCATCGGAGTGACATTTCCGTATGATTTGTTCCTATTCATGCTCAGGTACACAACGTCTAATAATATCATCTACTCCTTTATAAGACGTGGTTCATCCAAAAGTAATGTCCTAAATCATAGAAGAATTTTTTCTTTTGTTGGTATGTGAAACTAGGTGGTACATATTTAACAACAATGTAATTATTATAGTTAGCATACAAAGGAGTGTTATGAGAAACATTTATTGCAGCTAGTTGTTCATCAGGGAAAAGTATCATCAATAGGTAGTGGGTCATCAAGAATATTTTGTAACCTAGACAAGTTATCAGCTACGGGGTTCTCAGCTCCTTTTCTATCAGTGATATGTAAATCAAATTCTTGTAGCTAGAGAACCCACATAATGAGTGTAGGTTTAGCATCTTTCTTATCCATAATATATTTTATAGCAGCATGATCAGTGTGAAAGATTACTTTAGAATCAACAATATAAGATCCGAATTTATCACAAGCAAAAACAATGGCTAGTAATTCGTTTTCCGTAGTAGCATAATTTCTTTGGCACCATCTAGGGTTTTACTAGAATAATGGATAAAATCTAATTTCTTATCAACTCTTTCTCCTAGAACAACACCAACATCATAATCACTGGCATCACACATAATTTGAAAAGGCAAGTTCTAATCAGGTGGTTGAACAATAGGTGCAGAAGTTAAGACTTTCTTAAGTGTTTCCAGGGCTTCTACAAAATCATCATCAAAAACAAATGGAATATCCTTTTGTAAAAGATTTGTAAGAGGCCAGGAAATTTTAGGCAAGTATTTAATAAACCTCATATGGAAACCAGCATGACCAAGAAAACAACGAATACCTTTAATATCTTTAGGACATAGCATTTTCTCAATTGCATCGAATTTAGCTTTATCCATTTCATATCCTCGTGTAGAAATTTTATGTCCCAAGACAATACCTTCATTAACCATAAAGTGGCACTTCTCCCAATTCAAGACAAGATTAGTTTGCTCACACCTATGTAGAAATCGATCAAGGTTGCTTAAGCAATCACCAAAAGAAGTTTTGTAAATGAAAAAATCATCCATGAAAACCTCAACAATCTTTTCACAAAAATCAGAGAATATAGCACTCATACATCTTTGAAAGGTAGCAGGTGCATTGCATAAACCAAAAGGCATACGTCTATAAGAATAAGTTCCAATAGGACAAGTAAAGGTGGTTTTCTCTTGATCAGGTTATGAAACAGGTATTTGAGAAAAACCAAAATATCCATCAAGAAAACAAAAGTGTGTGTGCTTAGATACTCTTTCTAGCATTTGATAAATAAAATGCAGAGGATAACTATCGTTTCTAGTTGCTTTATTTAATTTTCGGAAATCAATTACCATTGTATAGCTACTGACAATTCTTTGTGGAATAAGTTATTTTTATCATTTGGAATAATAGTAATACCTCGTTTCTTGGGGACACAATGAACGAGACTTACCCATCTACTATCCCCTATGGGATAGATTATACCTGCTTCCAGAAGCTTTAGTATTTCAGTTCTTGCCACTTCTTTCATTTTAGGATTCAAACGTCGTTGGTGATCAACAACGGGTTTATCATCAGGTTCCATATTAATCTTTTGCTGACAGAGAGTGGAACTAATGCCCTTAATATCATCTCAAGAGTACATCCAATAGTAGCTCGGTGCTTCTTCAGAATTTGCAATAATATTTCTTCTTCATGTCTTGAAAGGTTAGCACTAATAATAACATGATATATATTTTTCTCATCAAGATAAGCATATTTTGAAGTGTCAGGCAATTGTTTTAATTCAAAAACAGGATCACCTTTAGGTGGAGGAGGACCTCCTAGAGTTTAAATAGGAAAATTGTGTTTAAGAAGAGGTTATTGTTCAAAGAAGATTTTATCTATTTTACTTCTTTAGTGCATATGCATATCATTTTCATGGTCTAGCAGATATTGTTCTAGTGGATCAGTAGGAGGCACAACAATAGAAGCAAGACTAATTATTTCATCCTTACTAGGTAATTCTTTATCACGAGTTTGTCTACTAAACTTAGAGAAATTAAATTCATGAGACTCATCACCAAAGCTAACTCTGACAATTTGTTTATGACAATCTATAGTAGCATTGATAGTGTTCAAGAAAGGTCTACCAAAAATAATGGGACAAAAGTCATCTTGTGTGGAACCAAGAACTAGAAAATCAGTAGGATATTTTACTTTCCCACACAAGACGTCAACATCTCTAATAATCCCAAGTGGTGTGATGGTGTCTCTATTAGCAAGTTTAATAGCAACATCTATGTCGTGTATTTTAGCAGGTGCTATATCATTCATAATTTCTTGGTATAAGGTAAAAGGAATAGCACTCACACTAGCACCTAAATCACATAAACCATGATAACAATGATCTCCTATTTTAACTGAGACAACGGGCATGCCAACAACAGGTCTATGTTTATCTTTTTCATCTAGTTTGCCAATTCTAGTAGCTTCAGCACAGAAATAAATAACATGCCCATCAACATTTTCTAACAAGAGATCTTTAACCATAGCAACACTAGGTTCTACTTTGATTTGTTCTGATGGTCTAGGTGCTTTGATATTACTTTTGCGAACCACAGCTGAAACCTTATCATGTTCCTTTATCCTAGCAGGGAAATGTAGTTTTTCAATATAAGCACTAGGCACAACTAGATCAACATTCTAAATGATAGTTTCATCTTTAGCTAT
Organism: Triticum aestivum; assembly: GCF_018294505.1. Taxonomy (NCBI): domain Eukaryota; kingdom Viridiplantae; phylum Streptophyta; class Magnoliopsida; order Poales; family Poaceae; genus Triticum; species Triticum aestivum. The sequence continues at coordinate 594,475,811 of NC_057812.1, read as the reverse complement.
TACCGAGTATTTAGTTTATTCTTTAATAGGGCGATGATATTTAAACCACTTCTTAGGGAGAACAACATGAGTAGCAAATGATTCACAAAAAGAGGCTACTATCTCAGAGTCAAGTCCATATTTAGTGCTAAACTTGTGAAAAGCACCAGTATTCATAAAAGATTTAACACAATCAAACTCAAGCTTAATACCAGACTCTATACCTTCATTGAGTTCCCAATCTTCAGAGTTGCGTCTAATTCTTTCTAAAGGATACCACCTGAATTCAATAGTCTTCTTCATAAAAGAACCAGTACAAGAAGTATCAAGCATGGTTCGATCATTAGGAGAAAGACGAGCATAAAAGTTCTGAATAACAATTTCTCTCAAGAGCTCATGATTAGGGCATGAATATAACATTGACTTAAGCCTCCCCCGAGCTCGAGCGATACTTTCTCCTTCATGAGGACAATATATATATATATATATATATATATATATATATATATATATATATATATATATATATATATATATATATAATACCCATCACGATGAAGCAGCTGCATAGGATACTTTTTTTTGGTGAAATTCCAATTTCAATCAATTCCAGTTCCAAGATCAAATATCATCGCATAGCATATACCATGTAAATGCCTTTCCCTTCAAAGACAAAGGGAAAACCTTCTTCTTAGTTTCATCTCCAAATAAACCTGCATGCTTAAATAATCCACAAATTTGATCCACATATATCAAGTGTATATCAGGATGTTTAGTTCCATCTCCTGATGATCAAAGGGAAAGGCATTGTTCTATCATACCCGAAGGAATTCATAACCAATATTTTCAGTTGGTGCAGTAGGTTGAGGGGAAAATAATTGTGGTTCTGGTCAAGGTGAAGATACCCCGAACAAACCCCTCAAAGGATGGTTCTCCATAGTAAACAAGTGAATATAAATTTCCGCACGTATTAATAATTTTCCTTACCAATTTCCACATACCAAGAGTGCTTCACTCCCCGGAAACGGTGCTAGACAAGATTCTTTATGACCCACAAGTATAGGTGGTCAATCGTAGTCCTTTCGATAAGTAAGAGTGTCGAACCCAACGAGGAGCAGAAGGAAATGACAAGTGGTTTGCAGCAAGGTAATCTCTGCAAGCACTGAAATTGTCGGTAACGAGTAGTTTGATAGCAAAATAATTTGTAACAAGCAAGTAGCAGTAACAGTAAATAAAGTGAAGCAAGGTAGCCCAATCCTTTTGTGGCAAAGGACATGCCAAAACTATCTCTTATAATAAGCAAAGCATTCTTGAGGGTACACGGGAATTTCATCTAGTCACTTTCATCATGTTGGTTTGTTTAGTGTTCGCTACTTTGATAATTTGATATCTGGGTGGATCGGTGCTTAGGTGCTGTTCTTACTTGAACAAACCTGCTACTTATGATTAAGCCTCTCTAGAGCATCCGCAACTACGAGAAAAGTATTAGGATAAAATCTAACCATAGCATTAAACTTTTGGATCCAAATCGGTCCCTTATGAAGTAGCGCATAAACTAGGGTTTAAGATTCTACCACTCTAGCAACCCATCATCTAATAACTACTCCATAGTGTATTCTCTTAGGCCCAAATATGGTGAAGTGTCATGTAGTCGATGTTCACATGACACAACTAAGGGAATTGATACGTCTGCATCGTATCTACTTTTCCAAACTATTTTGCCCTTATTTTGGACTCTAATTTGCAAACCTGGACTGACGCTGTTTTCGGCAAAATTGCCACGGTGTTATTTTTGTGCAGAAATAAAGTTCTCAAAATGACCTGAAACTTCACAGAGAGTACTTTTGGAATATATAAAAAATATTGACGAAAGAATCAACCCAGGTGGACCCACCAGCTGTCCACAAGGGTGGGGGGCGCGCCCCCTGCCTTGTGGGTCCCACGAAGCTCCACCGACCTAAACTCAAACTCCACATATTCATGTTCGGGGTGTAAAAAATCAGAGAGAAGGATTCATTGCGTTTTATGATATGGAGCCGTCATCACCCCATGTTCTCCATCCAGAGGCCATATTTGGAGTCCGTTTGGGGCACCGGAGAGGGGAAATCATCGCCATCATCATCACCAACCTTCCTCCATCACCAATTTCATGATGCTCACCGCCGTGCGTGAGTAATTCCACTATAGGCTTGCTGGACGGTGATGGGTTGGATGAGATTTATCATGTAATCGAGTTAGTTTTGTTAGGGTTTGATCACTAGTATCCACTATGTTCTGAGATTGATGTTGCTATGACTTTGCTATGATTAATGCTTGTCACTAGGGCCTGAGTGCCATGATTTCAGATCTGAACCTATTATGTTTTCATGAATATATTTGTGTTCTTGATCCTATCTTGCAAGTTATAGTCACCTACTACGTGTTATGATCCGGCAACCCCAGAGTGACAATAGTCAGGACACTTCCCGATGATGACCATAATCTGAGGAGTTCATGTATTAACTAAGTGGTAATGCTTTGGTCCGGTTCTCTATTAAAAGGTGGCCTTAATATCACTTAGTTTCCAATAGGACCACGCTGCCATGGGAGGGTAGGATAAAAGATGTCATGCAAGTTCTTTTCCACAAGCACGTATGACTATATACAGAATACATGCCTACATTATATTGATGAATTGGAGCTATTTCTGTGTCACCCTAGGTTATAACTGTTGCATGATGAATGCCATCCAACATAATTATCCATCATTGATCCATTGCATACGAGTTCGTTTCATATCGATCTTTGCTAAGTCACCTTTCCGTTGCCACTTTTACGATTGTTACAAAACTACTACTATTACTTGTGCCACCGTTACCGTTACTTCCATACCACTTTGCTAATAAATACTTTCCTGCATATATCAAATCTTTCAGGTGTGGTTGAATTGACAACTCAGCTGCTAATACTTGAGAATATTCTTTGGCTCCCCTTTTGTCGAATCAATAAATTTGGGTTGAATACTCTACCCTCAAAAACTGTTGTGAACCCCAATACTTCTAGGTTATCAAGACCTTTTTCTGGCGCCGTTGCCAGGGAGCATAGCTCTATTCTTCGAGTCATTTGGGATTTATATCAGTTGATCACTATGAGGAATATGGAAGAGAACAAAACCAAGATCTATCCCTCTACTACGAGGGGATGTAAGGAACTACCATATAGCTCTGCACTTGATTCACCTTCTATTTTGAGTAAACTTGCAACACCTACACCTGCTATTGATTCTGATATGTCGCATGTTATTGACGATGCTACTTTTTCTATGCATAATTGCTACCTCTTGAGCACTGCGTTGGTTTTCCCTTGAAGAGGAAAGGGTGATGCAGCAAAGTAGCGTAAGTATTTCCCTCAGTTTTTGAGAACCAAGGTATCAATCCAGTAGGAGACTACACGCAAGTCCCTTGTACCTACAAAAACAAATAAGAACCTCGCAACCAACGCGATAAAGGGATTGTCAATACCTTCACGGTCACTTACGAGAGTGAGATCTGATAGAGATAATAATAATAAGATAAATACTTTTGGTATTTTTATGATATAAATTGAAAGTAAAGATTGCAAAATAAACGATGCTAGAAATAACTAGTTGACGGAAGATTAATATAATGGAGAATAGACCCGGGGGCCATAGGTTTCACTAGTGGCTTCTCTCAAGATAGCATAAGTATTACGGTGGGTGAACAAATTACCGTCGAGCAATTGATAGAAAAGTGCATAATTATGACAATATCTAGGCATGATCATGTATATAGGCATCACGTCCGCGACAAGTAGACCTAAATGATTCTGCATCTACTACTATTACTCCACACATCGACCGCTATCCAGCATGCATCTAGAGTATTAAGTTCATAAGAATAGAGTAATGCATTAGGCAAGATGACATGATGTAGAGGGATAAAATCAAGTAATATGATATAAACCCCATCTTTTTATCCTCGATGGAAACAATACAATACGTGCCTTGCTGCCCCTACTATCACTGGGAAAGAACACCGCAAGATTGAACCCAAAGCTAAGCATTTCTCCCATTGCAAGAAACATCAATCTAGTAGGCCAAACCAAACTGATAATTCGAAGAGACTTGCAAATATAACCAATCATACATAAAAGATTTCAGAGAAGAATCAAATATTGTTAATAGATAAACTTCATCATAAACCCACAGTTCATCGGATCTCGACAAACACACCACAAAAAGAGTTACATCGAATAGATCTCCAAGAAGATTGAGGAGAACATTGTATTGAGATCCAAAGAGAGAGAAGAAGGCATCTAGCTAATAACTATGGACCGAAAGATCTGAGGTAAACTACTCACACATCATCGGAGAGGCTATGGCGTTGATGTAGAAGCCCTCCGTGATTGATTCCCCCTCCGGCGGAGCTCCGAAAAAGGCCCCAAGATGGGATCTCTTGGGTACAGAAGGTTGCGGCGGTGGAAATAGGGTTTCGTGGTGCTCCTGGATGTTTTCGGGGTATATGGATATATATAAGAGGAAGAAGTAGGTCGGTGGAGCCATGAGGGGCCCACGAGGGTGGGGGCGCGCCCAGGGGGCAGGCGCGCCTCCCTGCCTCATGGCCTCCTCGTTGATTTCTTGACGTCCACTCCAAGTCCCCTGGATCACATTTGTTCCAAAAATAACTCTCCCGAAGGTTTCATTCCGTTTGGATTCCGTTTCATATTCCTTTTCTGCGAAACACCGAAATAGGCAAAAAACAACAATTTGCATTGGGCCTTGGGTTAGTAGGTTAGTCCCAAAAATAATATAAAAGTGTATAAATAAGCCCATTAACATGCAAAACAGATAATATAATAGCATGAAACAATAAAAATTATAGATACATTGGAGACGTATCAATGATGCCAATGATGATACTACTTCTTTGCTTGATAATACTGTGCCACTAGGTGAATCTCTTGATGAACAACTTGCTAGGGTTAGAGAGAATGAAATTACTCAAACTGATGAAATAATTGAAACTGAAAATTATGATTCTCTCCCTAGATATGAATTGCCTGTTGTACCTGAGGGTTGAAGGAAATATGCCCTAGAGGCAATAATAAAGTTATTATTTATTTCCTTATATCGTGATAAATGTTTATTATTCATGCTAGAATTGTATTAACTGGAAACATAATACATGTGAGAATACATAGACAAACAGAGTGTCACTAGTATGCCTCTACTTGACTAGCTCGTTGATCAAAGATGGTTATGTTTCCTAACCATAGACATGAGTTGTCATTTGATTAACGGGATCACATCATTAGGAGAATGATGTGATTGATTTGACCCATTCCGTTAGCTTAGCACTTGATCGTTTAGTTTGTTGCTATTGCTTTCTTCTTGACTTATACATGTCCTATGACTATGAGATTATGCAACTCCCGTTTACCAGAGGAACACTTTGTGTGCCACCAAACGTCACAACGTAACTGGGTGATTATAAAGGTGCTCTACAGGTGTCTCCGAAGGTACTTGTTGGGTTGGCGTATTTTGAGATTAGGATTTGTCACTCCGGTTGTCGGAGAGGTATCTCTGGGCCCACTCGATAATGCACATCACTATAAGCCTTGCAAGCATTGCAACTAATGAGTTAGTTGTGGGATGATGTATTACAGAACGAGTAAAGAGACTTGCCGGTAACGAGATTGAACTAGGTATTGAGATACCGACAATTGAATCTCAGGCAAGTAACATACCGATGACAAAGGGAACAACATATGTTGTTATGCGGTTTGACCGATAAAGATCGTCGTAGAATATGTAGGAGCCAATATGGGCATCCAGGTTCCGCTATTGGTTATTGACCACAGACATGTCTCGGTCATGTCTACATAGTTCTCGAACCCGTAGGGTCCGCATGCTTAAAGTTCGATGACGGTTATATTATGAGTTTATGTGTTTTGATGTACCTAAGGTAGTTCGGAGTCCCGGATGAGATCGGGGACATGACGAGGAGTCTCGAAATGGTCGAGACGTAAAGATTGATATATTGGGCGACTATATTCAGACATCGGAAAGGTTCCGAGTGATTCGGGTATTTATCGGAGTACCGGGGAGTTACGGGAATTCGCCGGGGAGTGTATGTGCCTTATTGGGCTTTAGGGGAAAGAGAGAGAGGCAGGCCGCGCGCCCCCCAAGGCCTAGTCCGAATTGGACTAAGGGGAAGGGCTGTGCCCCCTCCTTCCTTTTCTTCTCTTTTCCCTTTCCTTCTCTCTTACTCCTACTACTTGGAAGGGCTCCTAGTTCAACTAGGAAAGGGGGAATCCTACTCCCGGTGGGAGTAGGACTCCCCTAGGGCGCGCCATAGAGAGGGCCGGCCCCTCCCCTCCTCCACTCCTTTATATACCTGGCCAGGGGCACCCCATAGACACAACAAGTGATCCCTTGGATCTCTTAGCCGTGTGCGGTGCCCCCCTCCACCATAATCTACCTCGGACATATCGTAGTGGTGCTTAGGCGAAGCCCTGCATTGGTAGAACATCAACATCATCACCACGCCGTCGTGCTGACGGAACTCTCCCTCAAAGCTCGGCTGGATCGGAGTTCGAGGGACATCATCGAGTTGAACGTGTGCAGAACTCGGAGGTGCCGTCGTTCGGTACATGATCGGTCGGATCGTGAAGACGTACGACTACATCAACCGCGGTGTGCTAACACTTCCGCTTTCGGTCTATGAGGGTACGTGGACATACTCTCCCCTCTCGTTGCTATGCATCACCATGATCTTGCGTGTGTGTAGGAAAATTTTGAAATTACTACGTTACCCAACAGTGGTATCAGAACCAGGTTTTATGCGTTGATGTAATATTCACGAGTAGAACACAAGTGAGCTGTGGGAAATATACGTCATACTGCTTACCAGCATGTCACACTTTGGTTCGGCGGTATTGTTGGATGAAGCGGCCCGGGCCGACATTACGCGTACGCTTACGCAAAACTGGTTTTACCGCCGTGCTATGCACACAGGTGACTAGCGGGTGTCAGTTTATCCAACTTTAGTTGAACCGAGTGTGGCTACGCCCGGTCCTTGAGAAGGTTAAAACAACACTAACTTGACAAACTATCGTTGTGGTTTTAATGCGTAGGTAAGAACAGTTCTTGCTCAGCCCGTAACAGCCACGTAAAACTTGCAACAACAAAGTAGAGGACGTCTAACTTGTTTTTGCAGGGCATGTTGTGATGTGATATGGTCAAGACGTGATGAGATATAAGTTGTTGTATAAGATGATCATGTTTTGTTGAAGTTAACGGCAACTGGTAGAAGCCTTATGGTTGTCTCTTTATTGCATAAGATGCAAGCGCCAAATAATTGCTTTACTTTATCGCTATGTGATAGCAATAGTTGCAAGAGCAATAGTTGGCGAGACGACCATGTGAGGACACATTGATATAGATCAAGATGATGGAGATCATGGTGTCATGCCGGTGATGATGGAAATCATGACGATGCTTTGGAGATGGAGATCAAAGGCACAAGATGATGATGGCCATATCATGTCACATATTTTGATTGCATGTGATGTTTATCTTTTATACATCTTATTTTGCTTAGTTCGACGGTAGCTTTATAAGATGATCTCTCACTAATTAACAAGTTACAAGTGTTCTCCCTGAGTATGCACCGTTGTGAAAGTTCTTCGTGCTGAGACACCACGTGATGATCGGGTGTGATAGGATCTACGTTCAAATACAACGGGTGCAAAATAGTTGCACACGCGGAATACTCAGGTTAAACTTGACGAGCCTAGCATATAACAGATATGGCCTCGGAACACTGAGACCGAAAGGTCGAGCGTGAATCATATAGTAGATATGATCAACATAGTGATGTTCACCATTGAAACTACTCCATCTCACGTGTTGATCGGACATGGTTTAGTTGATATGGATCACGTGATCACTTAGAGGATTAGAGGGATGTCTATCTAAGTGGGAGTTCTTAAGTAATATGATTAATTGAACTTAAATTTATCATGAACTTAGTCCTGGTAGTATTAGCATATCTATGTTGTAGATCAATAGCTCGCGTTTAGCTCCCCTGTTGTATTTTCGATATGTTCCTAGAGAAAACTAAGTTGAAAGATGTTAGTAGCAATGATGCGGATTGGATATGTGGTCTGAGGTTTATCCTCATTGCTGCACGGAAGAATTATGTCCTTGATGCACCGCTAGGTGACAAACCTATTGCAGGAGCAAATGCAGATGTTATGAATGTTTGGCTAGCTCAATATCATGACTACTTGATAGTTTAGTGCACCATGCTTAAACGGCTTAGAATCGGGACTTCAAAGATGTTTTGAACGTCATGGACCATATGAGATGTTACTAGAGTTGAATTTAATATTTCAAGCAAATACCCGAGATGAGAGATATGAAGTCTCCAACAAGTTCTATAGCTACGAGATGGAGGAGAATAGCTCAAGCAGTGAGCATGTGCTCAGATTGTCTGGGTACTACAATCGCTTGAATCAAGTGGGAGTTAATCTTCCAGATAAAATATTGATTGACAGAATTCTCTATTCACCATCACCAAATTAGTAGAACCTTGTGATGAACTATAATATGCAAGGGATAGCGGAAACGATTCCCAAGCTCTTCATGATGCTGAAATCGACGAAGGTAGAAATCAAGAAAAGCATCAAGTGTTGATGGTAAACAAAACCAATAGTTTCAAGTAAAGGGACAAAGGGAAGAAAGGGGAACTTCAAGAAGAACGGCAAGCAAGTTGCTGCTCAAGTGAAAAAACCCAAGTCTGGACCTAAGCCTGAAACTGAGTGCTTCTACTTCAAAGGGACTGGTCACTGGAAGCGGAACTACCCCAAGTAATTGGCAGATAAGAAGGATGGCAAAGTGAACATAGGTATATTTGATATACATGTTATTGATGTTTACTTTACTAGTGTTTACAGCAACCCCTCAGTATTTGATGCTAGTTCAGTTGCTAAGAATAGTGACTCGAAACAGGAGTTGCAGAATGAACAGAGACTAGTTAAGGGTGAAGTGATGATGTGTATTGGAAATGGTTCCAAGATTGATATGATCATCATCGCACACTCCCTATACTTTCGGGATTAGTGTTAAACCTAAAATAAATGTTATTTAGTGTTTGCATTGAGCATGAATATGATTGGATCATGTTTATTGCAATACGATTATTCATGTAAGTTAGAGAATAATTGTTGTTCTGTTTACATGAATAAAAACTTCTATGGTCATACACCCAATGAAAATGGTTTATTGGATCTCGATCGTGGTGATAGACATTTTCATAATATTGAATCCAAAAGATGCAAAGTTAATAATTATAGTGCAACTTATTTGTGGCACTGCCGTTTAGGTTATATTGGTGTAAAGTGCATGAAGAAAATCCATGCTGATGGGCTTTTGGAATCACTTGATTATGAATCAGTTAATGCTTGCGAACCATGCCTCATGGGCAACATGACTAAGACTCCGTTCTTCGGAACAATGGAGCGAGCAACAGATTTGTTGGAAATCATACATACTGATGTATGTGGTCCGATGAATATTGAGGCTCGCAGCAGGTGTCATTATTTTCTGATCTTCACAGATGATTAGAGCAGATACGAGTATATCTACTTGATGAAACACAAGTCTGAAACATTTGAAAAGTTCAAAGAATTTCAGAGTGAAGTGGAGAATCATCGTAACAAAAATAAAAGTTTCTACGATATGATCGCAGAAGTAAAATATTTGAGTTACGAGTTTGGCCTTCAGTTAAAACAATGTGAAATAGTTTCACTACTCACGCCACCTGGAACACCACAGTGTAATGGTGTGTCCGAACGTCGTAACCGTACTTTATTAGATATGGTGCGATCTATGATGTCTCTTAGAATTTACCACTATCGTTTTGGGGTTATGCATTAGAGACACCTACATTCACATTAAATAGGGCACCATCTAAATCCGTTGAGACGACACCATATGAACTATGGTTTGGCAAGAAACCTAAGCTATCGTTTCTTAAAGTTTGAGGTTGCAATGCTTATGTAAAAAAGTTTCAACCTGATAAGCTCAAACCCAAATCGGAGAAGTGCGTATTCATAGGATACCCAAAAGAAAATGTTGGGTACACCTTCTGTCACAGATCCGGAGGAAAGATATTCATTGCTGAGAATGGATCCTTTCTAGAGAAGGAGTTTCTCTCCAAAGAAGTGAGTGGGAGGAAAAATAGAACTTGATGAGGTAACTGTACCTACTCCCTTATTGGAAAGTAGTTCATCACAGAAATCTGTTCCTGTGACTACTACAACAATTAGTGAGGAAGCTAATGATGATGATCATGTAACTTCAGATCAAGTTACTACCGAACCTCGTAGGTAAACCAGAGTGGTGCGGTAATCCTGTTTTGGAGGTTATGTTACTTGACCATGACGAACCTACAAACTCTGAGGAAGCGATGATGAGCCCAGATTCCGCGAAATGGCTTGAGGCCATGAAATCTGAGATGAGATCCATGTATAAGAACAAAGTATGGACTTTGATTGACTTTCCCAAAGATCGGCGAGCCATTGAGATTAAATGGATATTCAAGAGGAAGACGGATGTCGGTGTCAAAACCGGCGGATCTCGGGCAGCGGTCCCGAACTGTGCGTCTAAGGCAGATGGTAACAGGAGGTAGGGGATACGATGTTTTACCCAGGTTCGGGCCCTCTTGATGGAGGTAAAACCCTACGTCCTGCTTGATTATTCTTGATAATATGAGTAGTACAAGAGTAGATCTACCACGAGATCGGAGAGGCTAAACCCTAGAAGCTAGCCTATGGTATGATTGTCTGTTGTCCTACGGACTAAAACCCTCTGGTTTATATAGACACCGGAGGGGGCTAGGGTTACACAAGGTCGGTTACAAAGGAGGAGATATACATATCCGTATTGCCTAGCTTGCCTTCCACGCCAACGAGAGTCCCATCCGGACACGAGACGAAGTCTTCAATCTTGTATCTTCATAGCCCAATAGTCCGGCCAAAGGATATAGTCCGGCTGTCCGAAGACCCCCTAATCCAGGACTCCCTCAGTAGCCCCTGAACCAGGTTTCAATGACGATATGTCTGGCGCGTAGTGTTGTCTTCAGCATTGCAAGGCGAGTTCCTCCTCCGAATACAGCACAAAAGAGTTTGAATACAAGGATAGTGTCCGAACCTGCAAAATATGTTCCACATACCACCGTAGAGAGAATAATATTTTCACAAATATAATCTGCTGACACGTTTTGGCAGCATGACATCATGCCATGGCCTAGTAATTATTCGAACCGTTTTTCTTTAACCAGCCCCGCACATAACACGAGGCGGTTTCTTGACACGTCTTGTGAAAGCAGAGATCATGTTCCCCTTATTACAGGATTCTCATCAATACAAACATGGGTAACCCAACCGTGCGTGTTGGTATGACTCCTAGATCTTAGGTAAGTCTCGAACGGCCACGAGGAGGACGCCTGATATTCATCCCCTTTATAAAGGGACGAGGCTTTTACTTCTTTCCCTCCTGTGCTCAATCGAATCCTTCCACTGCCTCGAGTTCTAACACCGAAAGCCTTCAAGGCCGGTGGATGCCTTCCTCCGTCATGGAGGAGGATATCAAGAAGTTGAGGGAGGCCAGATATCTGAGCGTTGAAATTTCGCATAGGCTGCTCGCCCGAGAGAAGGTTGTCCCTACTCCCGAACCCAATGAGAGCGTTGTGTTCGTCTCCCACTTCCTCCGAGGACTAGGCCTCGCTATGGATCCCTTTGTTAGGGGTCTTATGTTCTATTACGGGCTGGATTTTCACGATCTGGCCCCGGATTCCCTTCTTCACATCTCGTCATTTATTGTCGTTTGTGAGGCCTTCCTCCGCATTACCCCTCACTTCGGCCTGTGGCTCAAGACATTCGATGTGAAGCCGAAGATGGTCGAGGGGCTATACGCAACGTGCGGAGGTGCTCTAATAAGCAAAATTGCTAACGCTCCATGGCCAAAGGGTTCCTTTCCAGAGGTGTCCGAATTGTGGCAACAGGAGTGGTTTTACGTCATAGCTCCCCAAAGTACCAAGTGGGTAGCTGCCCCCACCTTTCGCTTGGGCCCTCCACCACAACTGATGTCATGGATCAGCAAGGGGCTAAGCTGGGGTCCAGCCAAGGATGCACCAATACTACAAAGCCGTATCCGAGATCTCTTCGAGGGAGATTTCAGTCTGTTTATGGTAATGCAAGTTATGCTGGTTCGTCGGGTCCAGCCTTGCAAACACCGGCCCCTCCACATTCAGAATTTCCTCGGCATGACGCTCAAGGAGATGTACAAATCATTCTTCGGACCCCAAATAGAGTGTCCGGACACTACCAAGGACGTGGGCCTGAGCTGCAACCGCCCCGCTTCCCAAGTAAGTAATCCATGGCCGAACAAATTGTCCTTTTATTTATCATGACATCATTCTGAAGAATCGCTCTTTGACCAGGACTGGATAACAAAGGCGAAGATGATCCGGTGTTCGGCCCCCCTTCCTGAAGGCTTGGACAATCCGGTGCTGGAAAAGATGCTCGAGCTAGCACCTTGTCTGGTGCCCTCAAAGGAAGATGAAGAGGGTAATAAAGAGGGCGAAAGCGGGCCCCCATTGCTACCTATTCCAACTGAGGGAATGAGCGCCTCCGCGAGGGAGGATAACCAAGGGGAAGAATCTGACATTCTCTCTCCCTAGGGAAGGAAGAGGACTACCTCTAAAGATCCGGAAACCAAGGTTTCCAAACGGGAGAAGAAATCTCGGCCACAGGGTCCTGCCTTGGAGGGTGTTCTTGCCCACAATGTCCGCGCGCGGATCAGCCCTCTAACGAGTTGTAAGTAATCAGAAAGTACTTAATAGTGAAGATATCCTACCTTACTTCTGAGGAAAATAACTGAAGCATTTATCTTGCAGTTCGGGTCTTAGCCCTTCTCAGCAGAGCTCGTCTTCAGGGGATCTTCTTCCAGAGATGATGGGGAGAGAAACGCCTCCCCCTGCCACACCGCCTCATGAGGCGGGCGACCCCGAGGTGTCGTTGCAGAGGGTTTCTCCTGATCCGGCAAGGCCAGAAGGTAATCCTATGGCCACCCGAAGTCCTCAGTATCCGGCTCTTGAAGAGAGCAATCAAAAGAGTCTGGCACCATATGGTATGCGGTCGGACGTACTGAGGGATCTGCTAGAGCTAGCGACTATCTCAGAAGAGCACCGTACGTTGATGGGTAGAATGATTGAAAGGATTTCGTCCGCCGAAAGCGGGTTGCATGAAGCTTTTATGAGTCTATTGACGGGTTTTGAGGTACGTGAAATGATGTACATTTTTGACAGTACCGCACATTTTTAGGTGTGCCCTGTGTAGATAGTAGCCCCTGAGACTCTGGTTGTCGTCGAAAACGGCGGCAAACAGGGGATCATAGTCCCAGGTAATAACCAGACCGCCTGTATGCGCAAGTGGTTGAAGCTCCGGTGGCTAGCCGGACTGATGGGTTTGCCGAACTAAAGCGGCAACTGGATGCGGCAGATACCGACATCGTGCTTGTTAACAAGCGGCTTGACGAGACACAGGGTAGGTGATTTTTCTAGTGAATGTCACATAGTAGGAGCAGCATGATGCTAGTATCTTTAATATGCTGTGACTGCAGATGGAGCTACCACCGTGGAGACCCTTCGGGAGGAGCTTGCCCGAGCCAAGGATAAAGCAAGGAGTAGTAATGCGGCCGCTTTAAAGGCGGCCGAAGAGTTAAGGGCCGAACAGGCCGCACATTGCGGGAGCAAAGAAAAAATTGCCAAGATGGTCGTGGAGTTAAAAGAGGCTGCTCACCGTTACCGGCTTCTTCAAGAAAAAAACCGGGTGAAGGCGACAGACCTGGAGAAGGCCCAGGTGGCTGCCAAGGAAGCCCGCTCCAAAATTAGAGCGACGAAGGAGGAGCTGAATCAAACTGCGGATATCGTTTCTCTGAAGCCCTTCTTGTTGCGGACTAAGTTCGGAGATCCAAAATGTGCTCCTCTGGACCGGCTATGGAGTTTTGCGGATGAGTACATGGATTTGGCTGCAAGTGCTGCGGATGCGACCGAGTACTTCAAGGATCAGAAAGGTCCTGGAGTGGAGAAGTTGTTCTGGTCATAGTTTCACGCTCCAGTTCGTCCGCTGTTGCTGAATGAGCAATTGACCAGTTGGGCCGAGCTCCATAGATTATCCGGACTGGCCATGGGGTCCGTTGTGGATAATTTGTGGCCAGGAGGGCCAAGGGCGAATAGCTACTTTAGCTTAGTGCAACAATTCCTTGGCGCTGTGCCATGCATCGATGCTGTAAAGAGCTCGGCGTGCATAGAAGGCTCGCGGATGGCCCTTGCCCGTGTCAAAACATACTGGGCGGAGATGGATGCCACCACTGTTGCGGCACAGGGTTCGGCCATAGGCCGAGTGGCTGTCAAGCACTACTTTGAATAAGTTCTTGAAGGCGCCCGTTCGATAGACGCTCAGTGCTCGAAGAATATTATGTTTGAGTGACATGTATTTCCATTGTAAAAATAATGTTTTATTGAGTTTATCAAGGCTGTATTTATACTTTTTCCCGAAAGTACTATGATGCCTCCTGTGCGGCCGTTTATGTATATATGTATATAACCTGAAAGATGGCAGTCGTCGGCTTCAGCCCCCACGCATATAATGCGGGGGTGTTCGCAGAAGACGCGTGTTCACACTTGATCCAACGTCTTGGTCCATTAAGGAGGTGATAGCGCAGCGAACTAGGCAACCGGACTATAATGCTTTAACACTTTCACTTAGCCAGAGGAGTTTGACAGTGGGGCTACTATATAGCCCCTGGTGGCTCCGCACTCATCCGAATTCGGGGTGCGTACATGCCTAGCCGGGAAATGGCCCTTCATTAAGGCGGAGGAATCCCGAAGATTCCACTAGGTCATCGAGTGGTTGACCAGTCTCACGCTATATCATGACAGTCAGTTTTCGTCTTTCTCTACTGAGGTGCTCGTCCGGATGAACCAGGGCATAATCGCAGTAGTTCTCCTGGTGCCGCCTTAGCCGATAGAGCGGAACATAAGGCAGCAAAACACAGGAGCCGGGAAAACCTAACATTTGACCAAAGACATGATTCGGAGCTGATGCATATAAGGCCAAACTCGCGACGCCGAACACTCCCTAAGGTATTCGGTCTTTATGGTGGAAACTGGGCTTAAGCAGTGCCCTTTGTAATAAGCCCCTGGTGTCCAGGTACGTGCAATATTCTGACGTGGCCACATGCCAATACGTCAGCATCCTTCTCAATTGTACTGAGAATCCAGGGGATGTGTATCAACAAGAGACAGTAAAAAAGGTTTACGCACGGTCTTAATCTAAAAAGAATCCTTGGAATGGGTCCTTGCTGCATGTCTGCGCATGGTCTCCGTTGTGCCGTATCCTGGACGGGTGTAGCATGATGGTCATCTGTAAAAGAGAGGAACTTAGTTGAAAAGTTGTCGTGCAAAAAGGTAGGTTATACTAAAGAAACCATGTACAATTCGAGATGAGTAAAGTTTGAGCCTAATTGCCACTTGTTTGCGCGCGTTGAGCCCCTTGTATTGTAATAGGGGTATGGCCATCAAACCTGTATCGATAGGATATAGCTGCGCCGGACTCGTCTATCCGCGTCTGTGGTCTTAATGAACTGTCAAATGCTTTAGTTGGTGAGGCCGTATAGTGTGCGGCTGCCAAGGCAGCCGCACTGTCTTCGGCGCACAAGGAGCGCTCAATATTTCCATTTACTGTAATGATGCTATGTGGACCGGGCATCTTAAGCATGAGAGAAGCGTAATGCGGTATTGCCTTAAAGCGAGCGAAAGCTTCGCGTCCGAGTAGTGCTTGATAGCCACTTTGGAACGGAGCGATGTGGAAGGTTAACTTTTTGCTGCGGAAGTTATCGGGAAGGCCGAATATAATCTCTAGTAGCAGGGAGCCCGTGCAATGGGCTTCTGGTCCTGGCATTACTCCTTTAAAGGTAGTATTGCTATGGCTAATTTTTGCTGGGTCTATTCCCATGTTGCAGACTGTGTCCTGATATATCAGGTTTAAACTGCTGCCGCCGTCCATCAGGACTCGTGTGAAGTGGTATCCGTCAATTATTGGATTTAATACCAAGGCAGCCCATCCTGCACGCCGGATACTTGCCGAGTAATCCCGATGGTCAAAGGTGATCGGTTGGGATGACCAGTGGCAGAACGCCGCGGTGATACGCCCTTGGGCACGTGTCTCTAGGAGTGCCGCTTTGTTTCTCCCCTTTATCACGTGTAACACGTTGAATGTTTTGACTTCTGGTGGGAATTTCTTCTGTTCCCCAGTTCTTTTCTTGCGAGGCTCGTCCTCGTCATTGCTTGGTGTATCCTACACATTATGTTCGGCGTTGAGGTTGCCGGACTGCTTGAAAACCCAACATTCTCTATGGGTATGATTTGCAGGCTTATCGGGGGTGCTGTGGATCTGACATATGTTATCCAGAATCTTGTTTAGGCTGGACAGTTCGTCTCTATTGCCTCTGGAGGGTAGCTTTTGTTGACCTGGCCGAGAGCTTCTAAATTCGGCGTTTACCGCTGTGCTCTTCGGGCTGTTTTCTTTATTCCGGCAGCATCGTGATTTCCCGTTTCCGTCCCTGACTTCGGATGTACTTGGGTCGCTGGTGCTGCATCGGGCTAACCAGCTGTCCTCGCCCGCGCAAAAGTGGGTCATGAGACTTGTTAATGCTGCCAGTGTTCTCGGCTTTTCTTGGTCAAGGTGTCTGGCAAGACATTCGTCTCGAATGCTGTGCTTGAAAGCTGCTAAGGCTTCGACGTCTGGACGGTCGACTATTTGGTTCTTTTTAGTGAGGATCCTGCTCCAAAGCTTTCGGGCTGACTCTCCGGGCTATTGAGTTATATGACTTAAATCGTCCGCATCCGGTGGTCGGACATTGGTCCCTTGAAAATTTGCCCGAAAGGCGTCTTCGAGCTCTTCCCAGCTTCCGATGGAGTTTTCGGGGAGGCTTTTAAGCCAGTGCCGAGCTGGCCCTTTGAGCTTGAGGGGTAAGTACTTGATGGCATGGAGATCGTCTCCTCGAGCCATGTGGATATGGAGGATGTAGTCCTCAATCCAGACCCCAGGGTCTATCGTTCTGTCGCACGCCTCTATGTTTACAGGTTTGAATCCCTCTGGATCCAGCACCTCATCGGTGAAACATAGGGGGTGTGCGGCACCCCTACATTTGGGTGTACCATGGTGTTAGGATGTTTGTTGTGTTGCATTGCATGCTGGAGCGCGCTTGCGTGGCCCATATATGGATCTGGTTGCGCCGTCCTTTTGATGCGAGCCCTCGCGTGGATCACGTACTGGCTTATGTGCGGTGTTGTTTGACGCTCTATGTTGGTCACGAGGTCGCCTATCCGACCGGATGGCCGTTTTGTTTTTTAATTGCGGGGGATCTAAGGCCTCCTCATCGAATTCAGGTAGCAACTTTCGCTTCGGGTAGCTCTTGGTGTGGCGATTACCGCCATACTTCGCTGGAGTGTTGAGTACTTCACTCCATCTGATTCTGAGTGTGTCTTGTGCAGCCCTGAGCCTTTGCTTCTGCTCTTTCAGACTCCTCGCAGTGGCAACAATCCTTTGATGGGCATTCTGTTGCTCCGGGTGCCTGTCTGGTGTGATGTCGTCCGGACTGTTATCTTCGACGGAGTCAGGTTGTTCGGTTTGATTCTCCGTGTTTCCGTGGTCGGGCGATGGTTCACCCTGCTCTAACGCTGGGTCTATATGATTGTTGTTTCTGCCGAGGCGGGATTTGGAGCGGCGCTTACGCCGCCGCTTTTACTGCTTCTCGAGGGAAAAACCCTTCGCTGTGTCCTTCCTTTCCTCGTCGTCGTTTTCTTTGGGTGTGTCCACCATGTATACGTCATATGATGAAGTGGGCGTCCAGTGCCCTGTGGGCAGTGGTTCCTATTCGTCTCCTGCATTGTCGTCCATACCGTCGATGTCTTCGGAGTTGAAGTCGAGCATGTCGGTCAAATCGTCGACAGTGGCTACTAAGTGGGTGGTGGGTGGGCGGCGAATTTCTTCGTCATCCGCATCCCAATCCTGCCGGACATAGTTCGGCCAGGGCTCTCCTGACAAGGAGAGAGACCTTAATCAGTTCAGTATGTCGCTGAAGGGCGAGTGCTGAAAGATATCCACGGAGGTAAACTCCATGATCGGTGCCCAGTCGGATTCGATAGGCACGGGCGCAGGCGGTTCGGAGTCCGTCGTCGGGGAAGGATCCGGCAGCTTGGCATCACGGCTCTCGTGAAGGGTAAGGTCGATACTCGGCTTGATCGCTGATACGTCCATTTTGCATCATGCTTTTATATCAATATTTATTGCATTATGGACTGTTATTTCACTTTATGTCATAATACTTATGGCTATTCTCTCTTATTTTACAAGGTTTACATAAGGAGGGAGAATGCCGGCAGCTGGAATTCTGGGCTGGAAAAGGAGAAAATATTAGAGACCTATCCTGTGCAACTCCAAAAGTCGTGAAACTCCACGGAACATCTTAAAATAAATAAAGAAAAATCCTCACCAAAGATGAAGGCCAGGGGGCCCACACCCTGCTCACAAGGGTGGGGGGCGCCCCCCTAGGGCGCGCCCCCTACCTCGTGGGCCCCCTGGTGGCTCTCCGATGTCCATCCTCTCCTATATGAAGTCTTTCGATGAGAAAAAAATAAAAAGGAATTTTTCGAGATGAGACTCCGCCGCCACGAGGCGGAACCTTGCCGGATCCAATCTAGAGCTCCGACAGAGCTGTTCTGCCGGGGATTCTTCCCTCCGGGAGGGAGAATTCATCACCATCGTCATCACCAACGCTCCTCTCATCGGGAGAGGGCAATCTCCATCAACATCTTCACCAGCACCATCTCATCTCTTTTATCCAATTCTTGTCTCAAAGTCCGGGATTGGTGCTAGTAGGTCGCTAGTAGTGTTGATTACTCCTTGTAGTTGATGCTAGTTGGTTTATTTGGTTGAAGATCATATGTTCAGATCTTATATGCATATTATTACCCCTCTGATTATGAACATGAATATGCTTTGTGAGTAATTACATTTGTTCCTGAGGACAAGGGAGAAGTCTTGCTATTAGTAGTCATGTGAATTTGGTATTCGTTTGATATTTTGATAAGATGTATGTTGTCTAGCCTCTAATGGTGTTATGTGAACGTCGACTACATAACACTTCACCATTATTTGGGCCTAGAGGAAGGCATTGGGAAGTAATAAGTAGAGGATGGGTTGCTAGAGTGACAGAAGCTTAAACCCTAGTTTATGCGTTGCTTCATAAGGGGCTGATTTGGATCCACATGTTTCATGCTATGGTTAGGTTTACCTTAATACTTTTGTTGTAGTTGCGGATGCTTGCAATAGAGGTTAATCATAAGTGGGATGCTTGTTCAAGTAAGACAGCACCCAAGCACCGGTCCACCCACATATCAAATTATCAAAGTATCGAACGCGAATCATATGAACGTGATGAAAACTAGCTTGACGATATTCCCATGTGTCCTCGGGAGCGCTTTTCCTATTATAAGAGTTTGTTCCGGCTTGTCCTTTGCTACAAAAGGATTGGGCCACCTTGCTGCACTTTATTTACTTTTGTTACTTGTTGCTCGTTACAATTTATCTTATCACAAAACTATCTGTTACCACTTATTTCAGTACTTGCAGAGAATACCTTGCTGAAAACCGCTTATCATTTCCTTCTGCTCCTCGTTGGGTTCGACACTCTTACTTATCGAAAGGACTACGATAGATCCCCTATACTTGTGGGTCATCAAGACTCTTTTCTGGCACCGTTGCCGGGGAGTGTAGCGCCTTTGGTAGGTGGAATTTGGTAAGGAAAAATTTATATAGTGTGCTGAAATTTACTGTCACTTGTTACTATGGAAAGTAATTCTCTGAGGGGCTTGTTCGGGGTATCTTCACCCCGTACAGTAGAGCAAAGAGTTGCTCCTCAAGCTACTGAACCTATTGAAAATGAAACTCCTTTTGAATTTCCTTCGGGTATGATGGAAAAACTGCTAGCTAACCCTTTTACAGGAGATGGAACAAAGCATCCTGATGAGCACTTAATATATGTGGATGAAGTTTGTGGATTATTTAAGCTTGCAGGTATACCCGATGATGTTGCTAAGAAGAAGGTCTTCCCTTTATCTTTGAAGGGAGATGCATTGATATGGTATAGGCTATGTGATGATATGAGATCATGGGACTATAAAAGATTGAAGTTGGAATTTCATCAAAAGTATTACCCTATGCATCTTGTTCATCGTGATCGCAATTATATATATAATTTCTGGCCTCGCGAAGGAGAAAGCATCGCTCAAGCTTGGGGGAGGCTTAAATCAATGTTATATTCATGCCCCAATCATGAGCTCTCAAGAGAAATGATTATTCAAAATTTTTATGCTCGGCTTTCTGAAAACAATCGCACCATGCTCGATACTTCTTGTGCTGGCTCTTTTATGATGAAGACTATTGAATTCAGATGGAATTTATTGGATAGAATTAAACGCAACTCTGAAGATTGGGACCTCGACGAAGGTAAGGAGTCAGGTATGACACCTAAGTTTGATTGTGTTAAATCTTTTATGGACACCGATATTTTCCGTAAGTTTAGCACTAAATATGGACTTGACTCTGAGATAGTAGCTTCTTTCTGTGAATCTTTTGCTACTTATGTTGATCTCCCTAAGGAGAAGTGGTTTAAATATCATCCTCCCATAGAAGTAAAAGTAGCTGCACCTATTAAAGTTGAAGAAAAGTCTGTCACTTATAATGATCCTATTGTTCCTACTTCTTATATTGAGAAACCACCTTTCCCTGTTAGAATAAAGTATCATGCTAAAGCTTCAACTGTTGTTCGTAAAAGCAATATTAGAACTTATACACCTCCTGAGCAAGTTAAAGTAGAACCTAATATTGCTATTGTTAAAGATCTCTTGTCTGATAATATTGATGGGCATGTTATTCAGTTCGAAGGTGAAACAGCTAGAATTGCTAAACCTTGTGATAACGATAAACATAGACCTTTGGTAGGCGTGTGTGTTATTCCTGTTAAAATAGGAGATCATTGTTATCATGGCTTATGTGATATGGGTGCTAGTGCTAGTGTAATACCTATTGACTTATACGAAGAAATTAAGAATGAAATTGCACCTGCTGAGTTAGAAGGTATTGATGTCACAATTAAACTTGCCAATAGAGATACTATTTCACCAATTGGAATTGTTAGAGATGTTGAAGTCTTGTGTGGGAAAACTAAATATCCTGCTGATTTTCTTGTTCTTGGTTCCCCACAAGATAGCTTTTGTCCCATTATATTTGGTAGACCCTTCTTAAATACTGTTAATGCTACCATAGATTGCAAAAGAATGTTGTTACTGTTGGCTTGGATGATATGGTTCATGAGTTTAATTTCTCTAAATTTAGTAAACAACATCGTGAGGAAGAATTACCTAGTAAGGATGAAATTATTGGTCTTGCTTCTATTGCCGTACCTCCTAGTGATCCTTTAGAACACTATTTGCTAGACCATGAAAATGATATGTTCATGAATGAAAGAAGGGAAATAGATGAAGTATTCTTTAAACAGGAACCTATTCTGCAACACAATTTGCCTGTTGAAATTTAGGGGATCCTCCTCCACCCAAGGGTGATCCCGTGTTTGAGCTTAAACCTTGCCTGATAATCTTAAATATGCTTATCTTGATGAAAAGAAGATATATCCTGTTATTATTAGTGCTAACCTTTCAGAGCATGAAGAAGAAAGATTATTGAAAACTCTGAAGAAGCATCGTGCTGCTATTGGATATACTCTTGATGATCTTAAGGGCATTAGTCCCACTCTATGTCAACATAAAATAAATTTGGAAGCAGATGCCAAACCCGTTCGTGATCCTCAACGACGTCTGAATCCTAAAATGAAAGAAGTGGTAAGAAAAGAAATACTAAAGCTTCTGGAGGCAGGTATAATCTATCCCATTGCTGATAGTGAGTGGGTAAGTCCTGTCCATTGTGTCCCTAAGAAGGGAGGTATTACTGTTGTTCCTAATGATAAAGATGAATTGATTCCACAAAGAATTATCACAGGTTATAGGATGGTAATTGATTTCCGCAAATTAAATAAAGCTACTAAGAAAGATCATTACCCCTTACCTTTTATTGATCAAATGCTAGAAAGATTATGCAAACATACACACTATTGCTTTCTAGATGGTTATTCTGGTTTCTCTCAAATACCTGTGTCGGCTAGAGATCAATCAAAGACTACTTTTACATGCCCTTTTGGTACTTTTGCTTATAGACGTATGCCTTTTGGTTTATGTAATGCACCTGCTACCTTTCAAAGATGCATGATGGCTATATTCTCTGACTTTTGTGAAAAGATTTGTGAGGTTTTCATGGACGACTTTTCCGTCTATGGTTCCTCTTTTGATGATTGCTTGAGCAATCTTGATCGAGTTTTGCAGAGATGTGAAGAAACTAATCTTGTCTTGAATTGGGAAAAGTGCCACTTTATGGTTAATGAAGGTATTGTCTTGGGGCACAAAGTTTCTGAAAGAGGTATTGAAGTTGATAAAGCCAAGGTTGATGCTATTGAAAAGATGCCATGTCCCAAGGACATCAAAGGTATAAGAAGTTTCCTTGGTCACGCCGGATTTTATAGGAGGTTCATTAAGGACTTCTCAAAAATTTCTCGGCCTCTGACTAATTTATTGCAAAAAGATATACCATTTGTCTTTGATGATGATTGTGTAGAAGCATTTGAAATACTTAAGAAAGCATTAGTCTCTGCACCTGTTGTTCAGCCACCTGATTGGAATTTACCCTTTGAAATTATGTGTGATGCTAGTGATTATGCTGTAGGTGCTGTTCTAGGGCAAAGAGTTGATAAGAAATTAAATGTTATTCATTATGCTAGTAAGACTCTAGACAATGCTCAAAGAAATTATGCTACTACTGAAAAAGAGCTTTTAGCAGTTGTATTTGCTTGTGATAAGTTCAGACCTTATATTGTTGATTCTAAAGTAACTATTCAAACTGATCATGCTGCTATTAAATACTTATGGAAAAGAAAGATGCTAAACCTAGACTTATTAGATGGGTTCTCTTGCTACAAGAATTTGATTTGCATATTGTTGATAGAAAGGGAGCTGAGAACCCTGTTGCAGACAACTTGTCTAGGTTAGAAAATGTTCTTGATGACCCACTACCTATTAATGATAGCTTTCCTGATGAACAATTAAATGTTATAAGTACTTCTCGTAGTACTCCATGGTATGCTGATTATGCTAATTATATTGTTGCTAAATTTATACCACCTAGCTTCACATACCAGCAAAAGAAAAAGTTTTTCTATGATTTAAGACATTACTTTTGGGATGACCCACATCTTTATAAAGAAGGAGTAGATGGTGTTATTAGACGTTGTGTACCTGAGCATGAACAGGAACAGATCCTACGCAAGTGTCATTCCGAGTCTTATGGAGGACACCACGCTGGAGATAGAACTGCACATAAGGTATTGCAATCTGGTTTTTATTGGCCTACTCTCTTCAAGGATGCCCGTAAGTTTGTCTTGTCTTGTGATGAATGTCAAAGAATTGGTAATATTAGTAGACGTCAAGAAATGCCTATGAATTATTCACTTGTTATTGAACCATTTGATGTTTGGGGCTTTGATTATATGGGACCTTTTCCTGCCTCTAATGGATACACACATATTCTAGTTGCTGTTGATTACGTTACTAAGTGGGTAGAAGCTATTCCAACTAGTAGTGCTGATCATAACACTTCTATTAAAATGCTTAAAGAAGTTATTTTCCGAGGTTTGGAGTCCCTAGATATTTAATGACTGATGGTGGTTCACACTTTATTCATGGTGCTTTCCGTAAAATGCTTGCTAAATATGATGTTAATCATAGAATTGCATCTCCTTATCACCCTCAGTCTAGTGGTCAAGTAGAGTTGAGCAATAGAGAGCTCAAATTAATTTTGCAAAAGACTGTTAATAGGTCTAGAAAGAATTGGTCCAAGAAACTTGATGATGCATTATGGGCTTATAGAACTGCATACAAAAATCCTATGGGTATGTCTCCGTATAAAATGGTTTATGGAAAAGCATGTCACTTACCTCTCGAACTAGAACATAAGGCATATTGGGCTATTAAAGAGCTCAACTATGATTTTAAACTTGCCGGTGAGAAGAGGTTATTTGATATTAGCTCACTTGATGAATGGAGAACCCAAGCTTATGAAAATGCCAAGTTGTTTAAAGAAAAAGTTAAAAGATGGCATGACAAAAGGATACAAAAGCGTGAGTTTAATGTAGGTGATTATGTATTGCTATACAACTCTCGTTTAAGATTTTTTGCAGGAAAACTTCTCTCTAAATGGGAAGGCCCCTATGTTATCGAAGAGGTCTATCGTTCCGGTGCCATAAAAATCAACAACTTCGAGGGCACAAATCCGAAGGTGGTAAACGGTCAAAGAATCAAACATTATATCTCAGGTAATCCCATAAATGTTGAAACCAATATTATTGAAACCGTAACCCCGGAGGAATACATAAGGGACACTTTCCGGAACGTTTCAGACTCCGAAAAGGAATAGGTATGTGGTACGGTAAGTAAACCGACTCCGAAACAATTTTTAAGGCAATATTTCTCCGTTTTGGAATATTTAGAAAAATAGAAAAATAAGTAGCAGTCCGGGAAGGACACGAGGGCCCCACGAGGGTGGTGGGCGCGCCCTACCCCCCTGGGTGCGCCCCCCTACCTCGTGAGCACCTCGTGTGCCTTCCGGACTTCGTTTTCTTGCACGTTACGTATTTTGGTCGGTAAAAATTCATTATCTAACCTCCCGAAAGTTTTGACTCCCATATCACGCAAATATCCTCTGTTTTCGTTTTGAGTTGTCCTGTTGCAGATTAAATCAACATGTCTTCCCAGGATTCGGAAGGAGGAAGATATGTGGATGATTACTTATCAGATCCAAAGGTATATGGAGATGTGGAACATGATGGATGGACCACGGAGGAAGAAGAGGACTATGAACCCAAGGGGAAGGAGGAGACTAGCTCAGATGAAGATGAAGCACCATTACCTCAACCTGGGGACATGCACGTGGAGTTCAAAAAGTCAAGTCTCCTTGATAGGGTAAAGAAACCCAAGTTCGTGTTTATCCCTTATCGTCTCTTGCAGGAAAATAAGCAGGACCTATGCAAAAAGATATTAACCCTGGAGTGGGAGATTGATGATCTGAGGGATCAAAATGCCGTCCTCAAGCGCAAATTAAGGGAGGAGCCTAAGCCTGCATCATCAACAACACCTCCACCTTCTTCACCAACAAAGAAGGAGATATAATCACATGGGTATGGGCACTCCCCTTGGCAACTGCCAAGCTTGTGGGAGGTGCCCCGGTATCGTATCACAATCACAACTCCTATCTTTGTCGTTTTTCTTAGTTCGATCCTATTAGTAGTATCTTGATCTAGTAGAATAAACTTTATGGCATGATCTAGTTTTGAGTTTTGCTTTATGATCTCTATTTGTTATCGAGTCCGTGAGCTATATATAATAAAGATTAGTGTTGAGTCAAGGGCTTGATTATTTTGCCACGATCTTGGGTGAATAAAAGAAAAGAGAAAAAGAATAAAAAGAAACAAAGAGTTCATATTGATCTTATTAAGAGTAATGGCTACACATAGAAATAGTATGATGATTAAAAGTTGTTGGGAGTTGGCAGACATAGCTTTGGTCATTGTTGCAATTAATAGGAAGTAATAAGT
The DNA here is from genome assembly GCF_018294505.1 of Triticum aestivum. Taxonomy (NCBI): domain Eukaryota; kingdom Viridiplantae; phylum Streptophyta; class Magnoliopsida; order Poales; family Poaceae; genus Triticum; species Triticum aestivum. The sequence continues at coordinate 594,449,944 of NC_057812.1, read as the reverse complement.
AAAGAGAGGTTTTCACGTATAGATATATTATCATTGACATCTTTTATGATTGGGAGCACTCATTAAAATATGACATGCTAAAGAGTTGATGTTGGACAAGGAAGACAACGTAATGAGTTATGTCTTTCTTATATCTGAGATAAAGTATGTTGTCATGGATCTTCTAACTTGTTGCGCTTGCCTTTCCCCCTCATGCTAGCCAAATTCTCAGCACTAAGTAGAAATACTACTTGTGCTTCCAAAATCCCTAAATCAGTTTTGCCATGAGAGTCCACCATATCTACCTATGGATTGAGTAAGATCCTTCAAGTAAGTTGTCATTGGTGCAAAGCAATAAAAATTTCTCTAAACATGTATGATTGATTGGTGTGGGAGAAATAAGCTTTATACGATCTTGTGATGTGGATGTAATAAAAGCGACAGACTGCATAATAAAGGTTCATATCACAAGTGGCAATATAAAGTGACGTTCTTTCGCATTGAGATTTTGTGCATCCAACCATAAAAGCGCATGGCAACCTCTGCTTCCCTCTGCGAAGGGCCTATCCTTTACTATTATCTTCTACCTATACAAGAGTCATGGTGATCTTCACCTTTTCTTTTTTATTTTATCCTTTGGCAAGCTCAGCATGTTGGAAAGAACATGATATATATATCTAATTGGATGTAGGGGAGCATGAACCATTATTGTTGACATTACCCTTGAGGTAAAATGTTGTGGGGCAAAACTATAAGCCCCTAACTTTCTCTGTGTCCGATTAAAACCCCGTAACCACAAGTATTGCGTGAGTGTTAGCAATTATGGAGGACTAAATGATAGTTGAGTATGTGGACTTGCTTTTTAGCTCTGACATAGACTCTTTCCGATGTTATGATAAATTGCAATTGCTTCAATGACTGAGATTATAGTTTGTCAGAGCCCAATAAGGTTTATGATTTATACTCTTGCATTGTGAATAGATCATCACTTGAACATAAGTAATCATATGACAAAATCTATATATGTTGCTGTTATGAGAATAATCATGATGCCTTCATGTCCGTATTTTGTTTTTATCGATGCCTCTACCTCTAAACATGAGGACATATTTATTGTTATCGGCTTTTCGCTTGAGGACAAGCGAGGTCTATGCTTGGGGGAGTTGATACGTCCATTTTGCATCATGCTTTTATATCAATATTTATTGCATTATGGACTGTTATTTCACTTTATGTCACAATACTTATGGCTATTTTCTCTTATTTTACAAGGTTAACATAAGGAGGGAGAATCCATGCAGCTGGAATTCTAGGCTGGAAAAGGAGCAAATATTAGAGACCTATCCTGCGCAACTCCAAAAGTCCTGAAACTCCATGGAACATCTTAAAATAAATAAAGAAAAATCCTCGCCAAAGATGAAGGCCAGGGGGCCCACACCCTGCTCACGAGGGTGGGAGCGCCCCCCTACCTTGTGGGCCCCCTGGTGGCTCTCCGACGTCCATCTTCTCCTATATGAAGTCTTTCGATGAGAAAAAAATAAAAAGGAACTTCTCGGGACGAGACTCCGCGCCACGAGGCGGAACCTTGGCGGATCCAATCTAGAGCTCCGGCAGAGCTGTTCTGCCGGGGATACTTCCCTCCAGGAGGGGGAAATCATCACCATCGTCATCACCAACGCTCCTCTCATCGGGAGAGAGCAATCGCCATCAACATCTTCACCAGCCCCATCTCATCTCCAAACCCTAGTTCATCTCTTGTATCCAATTCTTGTCTGAAAGTCAGGGATTGGTGCTAGTAGGTTGCTAGTACTGTTGATTACTCCTTGTATTGATGCTAGTTGGTTTATTTGGTGGAAGATCATATGTTCAGATCTTATATGCATATTATTACCCCTCTGATTATGAACATGAATATGCTTTGTGAGTAATTACGTTTGTTCCTGAGGACAAGGGAGAAGTCTTGCTATTAGTAGTCATGTGAATTTGGTATTCGTTTGATATTTTTATAAGATGTATGTTGTCCAGCCTCTAGTGGTGTTATGCGAACGTCGACTACATCACACTTCACCATTATTTGGGCCTAGAGGAAGGCATTGGGATGTAATAATTAGATGATGGGTTGCTAGAGTGACAGAAGCTTAAACCCTAGTTTATGCATTGCTTCGTAAGGGACTGATTTGGATCCACATGTTTCATGCTATTGGTGGGTTTACCTTAATACTTTTGTTGTAGTTGCGGATGCTTGCAATAGAGGTTAATCATAAGTGGGATTCTTGTTCAAGTAAGAATAGCACCCAAGCACCGGTCCACCCACATATCAAATTATCAAAGTATCAAACGCGAATCATATGAACGTGATGAAAACTAGCTTGACTATATTCCCATGTGTCCTCGGGAGCGCTTTTCCTATTATAAGAGTTTGTTCCGGCTTGTCCATTGCTACAAAAGGATTGGGCCACCTTGCTGCACTTTATTCACTTTTGTTACTTGTTGCTCATTACAATTTATCTTATCACAAAACAATGTGTTACCACTTATTTCAGTACTTGCAGAGAATACCTTGCTGAAAATCGCTTATCATTTCCTTCTACTCCTTGTTGGGATCGACACTCTTACTTATCGAAAGGACTACGATAGATCCCCTATATTTGTGGGTCATCAATCGCCACTGAGGATATGGCCTCCGTGGCGGGGTCTATCCACCCGTCCATGGATGGCACAACTGGTTCCGAATTGAGGGTCGGAGCAGTTGCTGGTGCGATCTCCTGAACACTGTCCGATGGTAGAGCTAAATCATGCTCGCCATGACCGTGTGGCGCACTAGACAAGGGCTCGAATCCGTCGAAGATCAAATCTCCGCGGATATCGGCCGTGTAGTTTAAGCTTCCGAACCAGACCTGGTGGCCAAGGGCGTAACTCTCGATCAGCTCCAGATGGCCAAGCGAGTTCACCCGCAGTGCGAAGCCGCCGAATACAAAGATCTGTCCGGGGAGAAAAGTCTCACCCTGGACTGCATCAGTATCGATGATTGAAGGAGCCATCAAGCCTAATGATGACGACACAGAGGAACTCTCAATGAAAGCACCAATGTCGGTGTCAAAACCGGCGGATCTCGGGTAGGGGCTCCCGAACTGTGCGTCTAAGGCGGATGGTAACAGGAGGCAGGGGACACGATGTTTTACCCAGGTTCGGGCCCTCTTGATGGAGGTAAAACCCTACGTCCTGCTTGATTATTCTTGATAATATGAGTAGTACAAGAGTATATCTACCACGAGATCGGAGAGGCTAAACCCTAGAAGCTAGCCTATGGTATGATTATCTGTTGTCCTATGGACTAAAACCCTCCAGTTTATATAGACACCGGAGCGGGCTAGGGTTACACAAGGTCGGTTACAAAGGAGGAGATATACATATCCGTATTGCTTAGCTTGCCTTCCACGCCAAGGAGAGTCCCATCCGGACACGAGACGAAGTCTTCAATCTTGTATCTTCATAGCCCAACAGTCCGGACAAAGGATATAGTCCGGCTGTCCGGAGACCCCCTAATCCAGGACTCCCTCAACGGACGTTGATAGTAGTCTTACTATCTACAAAGCTAGAATTGTCACAAAAGGTTTTCGACAAGTTCAAGGTGTTGACTACAATGAGAGTTTCTCACTCGTATCTATGCTTAAGTCTGTCTGAAGCATGTTAGTAATTGCCACATTTTATGAAATCTAGCAAATGGATAAACAAAATTTCATTCCTTAATGGATTTATTAAAGAAGAGTTGTATATGATGCAGCAAGAAAGTTTTGTCAATCCTAAAGGTGCTAACAAAATATGCAAGCTCCAGCGATTCATCTATGGACTGGTGCAAGCATCTCGGAGTTAGAATATACGCTTTGATAAGTTGATCAAAGCATATAGTTTTATACAGACTTGCGGTGAAGCCTATATTTACAAGAAAGTGAGTAGGAGCACTACAGCATTTCTGATAAGTATATGTGAATGACATATTGCTGATTGGAGATAATGTAGAATTATTCTGCAAAGCATAAAGGAGTGTTTGAAAGGAGTTTTTCAAAGAAAGACCTCGGTGAAGCTGCTTACATATTGAGCATCAAGATCTATAGAGATAGATCAAGACGCTTGATAAGTTTTTCAATGAGTACATACCTTGACAAGATTTTGAAGTAGTTCAAAATGGAATAGTCAAAGAAAGAGTTCTTGCCTGTGTTACAAGGTGTGAAACTGAGTAAGACTCAAAGCCCGACCACGGTAGAAGATAGAAAGAGAATGAAAATCATTCCCTATGCCTTGGACATAGGTTCTATAAAATATGCCATGCTGTGTACCAGATCTATTGTATACCCTACACTGATTTTGGCAAGGGAGTACAATAGTGATCTAGGAGTAGATCACTGGACAACGGTCAAAATTATCTTTTGTGGAATAAGGATATGTTTCTCAATTATGGAGGTGACAAAAAGGTTCGTCGTAAAGGGTTACGTCGATGCAAATTTTGACACTGATCTAGAGGACTCTAAATCTCAATCTGGATACATATTGAAAGTGGGAGCAATTAGCTAGAGTAGCTCCGTGCAGAGCATTGTTGACATAGAAATTTGAAAAATACTTACGGATCTGAATGTGGCAGACCCATTGACTAAACTTCTCTCACAAGCAAAACATGATCACACCTTAGTACTCTTTGGGTGTTAATCACATAGAGATGTGAACTAGATTATTGACTAGTAAACCCTTTGGGTGTTGGTCACATGTCAATGTGAACTATGGGTGTTAATCACATGGTGATGTGAACTATTGGTCTTAAATCACATGGCAATGTGAACTAGATTATTGACTCCCGTGCAAGTGGGAGTCTGAAGGAAATATGCCCTAGAGGCAATAACAAAGTTATTATTTATTTCCTTATATCGTGATAAATGTTTATTATTCATGCTAGAATTGTATTAACTGGAAACATAATACATGTGTGAATACATAGACAAACAGAGTGTCACTAGTACGCCTCTACTTGACTAGCTCGTTGATCAAAGATGGTTATGTTTCCTAACCATAGACATGAGTTGTCATTTGATTAATGGGATCACATCATTAGGAGAATGATGTGATTGACTTGACCCATTCCATTAGCTTAGCACTTGATTGCTTGGTTTGTTGCTATTGCTTTCTTCATGACTTATACATGTTCCTATGATTATGAGATTATGCAACTCCCATTTACCGGAGGAACACTTTGTGTGCCACCAAACGTCACAACATAACTGGGCGATTATAAAGGTTCTCTACAGGTGTGTCCGAAGGTACTTGTTGGGTTGGTGTATTTTGAGATTAGGATTTGTCACTCTGATTGTCGGAGAGATATCTCTGGGCCCACTCAGTAATGCACATCACTATAAGCCTTGCAAGCATTGCAACTAATCAGTTTGTTGCGGGATGATGTATTACAGAAGGAGTAAAGAGAGTTGCCGGTAACGATATTGAACTAGGTATTGAGATACCGATGATCGAATCTCGGGAAAGTAACATACCGATGACAAAGGGAACAACGTATGTTGTTATGCGGTTTGACCGATAAAGATCTTCGTAGAATATGTAGGAGCCAATATGAGCATCCAGGTTCTGCTATTGGTTATTGACCGAAGTCGTGTCTCATTCATGTCTACATAGTTCTCGAACCTGTAGGGTCCGCATGCTTAAAGTTTGATGGCGATCATATTATGTGTTTATGTGTTTTGATGTACCAAAGGTAGTTCGGAGTCCCGGATGAGATCGGGGACATGACGAGGACTCTCGAAATGGTCGAGACATAAAGATTGATATATTGGACGACTATATTCGGATATCGGAAAGGTTCCGAGTGATTCGGGTATTTATCGGAGTACCGGGGAGTTACGGGAATTCGCCGGGGAGTGCATAGGCCTTATTGGGCTTTAGGGGAAAGAGAGAGAGGCAGGCCGCGCCCCCCCAAGGCCTAGTCCAAATTGGACTAAGGGGAAGGGCTGTGCCCCCTCCTTCCTTTTCTTCCCTTTTCCCTTTCCTTCTCTCTTACTCCTACTACTTGGAAGGGCTCCTAGTTCAACTAGGAAAGGGGGAATCCTACTCCCGGTGGGAGTAGGACTCCCCTAGGGCGCGCCATAGAGAGGGCCGGCCCCTCCCCTCCTCCACTCCTTTATATACGTGGCCAGGGGGCACCCCATAGACACAACAATTGATCCCTTGGATCTCTTAGCCGTGTGCGGTGCCCCCCTCCACCACAATCTACCTTGGTCATATCGTAGTGGTGCTTAGGCGAAGCCCTGCGTCGGTAGAACATCAACCTCGTCACCACACCGTCCTGCTGACGGAACTCTCCCTCAAAGCTCGGCTGGATCAGAGTTCGAGGGACGTCATCGAGTTGAACGTGTGCAGAACTCGGAGTTGTCGTGCGTTCGGTATTTGATCGGTCGGATTGTGAAGACGTATGACTACATCAACTGTGTTGTGCTAACGCTTCCGCTTTCGGTCTATGAGGGTACGTGGACATACTATCCCCTCTCGTTGCTATGCATCACCAAGATCTTGCATGTGCGTAGGAATTTTTTTAAATTACTACGTTACCCAACAAGGGTTATATTATGGATGAAGAAACTGCTAGAGACTTTTTTGCTTGCAATGATAGAGATGATCTTAAGAAACTGCTAGCTAAGCTGAAAGAAAATTCTTTGAATGCTAGAATGCAATATGATCCTAAGTTTGCTACTTCACCTATCTTTGTTACTTGCAAGGATTATGAATTTCTGTCTATCCTGAGTTAATTACCGTGGTTGAATCTGATCATTTCTATTGTTATGAATCTGAAACTATTGTGTCACATCTTACTAAATTGAATGATATAGCCAACCTATTTGCTCACGAGGAAAAAATTCACCATTACTATTTCTTTTGCTCCTGGTTGTGTGCGTAGTCCCCATGATATGATTTTACTATTTCTTTGAAAAATATTTCCCCACTCATAAGAAACAAGTTGCCTTAAGGGAAATATTTAACTTTGTGCAAATTGAAGGAGAGAGTCTCCCACAATCTGGGGGAGGCTTCTCCAATTACTTAATGCTTTGCCTGATCATCCTCTGAATGAAAATGAAGTACTTGATATCTTTATAATGGACTAACCGATGCTTTAGGGACCACCTAGATAGTTGTGCTGGTTGTGTTTTCGGGGAACAAACTATTGAGCAAGCTGAATTGCTATTGAATAATATATTCAGTAATGATAATGATTGGACACTTCCTGAACCAACTCCTATGCCAACTCCAAAGAAAATATGAATTCTATTTCTCAGTGTAACATCCCAATTTTCAACTTGGATATTAAACACAGGTCATCATATGCATATCATATTTTATTTGCATTTTGATTGTGATCCTAGAAATCTTAAGCAACTCAAGGACCCAAGGAGAGAGTTGGATATTTCATAAGTTTTCACATTTGAATTTTCTCAAATTTTAAAAGAGGATCAATTTGATTTTAATAATTTTTCTCTCCAAAATATTTCCAATATTAAATAAATGAGAGGAGATAAACTAACTTCTCCAAAATCAGAGGGGGATATTGGAAGAAAAATATTAAATTCAAATAAACATTTTATTTGGAATTTTAGTGCTATTTTATTTGAATTAGAAAAAATATGCATTTTTCAAAATTGCATTATTAGGCCAGAAAAATGTTCACATTGTTCGAAATATTTTATTTAGACGGTGAAAATTGTTTTTGGCATTTTTAGAATTTATTTATATTATTAGAATTTTTCTTTGGTGGATTTTTTTAGAAAAAACAAATCTCTCCGGGCCGACCAAACTGGGCCGCGCCCAGCCCAACCGGCCCAGCAGGCGACCGCCGTCTTTTCCCCCGCGCGGGAGCCGCTCCGCCACCGCCAGCCGTGTCCAGCTCGGACACGCCTCCCGAGGCCGGTGCCCCCTCGCCCAAGCCACCCCGCCGCTGCCTCGCCCCCCTCTTTTTAAGGAGCCACCTCGGCCCCCTCTCCTCCCCAAGCCGCCAGCCGCCGCCACCGCCCAAGCAGCAACAGCAGCAGCGCCCCGCCGCCTCCTGCCACGCTCGTCGTCGCCTGCCGCCCCGCCCGCCGCCGCCTCTCCGCCGCCGCGCCGCCGCCCGCAACACCGCCCCCCCCCCCCCCCCCCCCCGTCGTTGCCTCGTCGGATCTCGCCGCCGCCGGTCTTTTTTGATGAACCGGTAAAAACCGTCGCCGTCGTCCAATTTTTCTTTGGTTTTTCATTTTGGATCGAATAGATTGGTTTTTTGGTTCCGCTATTTAGGGAACGTTCGCCCGAACGAATCTATTCGCGAACGCGTTCGTTTGTTCGTCTTTGTTAACAAACGTTTGTTCGTTAGCCTTTTCTTTTTATTTTATTTTTTGGCCAGGGACCTATCCACGATTATTTTTATCGCAGATTAGCCCCTCTTTTTCAAACGCTCACAACTTTTTAACCGTTCGTCCAAATCCAGTGAAACCAACACCAAAATCTTTCTAGTTAATCAACTTGAACATGGTTTTGACCAATTAAAATTTGGTTGCAAGCAGATTTGAATTTGAACTTCTTTTTTACCGCAGTTTGAGTATTGTAGCTCTGATTCAATTGATTCTTTTTGCAAATCGAAGCTCTTCAGTTGAACTTTTGATTTGGATCCTTTCTCTTAAGTTTTACCCTTGCATCTATTGCTTGAGTGATTATGTATGTTATTGTTTGTTTGCGATAGAGTTTCCGGAGTGTGAAGCGTGCTACTACGAGTCACTAGGGTTTTCAGATCGTCAGCAAGGCAAGTTACACTTTGATCATACCCCCCTTATTACCCAGTTTTAGGCATTAGTCTCAATCCTCAAACACTGCATGGTTAGGACTTGAATACTTGTGGGTACTGGGAAGTAGTGATGAGGTAGTACCTATTGCCTTTATTTTTCAATCCCTGGGAGTTACTTCTACGTTATGCTTATATTGCTATGCTATGCTTGTAGACGTGGTTTGGTTTGAGTGATCCATGGCAGATGTGAGAGTTTAATTAATGGTTAAACTTAAGGTGGCTACTTTAATACACATCTGGGTGGATTGGTTGAGGCACCCTGGAGCACCCAGTGGTTGTCTGGGCACCTGGAGCAATGCAGTGTTGTCTTGGGATATCCCGGAGTATCCGTGTGATCATCCTATGGTTTGCCACCTAGGCTCAAAGGGATCATAAGATTATTCATGCTAGAAACTTCCGTGTGCAGCCACAAGCCATTATGGGCTTTGGCATAGTTGACTAAGTTGTGTGACCTCTTTTAGTGGTAGGCTAGCAGATGTAGGGGATGTAGGTGGTACTGTCTACCCAGAGTAAAGAGTTAATGCTTCTGAAAGACTGTGCCTCGGTCATCCATTTCTCAAACACCTTGTAGTGCAAGAAATCAAACAGAGGAGATCGAGTCTTGTGGGGAAAAGTGCTCAAACCTCTAGAGAGTGTACAAACTAATCATGATTAGCTGTGTCCCCGGTTATGGACATCTTGAGTATTTGGTACTTGAATTATTGATTTGATCTCATCACTATATTAATTAATTTGTTGGGTTGATGATTATTAATTTGGGATTGAGTTGGAGGAACCTTCTCAATGTTTTCAACAAACTTTGTAGTTAAATAAAATTTATTCCTTTGTTGTAGGGAAAAATTAGCTTTCTACAAAAATAACCATAGAGCCTCCACCAGCCAAATATGCATATAGTTATAGCTGCTACATGTTCATTGCTCTACAGTGTTATTTTGCCAGCATATTCCATGTGCTGACCCATTTCGGGCTGCAACGTATTATGTTGCAAACCTTTTAGACGAAAATTAAGGTGCGCTAGGTCGTTGTCTTGCACTCAGCTATGCCGTTGGAGTTGATGGACTCACTTTACCTTCGAAGCCTTCTGCTGTTATCTTCATTAGATGGCCTTTAGCCTTATTATTGTAATAAGTAATCTCTTTTGAGATATTCAATGTAATAAGTCTGTGATTGAAACTATGTCATAAATCCATCAAGTACTGTGTGTGTCAGCATTACCGATCCAGGGATGACACTTATGCACAGAGATTTGACCGTTTGAGGTTGGATCGCTACAAGATGGTATCAGAGTACACGCTGACTGTAGGACATGACCACTAAGATGAGCCATAGGTCAATCTTCTCTACTCATTTCTGACTCTTCTCCACTTTCCACTCTATAGATGGCAGATTCAAGGAACAAGTTTGCTCAACCAGATGAAGACACCCCTTTTGGACGACACTTGAAGGAGGCCAGTAGATACCTAAACATCAGAATACCAAGCTTCACCGGGACCTGCACCGCCACTCTACCTGAAGAAAAGCGCTGGACCATTCGAGTACATGTCCCAGGAAGAACATTCATACCAGTGACTGAGCCCATAGAGTTTTTCTTTGATTCACCAACCTGGAGTCTAGGAAAGAGCATGGCAGCGCACATCGCCATGGGACGCATCGATGAAGTTTACTATAAGGATCTTAAGTACACCATATACCATGTATGTGGATGCCGAGATGAGCAATAGGAGATGATCAGCACCAGGAGGGACAAATCCGTTGCATCCTACATCTAGGAGTTAAACCAGCACATTCGCCATCAGGAAAATCAAATGTGCGCCAGCATCAAGATCTGAAGAAGGTGATGACCAGGAACATGGAGCTAGAAGAGGAACTGAAGTCCACACGCGATGGATATGAATAGGAAATTGTAGTTCTACTAGAGAAGAATGAAGACGTGAAGAAGAAGCTTGGAGTATTCATGGGAGACCCCGCACCAGGAGGAGATGACGATCATCCCGAGGACTACATCATCATCAACGACACCGACTCCGACCACGACAATGATGGTGACTATGAAGACGAAGCTGGAGCAGATATCATGGAATCTTCTTCCGATCAAAATTTCTAGTCGACCACCATATTATCAGTAGTATACCCCATGTATATAGAATAGTCCAAATACTTTGTAACGGTAGCTAGATCAATTGTATGCCTTGTTTGAATTGAGTGGTGTGTTATGAATGTGTTTGTCTCATGTGCATATGGGTAGTGATTTTCCCCTTAGACTCCACTCTATTCTAATCTCTCCCATCTAAACCTATCAGATGCCTCCAAGACGTGACCCCGGATTTGTTTTCCCACCGGAGCTCACCTAGCTGATCCAATAGCAGAATGCCTTGATGCAGCTATTAGTCCAGAACCAGGGGAACAACAACAACAACAACAATTCGGCGCCACCACCTCCAGTAAACAACTTAGCTCGTTTTCTGAGGTTGAATCTGCCGGTGTTTTCCAGTAGCACCGAGCCGGTAGTTGCTGATGATTGGTTCCGCGGGATTGGAAGGGAGTTGACCACCGCAGGTTGCACAGATGCTGAGAAGATGTGCTTTGCCGGACATCAATTGGATAGACCAGCAGCCTCATGGTGGGAGAATTACACAGCCACTTTGCCATAGCCAATGTCACGTGGGATCAGTTCCAGCAAGCTTTCCATACCGCACATGTCTCAACTTGAGCTATGAGCATGAAGAAGAGTGAGTTTCACAAGTTACACCAGGGAAATCGTACCGTGGGGTAGTACGCAGATGAGTTTAGTAAGTTAGCTCGCTATGCCCCAGATGATGTGGCCACAGATGCCGCGAAGCAGGAGAAGTTTATGGAAGGGCTGAATGATGAGCTGAGCATGCAGTTGGTGGTGGCAACATTCAATAACTACCAGGATTTGCTACATAGGGCCCTTATGATTGAAGGGAAGCAGCAACAGATAGAGAGACACAAAAGGAAGTATGGACAAGGGAAGTATAATTCTGGAGTTCAATAGAAGCCCCGTTTTACCCCAAACTCGGGTGGACACACTCATAATCATGGAGGCCATACCCACAATGGAGGGAGTTCGCATAATCACAGTGGCCCCAAGAATGGGAATGGGAATGGAGGAAGCAACAAACAGAACAATTCCAACCCAGCAACACCCACCAGGAAGGATTTAAGTCACATTACTTGTTTCAAGTGCGGGAAGACCTGACACTACGCCACTGAATGTCTTGAAGAAAAGAATGGAAATGGAAATGGAAATGGAAACTCTGGGAAGGAGCCCAATCCCTTCACCAGAGGTCAAGTGAACCACATCAACGTGGATGAGGTTGAAGATCAGCCTGACGCGGTGATCAGTAAGTTTTTGATTAAGTCACTTACCGCACTCGTTCTTTTTGATACTGGTGCATCACATTCATACATATCAAGGGGATTTGTGGACAAGTTTAAATTGCCAACCATAGCCCTTAGGTCACCCATGTCAGTAAGTTCGCCGAGAGTAGAGTATATGTCCAGCCGATGGTGTGATCGGTTACCCTTAACCATTGGTAGTCATGTTTTCCCCTCAGACCTAATAATTTAGGAGTCCCAAGGATTGGATATAATATTAGGCATGGATTGGTTATCGAAGTATGGAGGAAACATCGACTGTGCTAGTAAGTCAATTTACTCACCACCCCAGATGGCAAAAAGATCAAGTATGTGTTTAGGCATGTGCTAAGGAGGACCCAAGTAAAATTCTCTGTCGGGAGTTGTTCAAGAAGAAGTGCCTGTTGTGAAGGATTACCCGGATGTATTTCCAGAGGAACTACCGGGCATGCCACTAGATCGAGACATAGAGTTTTTGATAGAACTGTTGCCAGGCACCAGACCAATATCGAAGAGACCGTATCGGATGCCCACAAATGATCTGGAGGAGATTAAGAAGAAGATTAAGGAGCTATTGGAGAAAGGTTATATTCGACCAAGTTCATCACCGTGGGGAGCCCCAGTGCTCTTAGTTGAGACGAAGGATGGATCTTTGAGAATGGTTGTTGATTATCGAGCATTGAATGAAGTGGCGATCAAGACCAAGTACCCACTACCAATGATCAATAATCTATTTGACCAGTTGCAAGGAGCTAAAGTATTCTCCAAGATCGATCTTCGATCAGGATACCACCAATTGACGATCCGAGAACAGGATATACCTAAGACAACTTTTAGCACAAGGTACGGGCTATATGAGTACAGGGTCATGTCATTTGGATTGACTAATGCCCCTGCCTATTTTATGAGTATGATGAACAAGGTATTCATGGTGTTTTTGGATAATTTTGTAGTAGTGTTCATTGATGATATTTTGGTATACTCGAAGAATGAAGAGGAACACAGGGAGCACTTGCGCTTAGTTATCGAGAAGCTCAGGGAACATCAGTTGTATGCCAAGTTTAGCAAGTGTGAGTTTTGGTTGAAAGAAGTTGGATTTCTTGGACATGTTATATCAGGTGAAGGTATAGCAGTAGATCCCACCAAGGTTCAGTCTGTCACTGAGTGGTTGGCACCCACCTTAGCTGGAGAGATCCGTAGTTTTCTGGAACTCACAGGATATTACAGGAGGTTTATTGAGAATTTCTACAAAATTGCGAAACCCATGACCGAGTTGTTAAAGAAGGACACCAAGTTCAAATGTACTGAAGATTGTGAGGCCATTTTGCAGGAGTTGAAGAAACATTTGGTTACAGCCCCAGTGCTGATTCTTCCGGATATACGCAAGGATTTCCAAGTGTATTGCGACGCTTCTCGCTTAGGACATGGAGGTGTACTTTGAAGAAATATGCCCTAGAGGCAATAATAAAGTTATTATTTATTTCCTTATATCACAATAAATGTTTATTATTCATGCTAGAATTGTATTAACCGGAAACATGATACATGTGTGAATACAAAGACAAATAGAGTGTCACTAGTATGCCTCTACTTGACTAGCTCGTTGATCAAAGATGGTTATGTTTCCTAGCCATAGACAAAGAGTTATCATTTAATTAACGGGTTCACATCATTAGGAGAATGATGTGATTGACTTGACCCATTCCGTTAGCTTAGCACTTGATCGTTTAGTTTGTTGCTATTGCTTTCTTCATGACTTATACATGTTACTATGACTATGAGAATATGCAACTCCCGTTTACCAGAGGAACATTTTGTGTGCTACCAAACGTCACAACGTAACTGGGTGATTATAAAGGTGCTCTACAAGTGTCTCCAAAGGTACTTGTTTGGTTGGCGTATTTCGAGATTAGGATTTCTCACTCCGATTGTCGGAGAGGTATCTCTGGGCCCACTCGGTAATGCACATCACTTAAGCCTTGCAAGCATTGCAACTAATGAGTTAGTTGCGCGATGATGTATTACAGAACGAGTAAAGAGACTTTCCGGTAACGAGATTGAACTAGGTATTGAGATATCGACGATCGAATCTCGGGCAAGTAACATACCGATGACAAAGCGAACAATGTATGTTGTTATGCGGTCTGACCGATAAAGATCTTCGTAGAATATGTGGGAGCCAATATGAGCATCCAAGTTCCGCTTTGGTTATTGACCAGAGACATGTCTCGGTCATGTCTACATAGTTCTCGAACCCGTAGGGTCTGCACGCTTAACGTTTCGATGACAGTTATATTATGAGTTTGTATGTTTTGATGTACCGAAGATTGTTCAGAGTCCCGGATGTGATCACAGACATGGCGTGGAGTCTCGAAATGGTGGAGACATGAAGATTGATATATTGGAAGCCCATATTTGGATATCGGAAGTGTTCCGGGTGAAATTGGGATTTTATACCGGAGGGGTTACCGGAACCCCCCAGGGGTTAATGGGCCATAGTGGGCCTTAGTGGAGAAGAGGAGAGGCGGCCAGGGCAAGGGCCGCACGCCCCTCCCCCCTAGTCCGAATAGGACAAGGAGAGGGGGGCGGCGCCCCCCTTTCCTTCTTCTCCTCCACCTCTTTCCCCCTCTTCTCCTAATCCAACAAGGAAAAGGGAGGGAGTCCTACTCCCAATGGGAGTAGGACTCCTCCCGGCGCACCCCTCCTAGCCGACCGCACCTCCCCCCTTGCTCCTTTATATACGAGGACAGGGGGCACCCTAGAGACACAACAATTGATTTGTTGATCTTTTAGCCATGTGCGGTGCCCCCTCCACCATAGTCCACCTCAATAATACTGTAGCGATTCTTAGGCGAAGCCCTGCGTCAGTAGAACATCATCATCGTCACCACACCGTCATGCTGACGAAACTCTCCCTCAACACTCGGCTGGATCGGAGTTTGAGGGACGTCATCGGGCTGAACGTGTGCTGAACTCGAAGGTGCCGTGCATTCGGTACTTGATCGGTCGGATCGTGAAGACGTACGACTACATCAACCGCATTGTGCTAACACTTTCTCTTTCGGTCTACGAGGGTATGTGGACAACACTCTCCCCTCTAGTTGCTATGCATTACCATGATCTTGCGTGTGCGTAGTATTTTGTTTTGAAATTACTACGTTCCCCAACACTGGCATCCGAGCCAGGTTTTATGCGTTGATATTATATGCACGAGTAGAACACAAGTGAGTTGCGGGCGATACAAGTCATACTGCTTACCAGCATGTCATACTATGGTTCGGCGGTATTGTTGAATTAAGTGGACCGGACCGACATTACGCGTACGCTTACGTGAGACTGGTTCTACCGACGTGCTTTGCACACAGGTAGCTGGCGGGTGTCAGTTTCTCCAACTTTAGTTGAACCGAGTATGGCTACGCCCGGTCCTTGAGAAGGTTAAAACAACACTAATTTGATGAACTATCATTGTGGTTTTGATGCGTAGGTAAGAATGGTTCTTGCTCAGCTCGTAGCAGCCACGTAAAACTTGCAACAACAAAGTAGAGGACATCTAACTTGTTTTTGCATGGCATGTTGTGATTTGATATGGTCGAGACGTGATGACATATAAGTTGTTGTATAAGATGATCATGTTTTGTTGAAGTTATCGGCAACTGGCAGAAGCCTTATGGTTGTCTCTTTATTGCATAAGATGCAAGCGCCAAATAATTGCTTTACTTTATCGCTATGCGATAGCAATAGTTGCAAGAGCAATAGTTGGCGAGACGACCATGTGATGACACATTGATATAGATCAAGATGATGGAGATCATGGTGTCATGCCGGTGACGATGGAGATCATGACGATGCTTTGGTGATAGAGATTAAAGGCACAAGATGATGATGGCCATATCATGTCACATATTTTGATAGCATGTGATGTTTATCTTTTATACATCTTACTTTGCTTAGTTATGACGGTAGCATGATAAGATGATCTCTCACTAAATTTCAAGATAAAAGTGTTAACCCTGCGTATGCACCGTTGCCAAAGTTCGTCGTGCCCAGACACCACGTGATGATCGGGTGTGATAAGCTCTACGTCCATCTACAACAGGTGCAAGCTAGTTTTGCCGCAGAAATACTCGGTTTAAACTTGACGAGCCTAGCATATGCAGATATGGCCTCAAAACACTGGAGACCAAAAGGTCGAGCGTGAATCATATAGTAGATATGATCAACATAATGATGTTCACCATTGAAAACTACTCCATTTCACGTGATGATCAGTTATGGTTTAGTTGATATGGATCACGTGATCACTTAGATGATTAGAGGGATGTCTATCTAAGTGGGAGTTCTTAAGTAGTATGATTAATTGAACTTTAATTTATCATGAACTTAGTCCTGATAGTATTTGCATATCTATGTCGTAGATCAATAGCTCGCGTTATTGCTTCCCTATGTTTTATATGTCTTCCTAGAGAAAACTAAGTTGAAAGATGATAGTAGCAATGATGTGGACTAGGTCCGTGATCTGAGGTTTATCCTCATTTCTACACAGAAGAATTATTTCCTTGATGCACCGCTAGGTAACTGACCTATTGCAGGAGCAGATGGAGACGTTATGAATGTTTGGCTAGCTCAATATGATGACTACTTGATAGTTTAGTGCACCATGCTTAACAGCTTAGAATCGGGATTTCAAAGACGTTTCGAACATCATGGACCATATGAGATGTTCCAGGAGTTGAAATTAATATTTCAAGCAAATACCGAGTTGAGAGATATGAAGTCTCCAACAAGTTATATAGCTAAAAGATGGAGGGGAATAGCTCAAGCAGTGAGCATGTGCTCAGATTGTCTCGGTACTACGATCGCTTGAATTAAGTGGGAGTGAATCTTCCAGATAAAATAGTGATTGACAGAATTGTCTAGTCACCATCACCAAGTTTGTAGAACTTCGTGATGAACTATAGTATGGAAGGGATGACGTAAATGATTCCCGAGCTTTCCATGATGATGAAATCAATGAAGGTAGAAATCAAGAAAGAGCATCAAGTGTTGGTGATTAACAAGACCTCTAGTTTCAAGAAAAGGGCAAAGGGAAAGAAATGGTACTTCAAGAAGAACGACAAGCAAGTTGCTGCTCAAGTGAAGAAGCCCAAGTATGGACCTAAGCCTGAGACTAAGTGCTTCTACTGCAAATGGACTGGTCATTGGAAGCGGAAATGCCCTGAATATTTAGTGGATAAGAAGGATGGCAAAGTGAACAAGGGTATATTTGATATACAGGTTATTGATGTGTACCTTACTAGTATATATAGTAGCCCCTGGGTATTTGATACTTCTTAGGTTGCTAAAAAATTAGTATCTCGAAACAGGAGTTACAGAATAAATAGAGACTAGTTAAGGGTGAAGTAACGATGTGTGTTGGAAGTGGTTCCAAGATTGATATGATCATCATCGTACACTCCCTATACTTTCGGGATTAGTGTTCAACCTAAATAAATGTTATTTGGCAATTTTGCGTTGAGCATGAATATGATTTGGTCATGTTTATTGCAATACGCTTATTCATTTAAAATTAGAGAATAATTGTTGTTCTGTTTACATGAATAAAACCTTCTTAGGTTATACACCCAATAAAATTGGTTTGTTGGATCTCGATCGTAGTGATACACATATTCATAATATTGAAGCCAAAAGATGCAAAGTTAATAATGATAGTGCAACTTATTTGTGGCACTGCCGTTTGGGTCATATTGGTATAAAGCGCATGAAAAAAACTCCATGCTGATGGGCTTTTGGAATCACTTGATTATGAATCAGTTGATGCTTGCGAACCATGCCTCATGGGAAAGATGACTAAGACTCCGTTCTCCGGAGGAATGGAGCAAGCAACAAACTTGTTGGAAATAATACATACTGATGTATGCAGTCCAATGAGTGTTGAGGCTCGCGGCGGGTATCGTTATTTTCTGACCTTCACAGATGATTTGAGGAGATATGGGTATATCTACTTGATGAAACATAAGTCTGAAACATTTGAAAAGTTCAAAGAATTTTAGAGTGAAGTAGAAAATTATCGTAACAAGAAAATAAGGTTTCTATGATTTGATCGCAGAGGCGAATATTTGAGTTACGAGTTTGGTCTTCAATTAAAACAATGTGGAATAGTTTCACAAACTCATGCCACCTGGAAAACCACAGCGTAATGGTGTGTCCTAACGTCGTAATCGTACTTTACTACATATGGTGTGATCTATGATATCTCTTACTGGTTTACCACTATCGTTTTGGGGTAATGCATTAGAGAGAACTGCATTCACATTAAAAAAGGGCACCATCTAAATCCGTTGAGACAACACCGTATGAACTGTGGTTTAGCAAGAAACCTAAGCTGTCATTTCTTAAAGTTTGGGGTTGCAATGCTTATGTGAAAAAGTTTCAACCTGATAAGCTCGAACCCAAATCGGAGAAATGTGTCTTCATAGGATACCGAAAGGAGACTGTTGGGTACACCTTCTATCACAGATCCGAAGGCAAGACATTCATTGCTAAGAATGGATCCTTTCTAGAGAAGGAGTTTCTCTCAAAAGAAGTGAGTGGGAGGAAAGTAGAACTTGATGAGGTAACTGTACCTGCTCCCTTATTGGAAAGTACTTCATCACAGAAACCAGTTCCTGTGATGCCTACACCAATTAGTGAGGAAGTTAATGATGATGATCATGGAACTTCGGATCAAGTTGTTACTGAACCTCGTAGGTGAAGGAGAGTAAGATCCGCACCAGAGTGGTACGGTAATCCTGTTCTGGAGGTTATGTTACTAGACCATGATGAACCTACGAGCTATGAAGAAGCGATGGTGAGCCCAGATTCCGAAAAATGGCTTGAGGCCATGAAATCTGAGATGGGATCCATGTATGAGAACAAAGTGTGGACTTTGGTTGACTTGCCCAATGATCAGCAAGCCATTGAGAATAAATGGATCTTCAAGAAGAAGACTGACGCTGACGGTAATGTTACTGTCTACAAAGCTAGACTTGTCGAAAAAGGTTTTTGACAAAGTTCAAGGTGTTGACTATGATGAGATTTTCTCACTCATAGCGATGCTTAAGTCTGTCCGAATCATGTTAGCAAACTGCTGCATTTTATGAAATCTGGCAAATGGATAGACAAAACTGTATTCCTTGAAGGATTTATTAAAGAAAGAGTTGTATATGATGCAACCAGAAGGTTTTGTCAATCCTAAAGGTGCTAACAAAACATGCAAGCTCTAGCGATCCATCTATGGACTGGTGCAAGCACATCGAAGTTGGAATATACACTTTGATAAGTTGATCAAAGCATATAGTTTTATACAGACTTGCGGTGAAGCCTATATTTACAAGAAAGTGAGTGGGAGCACTACATCATCTCTGATAAGTATATGTAAATGACATATTGTTGATCGAAAATAATGTAGAATTATTCTGCAAAGCATAAAGGAGTGTTTGAAAGGAGTTTTTCAAAGAAAGACCTTGGTGAAGTTGCTTACATATTGAGCATCAAGATCTATAGAGATAGATCAAGACACTTGCTAAGTTTTTTCAATGAGTACATACCTTGACTAGATTTTGAAGTAGTTAAAAATGGAACAGTCAAATAAAGAGTTGTTGCCTGTGTTACAAGGTGTGAAATTGAGTAAGACTCAAAGCCCGACCATGGCAGAAGATAGAAAGAGAATGAAAGTCATTCCCTATGCCTCAGCCATAGGTTCTATAAAGTATGCCATGTTGTGTACTAGATCTATTGTATACCCTACTGATACATCTCCGTCGTATCTACTTTTCCAAACACTTTTGCCCTTGTTTTGGACTCTAACTTGCATGATTTGAATGGAACTAACTCGGACTGACAATGTTTTCAGCAGAATTACCATGGTGTTATTTATGTGCAGAAACAAACATTCTCGGAATGACCTAAAACTTCACGGAGCAACTTTTTGGAAAATATAAAAAATACCCTGCAAAAGATGAAGGCCAGGAGGCCCACCACCTGTCCACGAGGGTGGGGGGTGTGCCCCCTACCTCATGGGCCCCCTGGAGCTCCTCCGACTCCAACTCCAACTCTATATATTGTGTTTCGGGGAGAAAAAAAATCAGAGAGAAGAATTCATTGCGTTTAACGATACGAAGCTGCCGCCAAGCCCTAAAACCTCTCGGGAGGGCTGACCTGGAGCCCGTTTGGGGCTCCAGAGAAGGGAATCCGTCGCCATCGTCATCATCAACCATCCTGCATCACCAATTTCATGACGCTCACCGCCGTGCGTGAGTAATTCCATCATAGGCTTGCTGGACGGTGATGGGTTGGATGGGATCTATCATATAATCGAGTTAGTTTTGTTAGGGTTTGATCCCTAGTATCCACTATGTTCTGAGATTGATGTTGCTATGACTTTGCTATGCATAATGCTTGTTACTAGGGCCCGAGTGCCATGATTTCAGATCTGAACCTATGATGTTTTCATCAATATATGAGAGTTCTTGATCCTATCTTGCAAGTCTATAGTCACCTATTATGTGTTATGATCCGTTAACACCGAAGTGATAATAATCGGGATACTTACCGGTGATGACTGTAGTTTGAGGAGTTCATGTATTCACTATATGTTAATGCTTTGTTTCGGTACTCTATTAAAAGGAGGCCTTAATATCCCTTAGTTTCCGTAAGGATCCCGCTGCCACGGGAGGGTAGGACAAAAGATGTCATGCAAGTTCTTTTCCGTAAGCATGTACGACTATATTCGGAATACATGCCTACATTACATTGATGAACTGGAGCTAGTTCCGTGTCACCCTAGGTTATGATTGTTACATGATGAATCGCATGCGGCATTATTCTCCATCACCGATCCATTGCCTATGAGTTTTCCATATATTGTTCTTCACTTATTTACATTCCCGTTGCTGTTGCTATCATCACTACAAAATACCAAAAACATTACTTTTACTAATGTTACCTTTTGCTACCGTTACCACTACTATCATATTACTTTGCTACTAAATACTTTGCTACAGATACTAAGTTTCTAGGTGCGGTTGAATTGACAACTCAGCTGCCAATACTTGAGAATATTCTTTGGCTCCCCTTGTGTCAAATCAATAAATTTGGGTTGAATACTTTACCCTCGAAAACTGTTGCGATCCCCTATACTTGTGGGTTATCAAGACTATTTTCTGGCGCCGTTGCCGGAGAGCATAGCTCTATTCTTTGAGTTAGTTGGGATTTATATCTGCTTATCATTATGAAGAACTTGAGAGATCCAAAAACCAAGATTTATCCCTCAACTACAAGGGGAGGTAAGGAACTACCATCTAGCTCTGCACTTGATTAACCTTCTATTTTGAGTAAGCTTGCGACACCTAAAACTGCTTCTGCTATTCGTTCTGACATGTTGCATGTTATAGATGATGCTACTTCTGCTATACATGATACTTATGATGAAGCTACTTCCGTGCTTGATACTACTGTGCCACTTGGTGAATTTCTTGATGAACAACTTGCTAGGGCTAGAGAGATTGAAAATATTGAATCTGATAATACTGATGAAATTGATGATGAAGACTTGCCTATTATTCCCGAGGGTTATGTTTTTGATAAAGAAGCTTCTTTAGCTATTTTAGCTTGCAAAGATAGATATGAACTTAAGAGGTTATTAGCTAAATGGAATAAGCAATATCTAAATGCTAGGATAGCTTTTGTCCCATTACATTTGGTAGACCCTTCTTGAACACTGTTAATGCTAAGATAGATTGCAAAAAGGATGTTGTTACTATTTGTTTTGGTGATATGTATCATGAATTTAATTTCTCTAAATTTCATAGACAACACCATGAAGAGGAGTTGCCTAGTAAAGATGAAATTATTGGTCTTGCTTCTATTGCCGTACCTCCTAGTGATCCTTTAGAACAATATTTGCTAGACCGTGAAAATGATATGTTTATGAATGAAAGAAGGGAAATAGATGAAGTATTCTTTAAACAAGAACCCATCCGGAAACACAATTTGCCTGTTGAAATCCTAGGGGATCCTCCTCCACCCAAGGGTGATCCCGTGTTTGAGCTTAAACCATTACCTGATACTCTTAAATATGCTTATCTTGATGAGAAAAAGATATATCCTATTACTATTAGGGCTAACCTTTTAGAGCATGAAGAAGAGAGATTATTGAAAACTCTGAAGAAGCACCGTGCTACTATTGGATATACTCTTGATGATCTTAAGGGCATTAGTCCCACTCTGTGTCAACACAAAATAAATTTGGAGGAAGATGCCAAACGAGTTCGTGATCATCAACGACGGCTGAATCCTAAGATGAAGGAAGTGGTAAGAAAGGAAATACTAAAGCTTCTTGAGGCAGGTATAATTTATCCCGTTGCTTATAGTCAGTGGGTAAGTCATGTCCATTGTGTCCCTAAGAAGGGAGGTATTATTGTCGTTCCTAATGATAAATATGAGTTGATCCCGCAAAGAACTATTACAGGTTATAGGATGGTAATTGATTTCCAAAAATTAAATAAAGCTACTAAAAAATATCATTACCCCTTACCTTTTATCGATCAAATGCTGGAAAGATTATCCAAACATATACATTTTTGCTTTCTAGATGGTTATTCTGGTTTCTCTCAAATACCCGTGTCAGCCAATGATCAATCAAAGACTACCTTTACTTGCCCTTTTGGTACTTTTGCTTATAGACGTATGCCTTTTGGTTTATGTAATACACCTGCTACCTTTCAAAGATGCATGATGGCTATATTCTCTGACTTTTGTGAAAAGATTTGTGAGGTTTTCATGGACGATTTCTTCGTCTATGGATCCTCTTTTGATGATTGCTTAAGCAACCTTGACCGAGTTTTGCAGAGATGTGAAGAAACTAATCTTGTCTCGAATTGGGAAAAGTGCCACTTTATGTTTAATGAAGGTATTGTCTTGGGGCACAAAGTTTCTGAAAGAGGCATTGAGGTTGATAAAGCCGAGGTTGATGCTATTGAAAAGATGCCATGTCCCAAGGACATCAAAGGTATACGAAGTTTCCTCGGTCATGCCGGTTTTTATAGGAGGTTCATTAAGGACTTCCCAAAAATTTCTCGGCCTCTGACTAATTTATTACAAAAAGATATACCATTTGTTTTTTATGATGACTATGTAGAAGCATTTGAAATACTTAAGAAAGCATTGATCTCTGCACCTATTGTTCAGCCACCTGATTGGAATTTACCTTTTGAAAGTATGTGTGATGCCAGTGATTATGCTGTAGGTGCTATTCTAGGGCAAAGAGTTGATAAGAAATTAAATGTTATTCAATATGCTAGTAAAACTCTAGACAATGCTCAAAGAAATTATGCTACCACTGAAAAAGAATTCTTAGTAGTTGTATTTGCTTGTGATAAGTTCAGACCTTATATTGTTGATTCTAAAGTAACTATTCACACGGATCATGCTGCTATTAAATACCTTATGGAAAAGAAAGATGCTAAACCTAGACTTATTAGATGGGTTCTCTTGCTACAAGAATTTGACTTGCATATTATTGATAGAAAGGGAACTGAGAACCCTGCAGCAGACAACTTGTCTAGGTTAGAAAATTTGCTTGATGACCCACTACCTATTGATGATAGCTTTCCTGATGAACAATTAATTGTCATAAATGCTTCTCACATTGCTCCGTGGTATGCTGATTATGCTAATTACATTGTTGCTAAATTTATACCACCTAGTTTCACATACCAACAAAAGAAAAAGTTTGTTTATGATTTGAGACATTACTTCTAGGATGACCCACTTCTTTATAAAGAAGGAGTAGATGGTGTTATTAGAAGTTGTGTAGATGAGCATGAACATGAACAGATCCTATGCAAGTGTCACTCTAAAGCTTATGGAGGACACCATGCTAGAGATAGAACTGCACACAAGGTATTGCAATCTGGTTTTTATTGGCCTACTCTCTTCATGGATGCCCGTAAGTTTGTCTTGTCTTGTGATGAATGTCAAAGAATTGGTAATATTAGTAGACGTCAAGAAATTCCTATGAATTATTCACTTGTTATTGAACCAATTGATGTTTGGGGCTTTGATTATATGGGACCTTTTCCTGCCTCTAATGGTTATACACATATTTTAGTTACTGTTGATTACGTTACTAAGTGGGTAGAAGCTATTCCAACAAGTAGTGCTGATCATAACACTTCTATTAAAATGCTCAAATAATTTATTTTCCCAAGGTTTGGAGTCCCTAGATATTTAATGACTGATGGTGGTTCACATTTTATTCATGGTGCTTTCCGTAAAATGCTTGCTAAATATGATGTTAATCATAGAATTGCATCTCCTTATCACCCATAGTCTAGTGGTCAAGTAGAATTGAGTAATAGAGAGCTCAAATTAATTTTGCAAAAGACTGTTAATAGATCTAGAAAGAATTGGTCTAAGAAACTTGATGATGCATTATGGGCCTATAGAACTGCATATAAAAATCCTATGGGTATGTCTCCATATAAAAATCCTATGGACCTGTCCAACGCGTACCAAGCACTTCTATGTCGGCCCGCGCCCGCCAAGTTCATGGCGGTTCTCGTATGCCTACCTAAAGATGAAGCTGTCGGGACCTAAGGGCCTCATCTCCGTTGTCGGTGACTACCACAAGTCCCTGGAGTGTGCTCAAGCCGGGGCCAAGATGGCTGAGTCATTGGTCAGAGCCGAGGAGTAGCGCTAGCTCAACCGTATCGTCGCGCTGGCCAATGAGACGCTGGCCGTGCCGACTTCGGCTAAGGAGCCAGCCAGCGAGGCCTCGTTCCAGTCATCCAAGGAGACCAAGAAGGTCAAGCTGAACCCGGATGATCCCACCTGCAGCAAGTACGTCGTCATGGGAACCCTCCTTGATATTCCCTCCGTCCGAAAATACTTGTCATCAAAATAAATAAAAGGGGGTGTATCTAGATGTATTTTAGTTCTAGATACATCCCTTTTTGTCCATTTTGATGACAAGTATTTTCGGACGGAGGGAGTAGCAAATAGGAAGGCAAGCTCGTCGACTTACTCTGTGAGAATCGTGATATCTTCGCATGGACCCCGAAGGACATGCCAGGAATCTTGAGGAAGTACGCCGAGCACAAACTTCAACTCCATGAGGACGCCAAGCCTGTCTGTCAACCCCTATGTCGCTTTTCAGAAAAGAAGAGAAGAACTGTTGGTGAAGAGGCCGCCAAGCTACTCGCGGCTGACTTCATCATGGAAGTGTTTCATCCCCGAGAGGCTAGCCAACCCAGTCCTTGTCCTGAAGAAGAACAACACCTGGCGCATGTGCATTGACTACAACAGCCTGAACAAGGCCTGCCCCAAGGATCCTTTCGCCCTCCCGCTGATTCATCAAGTCATCGACTCCACCACCGGCTGCGAGCTCCTGTCCTTCCTGGATGCTTACTCCGGCTATCATCAGATCAAGCTGGACCCAGCTGACGCCCTGAATATGTCCTCCATCATGCCCTTTGGGGCGTATTGCTACATCACCATGTCGTTTGGCTTGAATAATGCCAACGCCATCTTCCAGCGCTGCATGCAGAAATGCCTTCTGGTGCAACACGGCCGCAACATCCACGTCTATGTGGAAGACATCATGGTGAAGACCAAGAAGCACCTAACGCTCATTGACGACCTGAGGGAGACCTTTGCCAATCTGCACGAGTACCAGATCAACCTCAACCCGAAGAAGCGCGTTTTCAGCGTACCGACCGAGAAGCTACTTGGCTTCCTCATCTCAGAGCGCGACACTGAGGTGAACCCAGAGAAGATCAAGGCCATCGAGCGCATGCGCAAGCCAACCCGACTGCAAGATGTCCAGAAATTCACCAGCTGCTTGGCCTCAGTTAGCCGGTTTCTCAGCCGCCTGGGCAAGAGGGCCTTGCCCCTATATCAGCTGATGAAGAAGACGACGTCGTTCGAGTAGAACAACCAGCCGGACGAAGCTTTCCGGGATCTCAAGGGCATGCTCTCCACCGCACCCGTCCTAGCCGCGTTAGTAGAGAAGCAGCCATTCTTGCCATACATTACCGCCACCTCACGGCCGGTCAGCACGGTGTTGGTGGTCGAGCAACCAGAGAAGGCAAGATCCAGTCTGTCCAGCGCCCGATCTACTACCTAAGCGAGGCGCTTTCTGGCTCGAAAGAGAACTTCACCACCAAGAAGCTAAAGCAGTACTTCCAAGAGCATGTTGTCACTGGGGTCAGCATGGCCGCCGGGATGCCTTTGGACGGGTCATGGGCTGCCGGGATGCCTTTGGCTGGGTCGCCAAGTGGGCCATCGGGCTAGCCGGCCACACAATCATCTACGAGCCCCGCACCACGATCAAGTCCCAAGCCCTAGCCGACTTCCTCGTCGACTGGGCGCAGACCCAGTACCTACCACCACCGTCGGATTCAACGCATTGGCACATGCACTTCAACAGTTCCAAGATGCGCTCCGACTTGGGAGCCGGCATCGTGTTGTCTTCCCGAAAGGGCGACTGGCTCTGTTACGTGCTCCAGATCCACTTTCGCCTCCAACAACGTTGCCGAGTACGAAGCCCTTGTGCGTGGCCATGGGCTTGCCAAGGAACCCGGCATCCGGTGCATCCTATGCTACGGTGACTCATGCATGGTGGTGTAGCAGTGTTTCGGCGAGTGGGACGCCAGGGAGGGCAAGCTACCGCCTCCTGGTCCAATAGCTCTCTGGCACCTTCGACGGCTGTGAGTTCCTCAACGTCCCGCACGCAGAAAACAAAGACGCCAACACACTAGCCAATGTTGGCTCATCTCGGCAGGCCATACCATCCGGTGTCTCCCTCGAGCACATGCGCAAGCTATGCGTCAAGCCGTCTTCGGATTCTGAGTCCATCTTCATCAAAGACAATCCTGCAGAGCCCCTCCCGAACTCGGACCCGGGGGTTGCGGAACACAGCCTGGGGACTGCTAGTCCCTACCCAAGGACTGCGGATCCAGGCCCGGGGGCTACCATACTCAATCTGGCCGTAGCCATCCCCAACCCTAGGGCTACCGCCTCTAGCTCGGATGCCGACACCCAGAACCCGTCTTGGTGCCCGTCTTCACCATGGTAACGGCTCCATCATGGGCCCAGCCAATCCTAGTATTCCTGGAGAACAGAGTGCTCCCCATGGACGAGACCGAGACCCGGCAAGTGCAACTCCGGGCGTTCGCCTATAGCGTGACCAACAACGAGCTCGTCAAGCACATCACGACAGGCGTGTTCCAGCGTTGCGTCGAGCAGCACAAGAGCATAGAGATCCTCCTTGACATACACTAGGGCGAGTGCGGGCACCATGCCGCCTCCAGGTCCCTCGTGGCCAAGGCTTGCCGCCATGGTTTCTACTGGCCCATAGCCCTCAACGACACCGAGTTGTTCGTCCTCAAGTGTGAGGGATGCCAATGCTTCAGCAAGCGCAGCCACTAGCCGGCTTTAGCCCGGCATACCACCCCAATCACGTGGCCCTTCACGGTCTGCGGGCTTGACATGGTGGGGCCCTTGAAGATTGCTTGGTGTGGCATGACACATTTGCTGCTGGCAGTCGACAAGTTCACCAAGTGTATTGAGGTCGGCCGATCAAGAAGTTGGATGGGCCAATGGCCATCTGGATCGTCAAAGACATCGCGGTGCTCTATGGCGTCCCGCACTGCATCATCACGGACAACATTACCAACTTTACCAAAGGCGCTTTGGCGCAATATTGCTCCATCTCCAGCATCTCCCTTCACTTGGCCTCCGTGGCTCATCCTCAATCCAACGGCCAGCTCGAGCGGGCCAACAACCTCATCCTGTTCGGCATCAAACCACGACTCATCAAGCCCCTCATCCGTCCTCCAGACAACTGGCTTGACGAGCTGCCGGCCGTCCTATGGAGTATCCGCACAACGCCAAACCGGTCGACCGGGTTCACCCTGTTCTGCCTCGTCTACTGAGCAGAAGCTATCATCCCGACCGACATCGAGTTCGACTTGCTACCAGTCGTGATTTACACAGAAGCCCAGGACAAAGAAGCCCGTGAAGATGGCGTGGACCTACTCGAAAAGGCATGCCTTTTGGCCCTCAACCGATCTGCCATCTATCAGCAAGGTCTGAGGCATTACCACAACAAGAAGATCAAGCCCCTCGTGTTCTGCGAGAGAGACCTCGTCCTTCGGCTTGTTTAGCAGCAAGCCGGCAAGCACAAGTTGGCCTACCCATGGGAGGGCCCCTTCATAGTCAGCAAAGCCCTGTGTGACTACAATGCCTACTACCTAATCGACGCCCGCAAACCGAACAAACACAAGAGAGAGACTGCCGGCAAAGAGACGAGCCAGACCTGGAATGCAGAGCTCCTACGCCCATTTTACAGTTAGCTATATGCACGTATGTATCACTTCCTTTTGTAATCATATGAAAAACTATGGGACCCCCGAACGATGCTCGGGGCTGCCTTTTCATGCCAAGTTATTGTGTTCTACGCACCCTTGTAAAAAAATTTAAAACCTCCACCGTAGGGTTGACTAGCCCAACCCGGGGGCTAGTCGGCTTGATCACCACCCGCCGTCCTCCTTAGCACCTCCCTGCGTGTTCGTGTTGTCGAGGCCCTCCACTTCGCCCTACGCCACAGTCCATCTTAGGCTGTTGGCCGGCAAGAACTATTGGCCAAAGCACCAACACGTTGCGAAACACTAAGTTGGGTCTGCCAGATTGGCCAACCCGGTCCCACCGCACTGAGTTGCGGCATGACTGGCTGCTCGCCAGCCGGCCCAATGGGTGTCTCTCTCGCACTCAACGTTCGAAGGGCCAAAGTACTGCAAGCTCCTTCCAAGGGCCGAGCTCCTTGTCATAGACTGGAACCCGGCTGTTTGACTCGCGGAGGGGAGGCCC
Organism: Triticum aestivum; assembly: GCF_018294505.1. Lineage (NCBI taxonomy): Eukaryota > Viridiplantae > Streptophyta > Magnoliopsida > Poales > Poaceae > Triticum > Triticum aestivum. The sequence goes on along the minus strand of NC_057812.1, from coordinate 594,420,816 downwards.
AAAGAGGAAGCAAGCAAGAAAACAGCTTAGAGAGCAAAAGAGAAAAAGTGCAAACATTCATGAAAATATTTACATTATGATAATTAATATAGGCCTAAGGCCAAAGTTCATTACATTCACCAACAACCAAGTGGGTGGGTGGAACTGCTACTTAACAAAAATGCTAAAAAGATAAGAAGGACGACTTCGGCTTTAGACAGCCCCCGTGCCGGGTTGCATAGCCGCTGGCTCCTCCTTGGTGGCCTACGGGTTCATCGAGGTGCCGGTGTCGTCTTACTTGGCGTCCTCGTCGGAGTAGGGGCCCGACTCCTGAGAGCTGCCTTCTGGGTCATCCAGTAACAGGCCGAAGTCATTCGGAGGAACCTCCCTGCCCTCGTAGCTGGCCCTGGCAGCAACCCGCCTTGCGTCTGCCTACAGCTGGCGCTCCGCGCCAGCTTGTTGGGCCATCAGCTAGTTCAGCGCCAAGTCTGGATAACATGACATGATGAACCTTAGCTCCATTTCGGCGCCGGCACGGGCGATAGAATCGCGCCACGATTGAAGCTGTGCCGGCCCGGCTTCCAGCCAGCCAGAGGGCCGCCGTCATCCCCACACCGGCAGTGGAGACCCGTGCCATCTGCTCGCCCAAGACCTTCAGATGGGCCTCGGCAATATTCATGATCTTCGGAAAGGTCCAGGCAACTTTCGAGTCAAGCCGAGCACCCGGGTCCCCAGCGACTATTGAACATGAACGGCCTCCTCCGACGTCTTTCGCGTCTCCGGAAAGTGCTCCGCCAAGAAGAAAGGCAAGACGATCAGCAACAAAATAAGCAAAGTCGGCTTCTCAACCCAGCGAAGTCAACTAAGAAGCATTTACTAGTGAAGGCCTTGTCCAGGTGCTGTGCTTCAAGCAACATACCATGCTGCTCCAAGTCCCCGGCACAGTTACGCGCTTCGAGCGCCTTCTCCAGTTCGGCGCCCTTGTCAACGGTCGCCTTCAGCTCGGCATCCTTGGCGGTGGCCGCCTGCCCATGCTCCTCCTTGAGGCGCAGGAGTTCCGCCTAGTGGGTTTCCACCGCCTTGGCCACCGCCGCCTTCAGGCACTCCACCTCAGCCTGGAGCTGGCCCTTGTCATCGGCCAGACGGTCACGCTGTTGGCCGACCTTGGCAAGTGCATGCTGGGTTTCTGCCGCCTCCGCCTTGAGGCTCTCCACTTCCGCCTGATGTCAGATCTTGTTGGGCCTATGCCGCCTCCACCTTCAGATCCCCCACCTCAACCTGTAGCCGGTCGGCATAGGCAACGGCCAGGTCGCACTGATGACCAGCTCGGATCAGCCGGGTTCGCCAAGCCGGCACCTCAGCCGAAGTGGCTGGACAACAAAGATTCAGATTCAAGACAAAGAAAGAAAAAGAGAACTTTAAGATTCGACCCAACTACTACGTAGTTCGCCCGAATCTCGGGGGCTACCTAGTGGGTGCGCTAGCGCGTCCCCAGTAAGAGCACGCATAGCATACCTTCAGCAAGGCAGAGTACCTCCTCCCTGGCGGCGAGCCACGCCGTGAGTTGCTGGTGCTTGTCCAAGAGCCGGTTGTAAACACGGACCCGGTAAGCGTCCAGTTGCTGCCAAAAGGCGAGAATCAACATGAATCAAAGCACATGAAGATTCGACCCAACTACTACGTAGTTGGCCCGAATCTCGGGGGCTACACCCAGTGGGTGCGCCCGCGTGGCCCCACTCACCGGTAGCAAAGAAAAAGCCAGAGGAAGAAGACTCACCAACACGGAGCGCTCCTGCTCCCGCGCCCGCTCCATCTCGGCCTGAGCGAAGGCCTGACCCGCTCCGCGATCCCGCGAAGACGCTGGCTCACGACGGCCATGGCCGCCTCCTCCTGCGTCAGGGGCCTGAAGATGGGCTTGCTGGTCCTAGCCCAGACCTGCAGCGACCCGGCGGCGGGACGGCCTCCCGGTGCCATTTGTGTCTGCCTGACCGCCAGGGCACGATCGCCGCTCGCCGTCCCCTCCCTGGCTGGCGTCCCCTCTGGCACGCCAATCAGCACCGCCTTCAGCGCCGCATCCCGCATCGTCTGCGGCATCTCCTCTAAGGAAGGACCGTCACCTCCTCTCTCCACCTCCACCCACTCTAGCGCATTGGTCAGCAGCGGCATGTCGTCGCCGATCACCATGACCACCCGGTCGTCCACAACCATCTCGGCCCGGCCGTCCGGGCCGTGCTCCTCCTTCATCGGTGGCACGAGGACCGTTCCCGTCGCCTCCATGCCCACTAGCATCTTCGTCCATGCCGACTACCCGATGACCCGCTCCCCTGCCCCCACGGCCCTGGCCCAGGCCTGGGCCGCCGCCACCTCCAACTCCTCCACGGCCCTATTTTGGTCCCACCGGGCCAAGCCATTGGCGTCGTCCAGGTTTAGGCCGAGGTCCTCGTCGGGCACCTCCTCGTCCCGGTCGACGGCACTGCTTCGGGACGCAACATCCCCGGACGTAGTGTCCGTCGCCTCCAGCGCCAGCTCCAGTGGAGACCCAGATCAAGACAAGATAAGCATAAAGAAAAAAATTGCTTGGCAACTCGCCGGAGTCAGCAGAAAGCATACCCGATGACCACCGGGACGGATGGTCTCGTCGGCGCCACTGAGATGGCGCAGCGCCTCTTCTTGACAGGAGGCTTGCCATCGGCGGCCTGGTCCGCCGCGCATTTCGTGGCCGGCTTTTGGGGCACCATGCCCTCCTTCTTGTATGGCCGACTAGCTGCAGTCAGCGCGCGGGACGATCCAGCCTCGACCGTGTTCATTGGCCGTCTCGGCGCGCAAGCATTGCTGCCTACCAACCTCGTTGGCATCGCGCCACTAGCACGCGTCAACATCCCCGCATCGTCTTCTAATCAATCTCGTAAGGGATCAGAACATGGAAACTTACCCGCATGGTGCGTCTCGTCGACCTCGGTGTCGGCCATCTCCAGGTCCCCGGCGAGGGTCTCCGCCTCCTCCAAGTAGGCCTGCTGGGTGGCTGGCACCTGTGTCGTTGTGCCATCATATGGATGCCAGATGGCATTCAGCAGCACATCCCTCGTCATGTCGGGATGGAGAAGAAGATGAGATGCAGCAGAGTATAAAGACGAGGGACTCTCCGCCAGTGTCGAGTTCCCGTGGCTGTATGGAGGCATCCTGAACTGCCACTCCTCCTTCAGCCCGGCCTTCGAAATATCGTTGACCCGGCTGGCGACCTGTGCCTGCGTCAGCCGCCGGGATGACATCCGGTAGGGGTCCTGGAGGCTGGTCATCTGGCCGATGATATGCGTCCGGCGCAGCAGCAGCCGCACCCGGCACGCGATAAAGGCGACGATGAGATCCATCCCAGTGAGCCCATACCGCGTTGCCATCTCCACCACCTGTTTTCTCAGATTGAGCACCTCCTGCACCGGGTACTTGAGGTAGTAGGACTAGTCGGTCATGGCATGCGGCGCCACATCGGTGAAGGGTGACAGGTTGATGTGCTCCGCGCCGAGGTTGTGGACATAGAAGAAGGAATTCTGCCATTTCTTGGCAGAATTGTCAAGCGGCATCTTGGGGCACCTCCTATGCGGCCCCACAGGTAGACATGACGCCGGCCTCTGACCCTGCTACTTCAAGAAGAAGAAGTGGACCTAGAGATCAAAGGTGCGCGACGCCCAACTAGCACTCGCATAGGGTGATGAACCCTGAGAGCTGCAACACTGCAGTTGTGCCCAGATGATGCGGCTGAAGCCCGAAGAACTCCAGGAACATGCGGAAGAAGTCGCTCGTGGGGAGACCAAACCCGCGCTTGAAGTGGGTGAAGAAGACCACACGCCCGGTCCCCTCTGGTCACGACGCTTGCTCATCATCTTGTAGGCGCACGACCACCTCCATTTCTGGCGGCTACCGGCGCGTGTCGCATAGATATTGAATGTCCCCGATGGTGAGGGTGGATCCCATCCATGGGCCTTTCGGCAGCGGCATCCGCGGTAGCGGAGCGCGTGGGAGAAGACAAGAAGAAAAGAGCGGTGACTGAGAGCTGCGGAGCGGCCACTGAGGGCTGTGCAGTGGTAGCGGCATGTAGCTCAAGAGCAGCAGGGCGTCTTAGCGTAAGGCTGTCTCAGAAGCAAGAGCGAGAGAGGAAGAAGAAGGTGGGGGCGTGTGCGAGAATGATCTCTGTGGCCCCCTCCCCCTGATTTATAGCCACGGTCTGAACATGGGGAAGTGGGATCGGTTGCGCCCGCCCCTCCTACTTCCCTGCATTAAGTGTGCACGATCCATGCGCGCATCAACTACATCGAGAAGGGCAACCACGCATGGGCGCCACAATAAATCCATGCGCATGGGTCGAGGGAGGAAAATGGCGGGCCCCAGCCTGCTGTCATGTCCCGATGCGGGCTTGGCCTATGTGGGCCTCTTCAGTTTTAGGGCGCCACGTGGTGCCCGCGCCGAAACTAAGGGGGTGCGTCCCTTCCCCTTCATGATTCGGCGGACTCCTCGGTTTCCTGCCCGTGCCGGGATGCCGCGATATGGCTTTTGGAACCCGGCACACAGCGGGTATTGGTGGACCCAACGACCACAAGCTTCACCAACATCTACCACCTCTTCAGGGGGTGAAACTGCGAAGGCCCACCTGCTTGAAGCCGGGGAGCCTTCATAGCTTCAGGGACTACTGTCGGGGGATGAACCCCGGGCAGGCAACGGATCCCGGATCCTTTTTAAACACATCAGGGCCGGCATCGCCCCTCAATCCGGCTCGTACTTGGCTAGGATCCTATACCTGGCCAAGTCTCTCAACCCAGCCAAGACCGCAACACAAGGAGGCCTGCTAGCGCACGACGGCCGAACCCGATGAACCAAAGCTTCTCCAACAAGCCAGCGCCCTCATGGTGTCTTCCTTAATCAGCCAAGGGTCAACTCCCATCCCATCTGAGGTGTACAACGGAACAAGTCCCCATAGAACGGATGAGCATGGCTACAGTGGCCCACCTACCCCACTGACCTGAAGGAGCATGGCTACACTGGCCCACCTACTCCGTTGACCAGGGCCGGCGTGGCAACAGTGCCCCCTCGTCCTACTGCGCAAGCCGATGGAGACCAGGCGGGGCGTCTTTGTGGCCAAGCCGGCCGAAGCACTCCATGACACACAACAAGACGGAGAACAGTTCCCCCTGGTGCATGGGGCCCGTGCCCGAAGAACCCGGCGAATCCTGGTATTCGGCGGGTCGAAGGTCCGGCTTCCCTGACGCCAACAACCCAGCGCCATGTCTTTGTAACTTTACCACTGTAACCCTGGGTGGTTGACCTATAAAACCCCCAGGATCCCTCCATGTACAGGGAGAGGCGCACAATCGATCCACACACATAACACACACACACACACACACACTCATGGAGAAGGGGAAGCGTAATCCTTGGCATGTCTCCTTTTCTCCCCCAAACAGCTCTAGGAGAAACTCTGTACCATGGCGACTTCGCCTCTGGAGCCCACCGGTGCCTCGAGACTGTCCCTCACTTTAGCTGTAACGCCCCGAGACTGATGTGCCAGGTGTCGTCTAGTTATTCGCTGTTGTTGCCTTGTCATTGCTTGCGTGTCATGCATCTCATATCATGTCATCATGTGCTTTTCATTTGCATACATGTTCGTCTCATGCATCCGAGTTTTTCCCCGTTGTCCATTTTGTAATCCGGCGCTCCTATGTCATTCGGTGTCCCTTTCTACCTGTTTTCATGTGCGGGCATTAAACGTTTTCGGATTGGACCGAGACTTGTCATGCGGCCTTGGTTTACTACCGGTAGAACGCCTGTCAAGTTTCGTGCCATTTGGACTTCGTTTCATATTCAAACGGTTAACCGAGGGACCGAAAAGACCTCATGTGTGTTGCAGCCCAACACCCTTCCAAAGTGGCCCAAAACCCACCTAAACCTCCTTCATCATCTCGGTTGTTCGATCATGATCGCGTGGCCGAAAACCGCACCTCATTTGGACTCTCCTAGCTCCCTCTACCTATATATATGTGGCTCACCCAGATTTTTCACGCAGTCCAAACCCTAGCTCCTCCTACCTCGCGCCACCGGACACTTTCTTCCACACTGGACATGTCCAGCCGCCGCGCCGGACCAATCCGGGCGCGACACGTCATACCGCCGGACCTCCTCTCTCCTCCCCGCTGCCGAAGCCCGCCCGCCCAGATCATGCCCGCGCGGGGCTGAACCGGGCCAGATCTCGCGCCGCCGCCTGCCCATACGCCGCCTCCTCGCGCCTCCCGCACCGTGCCTTCGCCGCCATCACCAAGCTCCGCCGCGGCGGGCTCGCCGGCGCCGCCCGTGGCCACCTTGCCGCCGTCCTCCCTCGGCACCCCGGCGCTGAAGTTCGCCTACCCCGCCGCCGTTCGACGGGCGCCGGAGCGCCCGCGCCTCCAGCCGCGTCCCTGTCGCCCAGATCCCGCCGGCACCACCCTGCCATGGCCTCCTACGCCCTCGCCGGAGTCCTCCGGCGACCTCGTCAGATCCGGCCGCCGCCCTGTCCTAGATCCGGCCGGGTGGGATGAGATCCACCCGGTCCCGAACCAAACAGCCCCGCGCCGCCCGGATCCCTCCGTCCCGGGATCATCTCGTCCAGTTGACTTTCTCTCGAGGTGAAAAAAACCACCAAGTCCCCAAAGTTTCTAGATTCATATGCCTCTATTCATCATGTTGTAACTTTGCGTCCGTAGCTCCATTTTGAGCGTGTAGCATATCAAAATGATGGCCTCAGAGAGTACATCATTTCATCTCATTGCATCATTTTCATTTGAGCTCATCTCGATGCCCGAAATGCTGTTGGAAGAGGGCTATATGAGTATTTTGTCAGATCTGTTTCTTCAAATGGCATTTTGTCATTTTTGCCATGATTAATGTGTGCATGATATGATCCAGAGCTCTACATGTGTTTTTTTATATGCCATGCCATCTTTACAGAGGTTCTTACCATGTATTTTTGTGATATGTGTGGTGACTAGCACAATCTTGCAAAGCAGTGCATTCGTTAATACTGATTTTAGGGACTTAGAATTTCTCTAAGTCCTTGTTCTGATTTTTGTCATTATGCCATATGTTCATGTTGTTTCCTAGTGATCCGTGCCTCTTTTGAGGATGATCAGTAAGGATGTTTTGTTAAAATTGTGGGGCTCTATCCATCCATGTCTTTATTTGCATTTATGGAGCACCCTAGCTTGAGTCAATCGAGCTCTACTTTTGCTATTTCGTGATTCCTGGCAGATTGTTGACTTGTTACCAATGTTGCCAAGGATGTTGCTTTTGATCCGTGCATGCTATGTTGTTGTTATTGCCATGTCTAGCTTCTATGCCATGTATTCTTGATGGCTGTATGCTTAGTTTGTCATGCCATGCTCTGTAGTGAGTGCATCGAGCTCGTAAACATGCCTACTCATTAACAGACTTGCATGCTCCAGTTTTTCACTAAGTCTATAATCTGATTATGTTTTTGCCATGTTCACATGCTTGCAATTGTATTTTATGATCCCTTTTGGCTCAAGGTCACTAAGGGACTTTTGTTAAGTTCTTTGAGTAGCTTCAATGTGTTCCTTGCTTTGCCATGATATGTTCTTGTAGCATATAGTTTTCATGCTCTAAAGTGTGCTACCTGATGTTAAATTCCAGACTGGTGTTAATTTCACTAAGTCTGAAAACCTGTTATCATTTGCACTTTTGCCATGCTTGTTTGAACCTGTTAAGGGATGAATTAGCCGTAGCTAAGTGTTCATATTTTAACAAGCATCTTGAGTGGATCCCTGCCATGTATTTTTTTGCCATGTTTGAGTGCTGTAGCATATTTATCTTGTTGCTTTTAGTTGGTCACTTGTTGTTTATCGCAGACCGATGCCATATTTGTTTTGCTTGCCATTTCCAAACCGTGCATCCGATTCCGGTGATCTTTATATTGATTTCAACCGAAATCATCTCCTCTTTCCAGTGGAACTCTTGGATTTCCAGGTTGAGGACAGGTTCAATCATTCCTTTGCAAGTCATGCATATGCATCACATAACGCATCCCGCATATCTTACCATGTTCATGTGTTGGTTGTTTACTATGTTGTGTGCTTCTTTCCGATGTTTGCTTCTTCGGGTTTGTTCTGGTAACGTCGTGTTTGTGAGGACCCGTTCGTCTACGTCCGTTTGTCTTCTTCATGGACTCGTTCTTCTTCCTTGCGGGATTTCAGGCAAGATGATCATACCCTCGAAATCACTTCTATCTTTGCTTGCTAGTTGCTTGCTCTTTTGCTATGCCTATGTTGTGATACCTACCACTTGCTTATCATGCCTCCCATATTGTTGAGGCAAGCCTCTAACCCACCTTGTCCTAGCAAACCGTTGTTTGGCATATTACCGCTTTGCTCAGCCCCTCTTATAGCGTTGTTAGTTGCAGGTGAAGATTGAAGTTTGTTCCTTGTTGGAACATGGAGATGTTGTTCCTTGTTGGAACATGTTTACTTGTTGGGATATCACAACATATCTTATTTAATTAATGCATCTATATACTTGGTAAAGGGTGGAAGGCTTGGCCTTATGCCTGGAGTTTTGTTCCACTCTTGCCGCCCTAGTTTTTGTCATATCGGTGTTATGTTCCCCGATTTTGTGTTCCTTACGCGGTTGGGTTATAATGGGAACCCCTTGACAGTTCACCTTGAATACAACTCCTCTAGCAATGCCCAACATTGGTTTTAAAATTCGCCACCTAGCCTTTTCTTTTCCCTTGGGAGTCACGCTCCTGAGGGTCATCATTATTTTTAACCCCCCGGGCCAGTGCTCCTTTGAGTGTTGGTCCGACCGAGTAGACTGCGGGGCCACCTCGGGGCAACTTGAGGGTTGGTTTTACTCGTAGGATGTCTCATCTGAGTGTGCCCTGAGAACGAGATATGTGCAGCTCCTATCGGGATTTGTCGGCACATTCGGGCGGTGTTGCTGGACTTGTTTTACCATTGTCGAAATGCCTTGTAACCGGGATTCCGAGTTTGATCGGGTCTTCCCGCTAGAAGGAATATCCTTCTTTGACCGTGAGAGCTTGTGATGGGCTAAGTTGGGACTCCCCTGCAGGGAGTTGAACTTTCGAAAGCCGTGTCCGTGGTTATGGGCAGATGGGAATTTGTTAACGTCCGATTGTAGAAAACCTGAAGTTGACCTTAATTAAAATACATCAACCGTGTGTGTAATCGTGATGGTCTCTTTCCGGCAGAGTCCGGGAAGTGAACCCGGTGTTGGAGTAATGTTTGACGTAGGTTGTTCTAGGATCACTTCTTGATCATAGTTGTTCGACCATGCTTTTGCCTTCTCTTCTCGCTCTCATTTGCGTATGTTAGCCACCATATATGCTAGTCGCTTGCTGCAGCTCCACCTCATACCTTTACCTTACCGATAAGCTTAAATAGTCTTGATCGCGAGGGTGCGAGATTGCTGAGTCCCCATGACTCAAAGATACTTCCAAAACTAGCTTGCATGTGCCGATGAGTCCGTGCAGATGACGCAACCAAGCTCAAGGAGGAGCTCGATGAAGATCTTGTCCATTGTGTTGTTTCGTTCTAGTTGATCAGTAGTGGAGCCCAGTTGGGGTCGATCGGGGACCTTGTCGCATTTGGGGTCCTTCTTTTATTTTGGTTCCGTAGTCAGACCTTGATTGTATTTGGATGTTGTAATGCTGTCTTCATGTATTTGTGTGAAGTGGCGATTGTAAGCCAACTATGTATCTTTTCCCCTATTGTATTACATGGGTTGTTTGCGAAGATTACCTCACTTGCGACATTGCTTTCAATGCGGGTATGCCTCTAAGTCGTGCTTCGACACGTGGGAGATATAGCCGCATCGAGGGCGTTACATTAGCCATCCCATGGCATCTGCCGTGCACCCACCACAACAAAATGCATCATTTTCGAAGGATGAAGAAGCCCTTCTAGCCATCCATGTTGCATCCAATGGCTCATAAGAGTCGACTGACCCAAATTGTTCCTTCAGATTGCATGACCCACATGGCATTGAAGGTATCGAAGGTAGATTCCATGTCTTCTCCCGATTTGGGAGTCTCCTCCTCGCTCGCGTGTTAGACCACTCGGTCGTCCAACTCCTCTTTGTACGCTGCGAGCATCGACGCCGCTCGACCTGCTCGCGTGATTGGCAGCGTGGTGTCATCAGGAGGAGGGACTGCAGACGACGTGAGTGGGCAAGGGGTTGAGATCCTCTGTAGTAGCCTACACTGCTGTAGTGCGGATGACATGTGGGGCCGGCTACCACATGGCAGCAATAGTATTGCACCATACAATACTGCAACGATTGTACGCATGCGCAACGGTGGTGGTGGCATAATGATGACTGCGCTTATGGGAGCTTGGTAATAGGGTTGGTCAAACTTAAAAGAACACCATACTAGTACACATAATCCTGTGCAATCGTGTGCATTGCGGCTGCACTTGTACGCCATGTTAGTTAGCACAACATTGATACGAAATCCCGCGTAAGCGCGTGGACCGCAACCGCGCGGTCGATCGAAAGGTGCGTCATGGTGTCGCGCTGGAAGGACATGGACGGAACCTTTTTGTGTGTGTGAAAACAATCCCCTAATATTACTCTACTTTTTTGATGGAAAAGTTTTTAATGCTACAATATTTCCATATATTTGTATTTAGCTCCAGTTCGTGATTATTTGGATTCGGACGTTTTAGGTGCCCCCTACAATTTTTTAATAGAGATTCTATGTGTGTAACAGAGCAAGAACGGATGTATTTGTCTATACGTGTGTTGTGGTGGAAGGGCAATGTGGAGACAGTGTGTGTGTGGGTGGGTGTGTGTATGTTGTAGTCATAGGGAGGTGTGAATGTACAAACCATCCTATATGAGTGACAGATAGAGATATACTGAGATGTTGTGTGTGCGTGAGAGAGAGAGGAGCATCCATAACACAACAACCATCTCTCTCGATTCGACCACCCCTCACACAATCGCATGTAACACAGGCATCAATGCACACATTTTGACACCTTCACCCTACCCCTGCCGGCCTCAAGGCCCCTACATCACTCTCTATCTCGCGCACACAATCTCTTCATGAAAACCCTATTTGGCATGCATGGACCTCTCCCTCACATACACACCATGTACCAAGCACACACATTTATCTCTCGCTATGTCTCTTTGCCTCGCAAACACACTCCCCATAGTACTCTCTTTGTATCCCGCACACAAACTCTCTATATTGCTTAAACATTAACGCACATGATGTATCTATCTTGCACCATTAGCCTCTCTCGCATGCTCACTATGCACACACATTATCTCCATAGGTTTGATTTCTCTCAATATTTGACACAAAGACACCCCCCCCCCCGAGCACACTATCTATCGCCATCCAAGGTTATATAGCGACCACTTTCGCGCTCATCTGCACCCTGCACAAAATTATGATTCCCTCAGCCCACAAGATTCCCCTCTAGTCCATGTTCTTTTGAGTTGTCTCATCAAACCTTTTTTTCTCTTCTCCTTCCACATGTTCAAAATCTCGATGCACACACATCTCACTCCTTATATTACATGTCTCCATCTTTATCACATACCTAACTTCTTCCTTCGTATACATACATATATATATATATATCCCTCTCTCTCACCCCCACCCCTCCGCTCTCTCTCTCTCTCTTGTGAGGTTTCTCTCCTACTCACTCGCCCACATATATACAATTTTTCCCGTCCTCTGTCTCTATCTTCCACTAGGTGTATATCTTGTGTGTTGAGTGCATGCATCTCTCTCCCGCCATTGCTCCATCTTCACAAACTCTCTAAGTTTCATTGACACATTGGGATGTATTCTCAAAATTGCTTTAAACTAGATCATGTAGAGTTATGGTTGGTTTTGTTGCATCCAACAAATTAATAACTATGAAATGCATTTTTATTATCATTTGATTTGGATTATGTGAGTTTGAGAATATTGTGAAGTACTATAGACCTGGTATTCATTTTGGAATTCAACAACGATTCTAAATATTGAATTGTATAAACCATTACTTTCAAAGTCTGTAGCTTAATATATTTAACTCATAATTACAACAAATAATTAATGCCATGACAAACTAAGAAAACAAATGTGTACTCCCTCTGTTTTTATTTTAGTCAGTGTATTAGCATTGGTCAAAGTCAAGTTTTAAATTCTGAGAAAGTTTATAAACAAAAATTTTAACATATACATCAACAAAGCAATACCACACGGATTCATTATTGAATGTACTTCCACATCATACAGATTTGTTATGGTAAATATTTATATTTTTTTATAAACTTGGTCAAACTTTATGAAGTCTGACTTCAATCAAACCTAATATGTAGAGTAAATAAAAACGGAGGGAGTACAGTACTCCTAGCTGCTCAGCCCAATCACCCAAGATGCCACACAGGGAGTACGGAGTAGTACAATGTTACAAATTTTCAGGTCGGCGGCAAAATCTCCCGCTTCCATCATGCCCTTGGTCGAACAGGCCGACGGATGCTAGTTGGTCGGTTTTTTTGGTAACTTCACGTCCAGCCCACCCATCCAACCCCACCCCGGCACCAAGAGTACTCCTCCGATCATTACTCCCAATTTTCTATCCCCACCGCAAAATATGGACTTTTCCATGGCACCGCAGCATGTTCGTGCCCCTCCCCTTCTTCATAAGTGCACTCATCCACCGCAGTGCATCTGCCTCATCAACGACGTTGTACGCAGCACTGGGGCCGGTCCGCTGTCGCTGTCGTACATGGAGCCGCTTCCCTGGCGCCATCTTCCACAGTCTCAAATCTGCTTCCCGGAAGCCTACGCCAAGCGCAACAGGACCACCATCATCGACAATGAACTGACTCCTATTGCCGACCATGATGCACACAGGCTGCCACGACCTTCGTACTCCTCCTCAATTGGTAATGTGTATATTGATTCTCTTAGTAGTACATGTGCATTCCGCTTATGTTCATACCTACCCTTCAAATTTCCTGGCTACTATTGTTTCGGTAAAAGTAATTTGTTATAGCTTTCATTGTCCAACAGAATATCATCTTGTAATTGTGTGCCGCTCATGTATTGCACAGTTCTTGGGTAGGTTCTTCATCTGTAACCAGTAGTGTCACAAATGATTGAAAGTTTTTTATAATAGCAGGGAGGTGATCCCCATGTTCTATTCACTCAAAATAAAACCACAATGTAGTTCTAGCAAACTTGAAGAGCCACTTAGCAGGATATTAAAATATGAGACGTTGGGGCATCTTCAAGAAACATCGCAAGTTAAAGAGGTGTTGCACCGAACTTGTAAAATGAGCTTTGGTTAGTAAGAAACTTTCAATTACTTTGACATTGAGAACCTGACTAGCAGTGGTGGATGTTTTGTGTGTCATTGATAGTTTCGTGAATGAAATCGGAGTGTGGAACCTCGGCTCAGAGCAATCGGTTAACCTTGCATTACCACCCCAGAGATCACGTCTTCTGGCAACACACAACATCTTGGTACAGAAAACAACCGTTTTATTAATACTAGTGGAACATAGTTTGATGTTACATCAAGTAGCGAGGCCAAGCGGCACACACTGTGCAGCTGAACAATATGTACATTATTTAGTGAACATAAAGGGGCCTCAATCACGGCAACTACGCGGCAGCGGAACGACGACGAAGCGGGACTCCATATCATAGGCACACCGATGTGGACATGGTCTAGACTCGGGCAGCACTTCGATCCAACGAAACTTTCCTAAAATCTGGCATGATATGCCAGGTCAGTACATTGAATGTACTTGCAAGCTCCCAACAAGAATAGACATAATGGAAAACAATATCATGATATTTAATCAAGTTAAATGCAATGCAGAATCATATTACTGATGCAGTGAAAACAACACCGTGCACCAAGTCCCTCGGACTTTCTTACCAAACGGGTTACCTTGTAACGAAACGGTGATCTTACTCAGATCACAAAAGAAACCAACACTTTGGTCTCCACATCATCATAATTTCTCAACCATCATCTTTCAAACAGTGCCAAGTGATTATACTTAGTGTGCAAAATTAATTATAAATATTGATCCATGGTGTGACCTACTCATGAGTTGAGTCCGTAACCGAGGACACGACTATCGATAGATTAGATAAACTCTGTAGAGGTAGCGCACTGTACCCACACCATGGAATCCATGGCCTCGCACGCCCATTCGGGTGGACCAACGACATTCTGGCGAAACCCTCCCATTGCCATGACACTCTCCCGACCATTCCGACTCACTCCCAAGTGGGCTAATTCCTGGGCGGCCCCATGCCTACCAAAGGCATCAACGGCCACCGTCGTGGCAAAACATAAATGGTCCCAAATAGGGACAAGTTACCATAACAACAAACAGGCACACAAGGTTATGTCTGCTTACCGGGCCAGGGTACTGCACGCCCATAACCTTCCCTCGTTGGAGGTACTAACTAGGGGCATGACAATAAACCGAATAAAGGTATTCCCATAAAGGCGAATGTGGTTGCACTGGGAAAACTCGATTTAGTGGCACCATGACCCGATCAACGTTATGTTCAAGTTGAATTAACATCAGGTTTAACTTGAAATAAAAACAATGGGTGTCATGATATGCCATGAATATGCAACCATACAACATGCATTACATACCACTACGAGTAAACGAATCAACATCATTAAATCTTATACTGGCACTAGTCATCATCAAACCATACTGATCTTCCTCCACTGGTTCTTGAGACTCATCATATTTTTAGTCATGATATCAACTTAATAGAATCAATTTATTTCTTAAGAAAAAAAGTACTGGTGCTAATCATGTCATAACCATATCATTATCACATAAGCAAAAGTTACTTCTACTGACTCATATTAACTTAAACATCATCACACTACTAAAATCTAGCATTTCAAGCAGAACAAGTAACTAGCAAAATCAAGACTCATTTAAATAATTTTAAATACATGAAATAACCATATCATTATCACTAATATTGAAATGACAGTATGTAAATGTTGGTGTGGGTTTCCTTAGTAGAGAGGAGGTTCACACTCCTCCTGGTGGTCCTCAAGACAAGCTTATCCCTCTAAAAACATTTAAAAATAGTGAAAAAACTATAAAGAATCATTCTGAAAATCACCAAAAAATCTTGACAGCACAGAAAAATCTCATTTTTGGTGTGCTGCTAGATCTTTTCAGTAAAAACACAATGCAAAAAGAATCAACTCATTTGGACTTGTAGTTAAAAAGTTGTGGCCATTTGAAGTTTCTGTGAAATTTGGAATTTAAATAAAATGACCAGGGGTGACGTTAGCACCACGCTAGCGCGTACCACTTCGGCTGTAGGGCTGGGTGGCTGACAGTGGTCCATCACTATCAGGTTTAGGGACACGGGGAGAAAAACAGAGGCGAGGCGGCGATGCGTCGGTGTTTCTCTGGCTAGGAGAGGTGGGCGGCCAGATCCAGACGGATAGAAAGAGAGAGGTGTTCGAGGCGCACCTTCCCGTACCCGCAGTTTGGCTAGGGGTGGTCCGATGGGGTCGGAACTGGCCTTTCCAGCGGCGGCAGGAAGCAAAGGTCGCCGGAGTTGGAGACAACGACGATGTGGGGCTGCACCAGGGGCTCCAACAGGGTCGAACCGCACCAGTGAACCACCAGCAAGTCGCCTGAGAAGTGGATCGAGCTCGGGAGGCACTAGAGTGAGGAGGAGGGGCTACCGAGAATCGCTGGTGAGCTCGGGTCGAGGCGGCGGCCAGAGGTTGAGGGAGTGGGTGGTGATGCTCGAGGAGGCTGGGGTGGCTCACTAGTGTAGAACCAGGCAATAGCACTGGTTCGTAAGGCCCTTTAGTGCCGGTTTGGTAACCGGCGCTAAAATGTAGGCACTAAAGCCCCCCCCCTTTAGTACCGGTTCAGCACAAACCGGTGCTAAAGGGCAACCACGTGGCACGAGCCAGCTTCGAGGGCAGGGAGCCCTTTAGTACCGGTTGGTGTCACCAACCGGTATTAAAATGTTGGGGGGTTTTGGGTTTATGATTTCTTTTTTATTTAATTTTGTGTTTTCCATTTAATTCTTTTTCGTTTGCTGGTATTTTACGATACTACATATTGTACACGTTATGTATATATATATATATAAACAGAATTTCTAGTAGAATCGATCATAATATATATCATCGAATGTCTCACAACCACCATTAATTAATTCACACATATACACACACATGTATATATATACAATTTCTCCTAATTGGTGCCTTCGGAGCCAGTGGCATTAGCCTAGCTAATTGGTGACTTCGAAGCACAATAACAATTGGAAGTGGTTCATGGGGGCGGTAGCGGGTAATAGTATTCTCCTTTGGGATCTATGACCTGGTTGAGCAAAAATCCCTCTATTTCCTCTTGAATTGCTTCTATGCGGTCCTATGCTAGGAGCTTGTCCCGCACCTCTTTGAACAGTTAAGAAGGAGATCAATATGCATGTGTGTTAGTTGTGTGACTAGATATCGATAATGGTGTAAAAATTGTGAATAGTGTTCTGACAATCGATATCGTACCCACTCCTGTCTTTGAGATTTGCTCCTTTCGGACGCCATCATGCGAATGTTCTCGCAAACGTAGTATGCACATAGATCATTCCCCGACGCCTGCTTCAGGGCCTTTACGAGAATGGAATTTTGATCAGATAATAATTAATAAAGCATGATAATTAAAGAGATGGCAGCTAGCTAGTACTACTTAATTACTTACCTTGGGTCGATACCATTTCAGACTTTGTTTCCATGGGCCTGGAGTGACCCTGATGAACTTTGCCCAAGCCCTGCCCGCCGACAAAGAAAATGAATAAATAGGTTATTAAATAGTTGTTATCAGGAAATGACGAACTAATTAAATAGGCCGAGATATAGTTAATAATGATTGAAATTACCTGTTGACTACCCCGTTCACGATGCTGTAGTCACTTGCTTTCTTAAGTAGCGAGTCTAGTACTTCAACTGTTCCTTCATCAGCTTTAATGATTAACAAGATCCAGTGAAATCTGCATGCACACACGTTTGCATGTCTTAATTAAGCGGGCATATATATGTAAGCAAAAACATGTAGCTATAGCTAGTAGGGAAAAACAGAATTTGTAGTACAAGACAGTGTGACTCACTGGAAGTTGTAAGGAAGTAGTATATCTTCATTGTATTTGAGTTCCTTGAAGAACTGTAGCATGCTTTCCTCTACACATTTTGCGTGATATGGATCTATTTTCCATGTGTATTCATTAATGGTATTTGGGTCAACGAACCCAATGCCATAGCGTCCACCTTTTTTCATTTCATAAATCTTCATCCTGCATAATACCACAGAAAAGAATATAGTGAGGATAATTACAGGTAATGATTGATCAAAATGATCAGCTAGCTTGAGACTTAAATTACAGAAAGAAATCACTTACAGACAATAGCAACTGACGATAGATTTGTCGAGTGCGTCTTTATTGTATAGCTGAAAAAGTTCTGAATACTCAACGGTCACAGCTTTCTTATGGTAGTAATGCTCCTCGTTGACATTCACCATGAGGGACTCTCGATTGGAAATCTTGGTAATGTCCATGTACCATTGATGCAATGCATACATTCTCGTTGGGAGCTTATTGACCTCCTCTGGCTCGACCAAAGGTTGGCCCCGGGCATATTTCCGTTTTATTTCCTCCTCTCTAGTCGGAGACATGGGCTCGATATCGAGGAGTTGTCCAATAGTGATCCCGATCGATTCAGCCTACGCAATATGCTCCTCGGTTATTACCACATCGCCCACCCCGGGAACGTTAACGGTTTGCCCACAATAATATTGGGCGCGCCTACTCTCATGTGTTGTTGGCACAACAAGCGGGGGGGGGGGTTGATTGCGCCGCCTGTTCTCCCAGCTAGGGAACGGTTTTACCGCATTTTTTGCCAGCTGATTTGCTTGAGCTCGAGCTCGCCTCTTTCTGTAGACGTGCTCGATTTAACTTCCTGAGGTGGTGCTCATAGTCCGTGTCAACAGGCTTGGGAGCTGGTGGTCTAGCCATACGAATGAAGTGGTCAATCTTTTCCACAGGCACTTTCTCCCTTGGCGGTGGTGGCGGTTTTGGTGCAAAATGTGCTTCCACCTCGGCCTTCGATATGGCTACGTTTTCCTCCTCGGATTTGTCGTCAGGCCTCTGCGGAAGAGGTGCGAGGCTTGGACCATATTGAAATCGCTTGCCTCTGCCTGTACCTGCAGTACTACCTCGACTTGTACCGCTACGCACCATAGCTGAGGCGGCTCTCTTCCGTGATTGCTGAGGCGGCGAAGACGGCTGACGTGGCTGAGTTGGAGGAGGAGGAGTGGCCTGAAGCTGTGCCGGACTTGGAGGAGGAGTGGCCTGATGCTTTGCCGGACTTGGAGGAGGAGTGGCCTGAAGCTGTGCCGGACTTGGAGGAGGAGTGGCCTGACGCGTTGGTGCACTTGGAGGAGTGGGAGTCTGCTGACTCGGTGGCGGACTGCGATGAGGAGTCGGAAGACGCGGTGTCGGTGGCCTTCAAAAGATGATGCAATCTTTTCTCCATAGGATAATACGATGGTTGGCCTCTCCTAGTGTGTGCTCATCGTCACCTCCAGGAATGTCAAGCTCTAGCCCCGAATATTGGTCCACCACCTCAGCAACCAAGACACGAGCATAGCCCGCTGGAATCGGGTTGCAATGGAAGGTTGCCTCGGGGGGATTTGTAAAAGCAAGGGCGTCCGCCACCTTCATGGATATGTTCTTAATTTTGAAGTGTAGCTCGCAGTTAGTGTTCTCCATGATGTCATCCACTGGGTAGCTATCCAGCAATGCGTCGCCTGGGGCGGAACCCATGCTGCTTCTCGGCATGGATGGGACGGTGCTATCCATTGGTGGATCATCCGCTAGCTGCTGAGACCCCCTTTGCTGGCTAAGTGAGTCGATCTGCTCCTGCTGCCGCTGGAATTTGATTGCCAAGTCCGCGTGCGCTGATTCTAGGCCTTGAAGGCGTTCATAGTCTAGCTTCCTCTGCTCCTCCTCCATCTTCCTCTTCTTCTCCTCCGCAATCTTCTTTCTCGCACGGGTTCTGTAGTCGGCGTTCCAGTCCGAAAACCCCTCATACCACGGAATAGCGCCCATGCCTCGTGTTCTTCCCGGGTGTTCAGGATTTCCCAGGGCACGCGTAAGCTCGTCGTTCTCTCTGTTGGGCTCGAACAACCCGGATCGAGCCTCTTCTATTGCAACAAGTAGCTTATCTTCGGCTCCGTCCAGACATGCCTTCTTGGAAACTTTGCCTGTCTTCGGGTCCAACTCCCCCCCATGCGCATAGAACCAAGTCCTGCACCTGGGGGGCCAGCTCAATGTTTCTGGAGTGACACCTGCATCCAGCATCTCTTTCTCAGACTTATCCCACTTAGGCATTCCCACCGCATAGCCACCTGGCCCCAGCTTATGGAACTTATCCTTTTTTGCGGCATTGGCCTTGTTTATTCTCGACCGTTCCTTAGATAATTCCGAATCCTTGAATTTCACGAAATCGTCCCAATGAGCACTTTGTTCTCTAGTGTTCCCTCGAATACTGGAGTCTTCCTTCCTCCGTTGACGTACTTGGCCCATTCACGAATCTTGTGGTTCTTGAATGCAACCGCCATCTTCCTAAGAGCAGCGTCCTTGGCTTTCTCCACATCTGCATTTGTGAAATGATCTGGTAGGGTGAAATGTTCCTTGAGCGTTTCCCAAAGCAAATGTTTTTGTCTGTCGTCGAAAAAAGTAACTCCTGGACGTGGCTTTGATGGCTCTCTCCATTCTTGAAGGGAGATCGGGAGTTGGTCCTTCATAAGAACTCCGCACTAACGAACGAACTTGTCCACAATCTTCTTAGGTGCGAATGGTTCGCCATTAGGTCTGATTGCCTCGATATTGTACTTTACGCCCTCCTTCAACTTTTTGTTCGGGCCTCGTTTCGTCCTGTTGCCTGGAGATTTGCTCGATCCGGATGGCTAAAAGAAGAAAGATCGATTCGTTAATATATCTTCAAGTCATTTAAAACATGTGATGATCACCAGATGCCTGCTTATATAAATATATATACCTTGCCGGTCTTTGTTGTTTCAAGATCAACATTCTCTTCGTCATGTTCATACTTCACGACTTCATCAATTCAGTCGTCACAATCGAATATCATATAACCCTCCCCGGTGTTGTTTAGATATTCGGAGCCGTCATAATCTTCTTCATTTTGATCATCATCTAGACCGCGAGGATTGCATATGATATTGAATAGGTCCTCTTCTCCCTCTCTGCCGGTATTGTCCGCCATAGATTTTGTTTAACTAACACAAAAGAAATATATTCAAATTACAATGCATGGATGCAATCAATTAATAAGGAAAAACTGAATCAATCATAGTACATAATAAGCATCATCGAATATAATCTCGAATACGTCGTCTCGAATAATAGATATAATCTTGAATACATCGTCTCGAATAATAGATATAATCTTGAATACATCGTCTCGAATAATAGATATAATCTCGAATACATCGTCTCCAATAATATATAATCTCGAATACATCGTCTCAAATATTATATATCGAGTACATCACTGGCTAGGTAGCTAATAAAGATCGAATACTATAGAAGAATCTAGGACACTCGCAGTTCCTGTGGCGCGGGCGGTGGACACCCAAAGAGAAGGAACCCTCACAGGATCATAGATGAAGTGAGATCCCTGAAGAAACTGCCAGGTATTGGAGAACCTGACGCCCTCTAACGCAACCATGTAGCGATGGACGTGCTCGTCCTCCTCCCTGACACGGCGACGTACCACCTCCGGCGGGGCCGGTCCCTCCGCACCGAAACTGGCCCACGCGAACGCCACCAAACGAGATCAGGGTCGACGACGGGACCCGGGGCCGGGTTCCTCATCAAGCGGCGCGCCCCTCCAGGCAGCACCTCCCGGTGCCAGCCCGGCTAAGCCCAGTCCCGGACATGGGTCAGCCGGACGTCATCGCGGACGGGTCGACGGCGAGGATGCGGGCCGGGCATCGTCGAGAACAAATACTAGCTATATGCCCGCAAAAAGTAACATTTTTTTAATGATTGGATTTTGATAACTAAAATTTCTAACATTTCTATATAACTAACATTCCTATAACATTTCTGACAATGCTATATAACTAACATTTCTATAACATTTCTAATATTTCTATAACTAAAAAACAGAAAAAAAAATTATAACATTTCTATATATATAACTAACATTTGTATAACATTTTTAATATTTATATAACTAAAAAAAGAAAAAATTCTAACTTTTTTATAACTATTTCTATAACTAAAAACAGAAAAATTTCTAACAATTCTAACAATTTTATAACTAGAAAACAGAAAAGTTTCTAACAATTCTAACATTTCTAACAATGCCATATAACTAACTATTTCTATAACTAAAAGAAGAAAAATTTCTAACAATGCTATATGTGTGTGTGTGCTCACCGGCGAGGCGAGAGGCGACGGGGGGCGGCGACGGGGACGGTGACGGGCGCGGCGATGATAGGGATAGGGACGGGGCGGCGACGACGGGGACGGGCCGGGACGACGATGAGAGGGACGGGGCGGCGATGACAGGGACGGGGATGACGCGGGACGGGCTGGGATGGCGTGGCGGTGACGACAGGGACGACGGGGACGGGGACGATGGGGCAGCAACGATGGGGACGGGGGCGGCGACGAGGGTTATGGAGACAGGGGCGGCGGGCGACGGGGCAGAGGAGAAACTAAAATTTTTGAAGTGTTTAGTTATATAGGATGGACCTTTAGTACCGGTTGGAGCCACCAACCGATACTAAAGGCCTGTTTTTGCCAGGCCAAGCGGCAGGAACTGCACCTCCTTTAGTGCTGGGTGGTGGCTCCAACCGGTACTAAAGGCCCCCCTTTAGTACCGGTTGGTGCTACCACCCCGCACTAAAGGGGGTGCGCTGGCGCATGTGCGGTGCGAAATGTTTAGTCCCACCTCGCTAGCCGAGGGGCGTCCGCACTGGTTTATAAGCCCCAATGCGGTAGCTCCCTCGAGCTCCTCTCCAAAGCAGGCCTACTTGGCCTAAATGTTCTGTGCTGCCCTGTGGGCCTACTGGGCCTTTGCGGGCCTGCATCCTGGCCCAACAACAGGTTGGGTTTCTAGACGTATGCAGGCCGCTGTGGCGCAGTAGGTGGGCTTTTTTTCTTATTTTTTTTTGCTTTATTTATTTTTGTTTGAGTTGTTTTTTGCTGTATTTAGAGTTTCTTTGTGAATATTTTTGCTTTAGGTACAAAAAATTACAAACTTTCTGTTAGTACCATTATTTTACAAATTTGAATGCTTTAAATTTTGATTTATTTGAAATTTGTGTGAATCACTAGTTTGTGAATAACTTAACTTTGAGAATAGATTTTTCAGTGATTCTTTTTTCTTATGTTTAATATTAGTGTGTTTTATCATTATATTCAATTTGGTAATGCTTAGGTTATTTAAAAAATGAAATGCCTTTTGTAACGGATGAGTTTTCGTCCGAAACCCTGATACTTCGAAAGAGATTGTCCATTTAGTACACGAAGTGCATCCAGTTTTTGCGGTAACCCTCTCTACTTTTTTGCACATGCTATGTTGGTGAAATTATGATACCATGCCAACTTTCAACCTTTTCTTAGTTCATTTGAAATGCTTTTCAATTTCAGGGTCATTGAGCTTAAAAATTCAGTAAAGGCATGAAAGAATTTGTTTGCACATAAAATTTCTTCGCGTTTCAAATGCCAAAACACATAACTAGCCCTAACTATTATAGAGATTCCCTCCTGGGTGTGAAACACAGAAGAAAGTGATGATAGTGAAGCCGATCACATCCCAGATCTTTGGGTGTGACACTTTTTCTTCGCGTGTGTCCCTTTGCGCTGTAACCATGGAAAATCTTCATCATTTAACGGGATGCTCGGGTCAATATTCACTGTGAATGGAGCAATTTCATAAAACTTTTCATAATCTTCTGACTTGTCTGTCTTGTCATCCACTCCCATGATGTTTCTCTTCCCAGAAAGAACTATGTGCCGCTTTGGCTCATCGTACGATGCATTCGCTTCCTTATCTTTTCTTTTTCTTGGCTTGGTAGACATGTCCTTCACATAGAAAACCTGTGCCACATCATTGGCTAGGACGAATGGTTCGTCTGCATACGCAATATTGTTGATATCCACTGTTTTCATTCCATACTGCAGGTCTTCCGTTACCCCGCCTCGTGTCATATTGACCCATTTGCACCGAAACAAAGGGACCTTCAAACCACGTCGATAGTCAAGTTCCCATATGTCCTGTATATAACCATAATATGTTTCCTTTCCTGTCTTGGTTTCTGCATCAAAGCGCACACCACTGTTTTGGTTGGTGCTTTGCTTATCTTGGGCGATCGTGTAAAATGTATTACCATTTATCTCGTACCCTTTGAAAGTCATTATATTCAAAGATGGTAACTGGGACAACAAGTACAGGTCATCTTCAATAGAGGTGTCATGCATGGTACGTGTCTGCAACCAGCTGGCGAAACTCCTGGTTTGTTCACGTGTAATCCAGTCATCAGACCGCTCCGGGTGTTTGGAGCGTAGCAAATTCTTGTGTTCATCCATATACGGAGCCACCAAGGCGGAATTCTGTAGAACTGTGTAGTGTGCTTCAGTGAGAGAATGTCCGTCCATACATATTATGTGTTCCCCTCCTAGCGTGCCTTTTCCATCCAGTCTGCCCTTATGCCGCGATTCAGGAACACCAATCGGCTTAAGGTCGGGAATAAAGTCAATACAAAACTCAATGACCTCCTCATTTTCATGGCCCTTGGAGATGCTTCCTTCTGGCCTAGCACGGTTATGAACATATTTCTTTAAGACTCCCATGAACCTCTCAAAGGGGAACATATTGTGTAGAAATACAGGACCCAAAACATTAATCTCTTCGCATAGGTGAACTAGGACGTGCGTCATGATGTTGAAGAAGGATGGTGGGAACACCAACTCGAAACTGACAAGACATTGCACCAAATCATTCTCTAACCTTGGTATGATTTCTGGATCGATTACCTTCTGAGAGATTGCATTGAGAAATGCACATAGCTTCACAATGGCTAATCGAACGTTTTCCGGTAGAAGCCCCCTCAATGCAACCGGAAGCAGTTGCGTCATAATCACGTGGCAGTCATGAGACTTTAGGTTCTGGAACTTTTTCTCTGCCATGCTTATTATTCCCTTTATATTCGACGAGAAGCCAGACGGTACCTTAATACTAAGCAGGCATTCAAAGAAGATTTCCTTCTCTTCTTTGGTAAGAGCGTAGCTTGCATGACCCTGATGTATGCCGTCTTTTCCGTGCATACGTTGCTGGTCCTCCCATGCCTCAGGAGTATCTTTTGTCTTCCCATACACGCCTAAGAAGCCAAGCAGGGTCACACAAAGTTTCTTCGTCACGTGCATCACGTAGATTGCGAAGCGGACCTCTAGGTCTTCCAAATAGGGCAGGTCCCAAAATATAGATTTCTTCTTCCACATGGGTGCGCATCCGTCAGCGTCATTCGGAAATAGGTTGTCCACCAGGACCCTTTCCAAAGACCACCTTCAAATCCTTGACCATATCATGTATATCAGCACCAGTACGGTGGCGAGGCTTCGTCCGGTGACCCGCCTCACCTTTGAAATGCTTGCCTTTCTTTCTTACGGGATGCCTGCTCGGAAGAAATCAACGATGTCCCAGGTACACATTCTTCTTACAATTAGCCAAATATATAGTGTCAGTATCGTCCAAACTATGCGTGCATGTGCGGTATCCCTTGTTTGTCTGTCCTAAAAGGTTACTAAGAGCAGGCCAATCATTGATGGTCACGAACAGCAACGCCTTTAGGTCAAATTCTTCCCCCATGTGCTCATCCCACGCACGTACACCTGTTCCATTCCACAGTTGTAAGAGTTTGTCAACTAATGGCCTTAGGTACACATCAATGTCGTTCCCGGGTTGCTTAGGGCCTTGGATGAGCACTGGCACCATAATGAACTTCCGCTTCATGCACAACCAAGGAGGAAGGTTATACAAACATAGAGTCACAGGCCAGGTGCTATGGTTGCTACTCTGCTCCCCAAAAGGATTAATGCCATCTGCGCTTAGACCAAACCATACGTTCCTTGCGTCATCTGCAAACTCCTTCCCATACTTTCTTTCAATTTTTCTCCACTTCGACCCATCAGCGGGTACTCTCAATTTTCCATCTTTCTTACGGTCTTATCTGAGCCATCGCATCGCCTTGGCATGCTCTTTGTTTTGGAACAAACATTTCAACCGTGGTATTATAGGAGCATACCACATCACCTTGGCAGGAATCTTCTTCCTGGGGCGCTCGCCCTCGACATCACCAGGGTCATCGCGGCTGATCTTATAGCGCAATGCACCGCATACCGGGCAAGCATTCAAATCCTCGTACTCACGGCGCTAGAGGATGCAATCATTAGGGCATGCATGTATCTTCTGCACCTCTAACCCTAGAGGGCAGACAACCTTCTTTGCTTCGTACGTACTCTTGGGCAATTCGTTGTCCTTTGGAAGCATATCCTTTATCATTACCAGCAACTTTCCAAATCCCTTGTCAGATACACCATTCTCTGCCTTCCATTGCAGCAATTCCAGTGTGGTGCACAGCCTTTTCTTGTCATCTTCGCAATTCAGGTACAACATTTTTTTGTGATCCTCTAACATGCGCTGCAACTTCTTCTTCTCCAAATCACTTGCACAGTTTCTCTTTGCATCGGCAATGGCCCGATCTAGATCATCAACGGGCTCATCCGATGCCTCTTCTTCAGCTTCTTCCCGCATTGCCGGCTCAGCTTCTTCCCTCATTGTTGTATCATCGTATTCAGGGAACCCATGGCCAGGATAGCTGTCGTCGTCCTCTTCTTCTTCATTTTCTTCCATCATAACTCCTCTTTCTCCATGCTTGGTCCAAACATTATAGTGGGGCATGAAACCAGACTCAAACAGGTGGACGTGAATGGTTCTTGACATAGAGTAATTGGGACCATTCTTACAGCCAGCACATGGACAATGCATAAAACCATCCGCTCGCTTGTTTGCCTTAGCCGCAAGCAGAAAATTACACACGCCATTAATGAACTCGGGAGAGCATCGGTCATCGTACATCCATTGCCGGCTCATCTTCAATACACAACACCGAAAACATCAAATTAATACAATACATAAAGAGCATACAACACTTCAATGCAACAAACAAATAACTCTCTAGCTAAAGAATTTAAATGCAACAACAAATGCGATCAAGATCGCAACTAAGGTAACAATTGATCCAACAGCATAATGATACCAAGCCTCACTGTGAATGGCATATTTTCTAATCTTTCTAATCTTCAAGCGCATTTTCTCCATCTTAATCTTGTGATCATCGACGACATCGGCAACATGCAACTCCAATTTCATCTTCTCCCCCTCAATTCTTTTCAATTTTTCCTTCAAATCCTCGTTTTCTCTTTCAACTAAATTTAACCTCTCGACAATAGGGTCGGTTGGAATTTCGGGTTCAACTACCTCATACATACAAATATCTATGTCAACTTGATGGGCATAATTTCGGGCTCAAGAGAATATACCACATCCGAATCATAACCCGGACGAGGGCCGACGGGGACGGATATCAAAACCATGGCACTATGCATAACAAACAACATATGGGTAAGATAATTATACGAGTAACTATATATCCAAATCACACAAACATCATTTTTTTAATATAAAACTTCATGAACAAGAGGCTCACCACAAGGTGGTGCCGGCGACGGGACGTTGCGAGCGATCGACGGTGGTTACGACGGAGATTTAGAAGGTACTAAGTAAACCACACCTACATATGCAAAACTAAGTGTTATTTTTGACCTCAAATTGCATATAAATCAAATACTAGCACATATATATAATTCCTCCCAAATTACTAAAATCAAAAATCAATCACTATATAAAGCATTGCACGAGCTAATCTAACAATGCGAGATGAAAGGAAAGAGTTGCTAACCTTTGTGATCATTTGAATGGATGGGGGCCTTCAAATCTTGGGCAAAATGTGTGATGAGCTTGAGAGGAAGAGGGAAAAGAACAGAGAGGAGAGGGGAAAGGGGAAGAACAGAGCGAGCTCGGGTGGACGAAGGGTCTATGTAGGACGACCTTTAGTACTGGTTCGTGATACGACCCGGTACTAAAGGTGCTGGAGGGGCCCCGGACTGACAACATCCTGCCACCACTCACTTTAGTACCGGTTCGTGGCATGAACCGGTGCTAAAGGTTCGCCACAAACCGGTACTAATGAGAGCGGCCCGACTAGCCGTTGGAACCGGCACTAATGTACACATTAGTGTCGGCTCAAATTCAAACCGGCACTAATGTGCTTCACGTTTGACCCTTTTTCTACTAGTGGCTGTATTTATAGGCGAGCGAGGAGAGGGGATCGGGCTCCGCCAAAGGGCTTCTGGACACGGCGCCCGGTGACGAACAGCGTCAACGAGAGGGGGAGAAGGCGGCGTAGCTCACGAGGGCACTGTGGGAGGGCGGAGATGAGCACAAGAGCGAGGATGGCGACGAACACAGTGGCACGGGCGCACTGTTCACTTGGTCGTGTTGTGCCCGTGCTTGCTGCGGCGAGCTCCGGTGTTGGCGAGCGCCAAGGAAGAGTTAAGGGAGTCGGGACGATGATCATGGCGAAGTTTGGCAAGGCGCGGCGATCGGGGAAGCGAGCACGAGCTCAACAGCGGCTCGGGCACGTCACAGAGCACGTCGGCTGGATACCAGCACGCCTGGACGAGCGCGGTCACCGCGTGAATTATGACATCAGCCCGCGCTATGCTTAAATTTCATTTCTGGCGTGTAGTCCTTGGTGGTTTGAGTGGTTCCAACACTTTGAGTTGAACCCAGGAGCTGTGTGTGCGTGGTTTACTTCCTAGTAAGTTTCTGGACAGTAACTTGTGAGGTTAACTATGAGTGATCCATTAAGAGTTGAGGGCTGTGCTTTGCGGTTTAGCAGTCTCTTAGGAAGGTAATTAAGCACAAGAAAAATCAGACTCATTGGATCAAGGAAAAGTATACTTGTTGTGTAAAGTGCCTATTCTGTCCAGAACAGAAATGATTTTCTATAGAAAAAATATTACAAAAAGTGATGTAATATTTTTTCTCAAGGAGGTGCCCTAGGGTTCAAAGAATATTTGGGAATTTTCTCAGGATTTTAGGAGCAATAAAAATGAGGGTTGCTTTGGAGAATATGTCTCTGAAGTGGATTTAAGAGAAGAAAATAAATATTTTTCTTTTAAGAAAAATATTCCTTGGGCCATTTTTGGGATTTTTTAGAGAAAGAAAGATGAGTTAGGGATGCGTGGGCGACTTGGGTGAAAATCAAAAACATGCCCGAGTGTTCAAGTCCATTTGAATCGATTCAAAACTCCAAATTCAAAGAAGAGGCAAAAGGAAGTCCAGGAAAAGAGAGAAGGCAAAAACCAGGTTGTCACAATCCTCCCCCACATAGGATGAATCTCGTCCTCGAGATTTAGTTCCTCAGGAAAACAATTCTAGATAGGTTTCCTTTAGAAATTCCTCTCGTTACCAACTTGCTTCTTCCTAGGTATGGTGCTCCCACTAAACCTTATAAAAGCTTATTGCTTTACTGCGAGTGGCCCTTTCCATCTCATCCAAGATTATGAATGGTTTGTCCTCATATGTTAAATCCTTAGCCAACTCTAATTCTACCATATCAGTCTTTTTCTCTAGAGGCGATATAGATCGTCTTAGCTGTGAGACATGGAACACATTGTGCACTTGTGACAATTCCAGGGGCAATTCCAACTAATACGCAACAGTATCCACTCGGGACATAACTGTGAATGGACCAATATATCTTGGGGCCAATTTTCCACGAGTCTGAAATCTCTTTACTCCCTTGATAGGGGTGACTCGGATGTATGGATATTCTCCAGGTTCAAAACTGCCCGGACGGTGCTTTGCATCATAATAACTCTTCTATCAGGACTTAGCCAACTACAAACTATCTTGGATCTCCTTGACTTGCTTTTCAGCTTCCATCATGAGAACAATTCCGAAAATACGGCTATCGGTTTGAGACTAGTTTAGCGGAGTGCGGCACTTACGTCCATATAGAGCTTCATAGGGTGACATCTTTAGGCTGGTATGGAAGCTAATGTTGTAAGAGAAATCGGCGTATGGTAGAAAATCTTCCCATTTGGGTCCTTGGGCCAGAGCACATGCTCGAAGCATAACTTGAAGTATTTGATTTACTCGCTCAGTTTGCCCGTCTGTCCAAGGATGATAGGTTGTGTTATATTTTAGCGCGGTCCCCAAAGATTGATGGAGACGTGACCAGAAAGCTGAAGTAAAAAGTGTCCCCCTGTCGGAAGTGATATTTCTTGGCACTCCATGCAAATTGACTATTCTGGACACATACAACTGTGTGAGCTGATCGGCTAGGTAAGTGGTTCTGATGGGAATGAAATGGGCTACCTTGGTCAGTGTGTCCACCACGACCCATACTGCATCATTGCCTCAGTGAGTCCTTGGTAGTCCTATGATGAAATCCATGTAGACATCATCCCACTACCACTGCGGAACAGACATAGATTGGAGAAGTCCGGCTAGTTTCTGGTGTTCTGCATTAACTTTATTGCATACATCGCAACAAGCAACAAAATAAGCGATGTCCTTCTTCATCCCATCCCACCAAAATATTTGCTGAAGGTCTTCGTACATTTTGGTTCCTCTAGGGTGAATGGCGAGGATTCATGCGCTTCTGTTAGGATCTACTTTCTCAGATCTGCTTGTTCAGGTATACAAACCCAGATGATAATGAAGTCCAAGGTCATAATCCTTGACTAATTTGATCCAACTTCGCTGTCAGAGATTTAAGTCCGGTTGAGTGAATATATACTTGAGATTGTTGTGGTCGGTAAATATCTGTCACCTTTTTCCAATGAGGTAGTGTCTCCAAATTTTCAAAGCATGAACAACCGCCGTGAACTCCAAACCATGAGTAGGATAGTTTCCTTCGTGGGGTCGTAGCTGGCGAGATGCGTATGCTACAACCATGCCATCTTGCATGAGTACACATCCAAGACCTCGCCTGGAGGCATCACAGTACACATCAAAGTTGCGGTAGATGTCCGCAAGAGTCAAAATTGGTGCTGTTGTCAGTTTGATCTTCAGCTCATTGAAACCTTTCTCATAGTTTTCAGTCCATTCGAATTTCTTAACTTTCTTGGGAAGATCTTTCATTGGCTTGGCAATCTTACAGAAACCTTCAATGAAATAGCGGAAGTACCTGGCTAATCCAAGGAAACTCCAGATCTCGGATACTGTCGTGGGTGTCGTCCAATCAAGCACGTCCCTTACCTTACTTGGATCCATGGCTATACCTTCTGCTGACAGAACATGTCCAAGGAATCCAAGTTTCTTGAGCCAAAACTCGCATTTACATAATTTTGCATATAGCTGATGGTCACGGAGTTGTTGTAAGACAACTTTGAGGTGTTCCTTATGCTCTTCTTCACCTTTTGAGTATATTAAAATGTCATCGATGAAGACCACCACAAATTTATTCAGGAAATCCATGAATACTTTGTTCATCATATGCATGAAGAAAGCAGGGGCATTGTTGAGACCTAAAGACATAATTGTATATTCATAAATACCATATCGGGTAGTGAACAATGTCTCAGGAATATCTTCCTTCCTGATCTTGAGATGGTGGTATCCGGTCCTCAAATCAATCTTCGAGAATACTTTCGCCCCACTGAGTTGATCCAAGATTATCGATCCTTGGTAGTGGATACTTGTTCATGATAGTGACATCATTTAGCTGACGGTAATCCACACACATCGGGAGACCATCGTATTTCTTGTCCATGAATATTGTGGGTGATCCCCATGGTGAAGAGCTTGGACGGATATGACCTTTCTGGAGCATCTCATCAAGCTATTTATTTAATTCCACTAATTCTAAGGAAGGCATCCGATAATACTTTTTGTATAACGGTGCGGTTCCGGGCACAAGATGAATTGCAAACTCAAACTCATGGTATGGCAACATTCCTGGTAATTCCTCAGGGAATACATCTAGAAATTCACTGACCACAGGAATTAATCCCGATTCTTCAGCTACATCGGTGAAGACCATTTCTTTCTTGGGTATGCTTCTGCGGGCATAGAATTTTGTGGTTCGACCTTCCTGACTTGTCAAGGTGATTCTCTGGTCACTTGATATTGGGTCAACCAATTCATTCCCAAAATAATGTCCAACTTGGTAGACTCGATGACTATCACGGAAGTTGGAAAACAAACTCCTTTGATATCAATTTCCAAAGTTATGGCAGACCATATTGCTTCTGAGCACGGATCCCGAGGATTGTACCAGCATACTTTTTCCCCAAATCGAACAAGAAAATTTGTTTTGGGCAACAAAACTCCAAGAAACAAAAGAGTGGGAAGCCCAGAGTCGAATAAAATTATTGCATGTATGTTATTAACAGGAAACATACCAATGACGACTTCTGGGTCTTCTTGGGTTTCGTCTGCCGAGAGGTGATGAACTTGCCCTTGGATGCTCCGCTGGATAGGGTACGGCCCCATATGGTTGACTTGCGGCCTGAATGGAGCATTCGACTTGCTATTGTTGGGAAACTGTCTGGCATAATGTCCGGTTTGTACACAATTGAAACACAAGTTGTTGCGCTAGCATTCTTCTCGCACCGGGCTAGTCACGACATTCTTGACTTGAGTAGTAGTCTTGTTAACGTTCTGCTGCCAATTGGGTTTGTACTCCACCCGAGTCTGCTGCCAAGTACGAGCCTTCTATATTGGCTGGCTATCCTTCTTTGGCTCAAACTTATGCTTGTGATCATTATTGGCAAGCTTGTTGTCATGCAAAATCTTGTGCTCCATTTCAGCAATGAGGGCCTTGTTTACAAGAGTTTGGAAATCCTGGAAATCAAACATACTAAGAGTGCATCTGAGGTGCTGGTTTAGTCCTCCAAGAAATCTGTCGACCTTTCTTTCTTTGGTGGCCACATCATAAAGGGAATAGTGGGCCAAATGATTGAACTTATACATATACTCACTAACAGGCATGCTTCCTTGGTGAGCGCGAGGAATTCCCGCTGCTTGACTGCTACGTCTCCAACGTATCTATAATTTTTGATTGCTTCATGCTAAATTATCTACTGTTTTGGACATTATTGGGCTTTATTATCAACTTTTATATTATTTTTGGGACTAACCTATTAACCGGAGGCCCAGCCCAGAATTGATGTTTTTTGCCTGTTTTAGGGTTTCAAAGAAAAGGAATATCAAACGGAGTCCAAACGGAATGAAACCTTTGGAAACGTGATTTTCTCATCAGATAAGATCCAGGAGACTTGGACCCTCCGTCAAGAAAGCCACGAGGCAGTCACGAGGGTGGAGGGCGCCCCCTAGGGCGCGCCCCCTGCCTCATGGGCCCCTCGAAGCTCCACCGACATACTTCTTCCTCCTATATATATCCACGTACCCCCACGTGTGTTGTTTGCTAATTTTGATGAATCTATGGCTAGTAAAATAGTTTATAATCATAGAGAAGTTGGAATACAGTAGGTATAACAACCATATAAATAAAGAATGAGTTCATTACAGTACCTTGAAGTGGTCTTTTGTTTTCTTTCACTAACGGAGCTCACGAGATTTACTACTTTAAGTTTTGTGTTGTGAAGTTTTCAAGTTTGGGGTAAAGATTTGATGGATTATGGAACAAGGAGTGGCAAGAGCCTAAGCTTGGGGATGCCCATGACACCCCCAAGATAATCTAAGGACACCTAAAATCCAAAGCTTGGGGATGCCCCGGAAGGCATCCCCTCTTTTGTCTACTCCTATCGGTAACTTTACTTGGAGCTATATTTTTATTCACCACATGATATGTGTTTTGCTTGGAACGTCTTTTATGATTTGAGTCTTTGCTTGTTAGTCTACCACAATCATCCTTGTTGTACACACCTTTTGAGAAAGCCATACATAATCTGGAATTTGATAGAATACTCTATGTGCTTCATTTATATCTTTTGAGCTCTATAGTTTTGCTCTAGTGCTTCACTTATATCTTTTAGAGCACAGTGGTGGATTTGTTTTGTAGAAACTATTGATCTCTCATGCTTCACTTAGATTATCTTGAGAGTCTTAATAGCATGGTAATTTGCTTAATAATAAATATGCTTGCTATTCAAGATTTGTAAAACTTTCTTTTGAGTGCCTTGAATACTAAGAAAAAAATTGATGCTTGATAATTGTTTTGAGATATGAGGATGGTGATATTAGAGTCATGCTAGTTAAGTAGTTGTGAATTTGAGAAATGCTTGTGTTAATGTTTGTGATTCCTGTAGCATGCACGTATGGTGAACCGTTATGTGATGAAGTCGGAGCATGATTTATTTATTGATTGTCTTCCTTATGAGTGGCGGTCGGGGACGAGCAATGGTTTTTCCTACCAATCTATCCCCCTAGGAGCATGCGCGTAATACTTTGCTTTGATAACTTCTAGATTTTTGCAATAAGTATATGAGTTCTTTATGACTAATGTTGAGTCCATGGATTATATGCACTTTCCTTTCTTCCACCATTGCTAGCCTCTCTAATACCGCGCACTTTTCGCTGGTATCATACACCCACCAAATACCTTCCTCAAAAAAGCCACCATACACTAGTAGAAAAAGGGCCTTCAGTCCCGGTTCATAAGGGCCTTTAGTCCCGGTTCTGGAACCGGGACTAAAGGGTCGGTACTAATGCCTATCCCTTTAGTCCCGGTTCAATCCAGAATCGGGACTAAAGGGCGCGGCCACGTGGAGCTCCACCTTTAGTCCCGGTTGGTAACACCAACCGGGACTAAAGGAAATTTTATGATTTTTTTTTTGAATTTTTTTTGATTTTTTTATTTTCAAATTTCTGAATTATTTTAACCTCTAGTCTGTAATCACCACCGGTCATCACTTCTCAATTTATCCTCTAATCACCCCTCATCATTCCAAATCATCTAACTTCCCAAACGGTCACCATCCTCCCACTCCCCCAGCCGGAGCACGCTTAACTTCCAGGTTCTATTCTCCCTCGCTCCAAGTCTGCACTTGTTGTTTTCCTGACAATACTAAGATGTCAATCCTATTAACCTTCAGGAATTTTGCTTGAGCATGAAGTGACACATTTCATAGTTTTATTTTGAAACTATTGTTTTTAAAAACAATAATTATTTAGTAACACTAATATTTCTTGAATAATTAGTTTAACCATTGTTTGACCATAGTTTGACCACAGTTTGACCAGATTTGACCAAAATTGAAATAACAAAAATAATTATTTAGTAACACTAATATTCTAGAATAATTAGTTTGACCATTGTTTGACCACAGTTTGCCCACTGTTTGAATTTTTTTCGATTTTTTTCACTCTAGATCTTTAAAGCCCCGTAAATTTTTTCTATTAGGTTTTTGTGAATTTTGAAAATGTTTAACGGCGTTCCCCCAGTTATATTCGGGTGTAACTTTTCGAGTAGATGATTTTTCATATAAAAAACTTTTTCATCCGAGTTAGTATGCAAAAGTTATGCCCATTTTTACAAATTTCAGAGAGATTTTGCAAATAAAGTCAAAATTCACATTTGCAAATTTTCCCAACAACTAGACCACATATCACATGGGAAACTTATTTTCTTTTATTTTTTTGACATTTCCATCATTTTCTTTTATTTTTTTAAACTGAAAAGGAGATCCACGGGGGGGGGGGGGTGGGGTAGAGTTTGAAAATGGGACCTTTAGTACCGGTTCGTGGCACGAACCGGGACTAAAGGTCCCATTTTCATTATTCCCGGTTCGTGCCTCAAACCGGGACTAAAGGTCTAATCTTTAGTCCCGGTTGTGGGCCAGGAGCGAGGCCCATTAGTCCCGGTTCATCCCACCAACCGGGACCAAAAGGTCCAGATGAACCGGGACCAATGGCCCACGTGGCCCGGCTGGCCCCCCTGGGCTCACGAACCGGGACCAATGCCCCCATTGGTCCCAGTTCTGGACTGAACCGGGACTAATGGGCTGACCCGGCCTGGACCAAAGCCCTGTTTTCTACTAGATACCTACCTATCATGGCATTTCCATAGACATTCCGAGATATATTGCCATGCAACTTTCCACCGTTCTGTTCATTAGGACACGCTCCATCATTGTCATATTGCTAGGATGATCATGTAGTTGACATCGTATATGTGGCAAAGCCACCGTTCATAATTCTTTCATACATGTCACACTTGATTCATTGCATATCCCGATACACCGCCGGAGGCATTCATATAGAGTCATATTTTGTTCTAAGTATTGAGTTGTAAGAAAAATAAAAAGTGTGATGATCATCATTTTTAGAGCATTGTCCCAAGTGAGGAAAGGATGATGGAGACTATGATTCCCCCACAAGTCGGGATGAGACTCCGGACGAAAAATAAAAAAGAAAAAGAGGCCATAAAAAAAGAGAAGGCCCAAAAATGAGAGAAAAAGGGAGAAGGGACAATGTTACCATCCTTTTACCACATTTGTGCTTCAAAGTAGCACCATGATCTTCATGATAGAGAGTCTCTCATTCTGTCACTTTCATATACTAGTGGGAATTTTTCATTATAGAACTTGGCTTGTATATTCCAATGATGGGCATCCTCAAAATGCCCTAGGTCTTCATGAAGTATTATTATTTTTATGTCAACATGAACTTTTGTCTTGAATATTTTTGAATCTGAATATTCATACCACAATTAAGGAGATTTACATTGCAATTATGCCAAGTAACACTCCGCATCAAAAATTTTGTTTTTATCATTTACCTACTCAAGGACGAGGAGGAATTAAGCTTGGGGATGATTGATACGTCTCCAACGTATCTATAATATTTGATTACTCCATGCTATATTATCTACTGTTTTGGACATTATTGGGCTTTATTATCCACTTTTATATTATTTTTGGGACTGACCTATTGACCGGAGGCCCAGCCTAGAATTGTTGTTTTTTGCATGTTTTAGGGTTTCTAAGAAAAGGAATATCAAACGGAGTCCAAATGGAATGAAACCTTCGGAAACGTGATTTTCTCATCAGATAAGATCCAGGAGACATGGACCCTCCGTCAAGAAAGCAATGAGGCGGTCACGAGGGTGGAGGGCACGCCCCCTGCCTCGTGGGCCCCTCGAAGCTCCACTGACGTACTTCTTCCTCCTATATATATCCACGTACCCCCAAATGATCAGAGACGGAGCCAAAAACCTAATTCCACCGCCGCAACTTTCTGTATCCACGAGATCCCGTCTTGGGGCCTGTTCCTGAGCTCCACCGGAGGGGGCATCGATCACGGAGGGCTTCTACATCATCATCCAAGCCCCTCCGATGAAGTGTGAGTAGTTTACTTCAGACCTACGGGTCCATAGTTAGTAGCTAGATGGCTTCTTCTCTCGTTTTGGATCTCAATATAATGTTCTCCCCCTCTCTCGTGGAGATCTATTTGATGTAATTTTCTTTTTGCGGTGTGTTTGTTGAGATCGATGAATTGTGGGTTTATGCTCAAGTCTATCTATGAATAATATTTGAATATTCTCCGGATTCTTTTATGTATGATTGGTTATCTTTGCAAGTCTCTTTGATTTATCAATTTGGTTTGGCCTACTAGATTGGTTGTTCTTGCCATGGGAGAAGTGCTTAGCTTTGGGTTCGATCTTGCGGTGTCCTTTCCCAGTGACAGAAGGGGCAGCAAGGCACGTGTTGTATCGTTGCCATCGAGGATAACTAGATGGGTTTTTTATCATATTGCATGAAACTATCCCTCTACATCATGTCATCTTGCTTAAGGTGTTACTCTGTTTTTAACTTAATACTCTAGATGCATGCTGGATAGCGGTCGATGAGTGGAGTGATAGTAGTAGATGCAGGCAAGAGTCGTTCTACTTGTCTCAGACGTGATGCCTATATACATGATCATACCTAGATATTCTCATAACTATGCTCAATTCTGTCAATTGCTCAACAGTAATTTGTTCACCCACCGTAGAATACTTATGCTCTTGAGAGAAGCCACTAGTGAAACCTATGGCCCCCAGGTCTCTTTCTCATCATATCAATCTCCATCACTTTATTATTGCATTGCTTTTACTTTTGTTTGACTTTTCACTTTGCATCTCTATACCAAAAATACCAAAAATATTATTTATCATCTCTATCAGATCTCACTTTCGTAAGTGACTGTGAAGGGATTGACAACCCCTAAGCGCGTTGGTTGCATTGATCTATTGTTTTTGTGTAGGTACGAGGGACTCGTGCGTAGCCTCCTACTGGATTGATACCTTGGTTCTCAAAAACTGAGGGAAATACTTACGCTACATTGCTGCATCATCCTCTCCTCTTCGGGGAAATCCAACGCAGTGCTCAAGAGGTAGCATTGACCTTCATAATACCAGCGGGAATATGATATTTGCGGAAATGGTCCTTGAATTTAGTCCATGTGATTTCTTCGTCTGCAGGCCACATGGCTTTAGCATTATCCCACCATATTGCGGCAGCTCCTTCGAGGTAATGTGTAGAGAATGGAACCTTGTCATCTTCTTCAGTACGAGCAATTTCAAGTTTTTTCTCAATGGTCCTTAACCAATCATCGGCTTCTAAAGGATCAACAACTTGACTGAAACTGGGAGGCTTGGTTCTCTCAAAATCTGACAGCTTGGAGTGATGACCATTCTGGTTTCCATTCTTCCCAACCATAGCTTGCACACTTTTCAACAATTCAACCAGATCGTCATTCCTTCTTTCTTCAAACATGCACATAATTTGTTCAGTGGAGGGTGGATATGGCGGTAGAGGCGGTGGTGGATTGTACGGCTGGGGGAATGCCCTGCCTGTTGTAACGCCCCGGATACAATTTTCCATATTTGTAACTCCGACTCTTGCCTTTTCTGGAGATGCGATATGATTTTCCCTTCGTGCTTGGATTTTGTCTTTGTTTTGCATTTTTGTTCATGTCATGCATTTCATACCATGTCATCATCTGCATCGCATTTGCATATGTGTTCGTCTCATGCATCCGAGCATTTTCCCCGTTGTCTGTTTTGCAATCCGACACTCCTACTTGCACCCGGCGCACCCCTCTTGTCTCTTTTCGTGAGCGAGTGTCGAACATTATCGGAATAGACCGAGATTTGCCAAGTGGCCTTGGTACACTACCGGTAGACCGCCTGTCAAATTTCGTGCCATTTGGAGTCAGATTGATACTCCAACGGATAACCGGGGAACCGCAAAGGCCTCGTGTGTGTTGCAGCCCAACACCCCTCCAAAACGGCCCAATAACCCATCCAAACCACTTCCATGCCCTCCATCATTGGATCACGATTGTGTGGGCGAAAACTACACCTCATTTGGACACTCCTACCTCCATCTACCTATAAATATGTGCCCCTTTCCGACATTCGCGGTTGAAAACCCTAGATCGACTCCTCGCCACACCGTCGGACATGTCAGCCACCGCGCCGGACCAACCACGTCGTGCCACCTGTTCTCCGCCACCGTCCCCGTGGCCTGCCGAGCGCGCGTGCCCCGCTCGGCCCGACCCCGACCCCACCGCCCGCGTCCCGCGCCCGAGGCGCCGCCCTAGCTCCGCCACCCGCTGCCTTCACGCCGTCGCCGGTGACTAACTCCACCGACCGGAGCACGTCGCCGCCGGCGACCTCCATGCTGGACCGTGCCTCGCTGACCCCCTATGCTCCGCCACCCTTCGTCCCGCGCTCCCCTCGCCCGACCTCACGCGCCCCTCTCGCTGGACCGCCGCAGCCGCACCTCGATCTGGCCGGAGCTGCCAGATCCGGCGAGGGCAGACCCCTCCTCTCCGCCCAGTCCGTCCAGCCCCGCCATCATCAGTCCGCCAGAGCTCCTCCCGAGGCCGGATCCGCCCCGTGCCGCAGCTTCCTCCGCCGTCCCCACGCCTCCGTGTCGCCGTTTGCCGGAGTCGCAGGAGCCGGAGCTCGCCGGAGTTCCTCTCAGGTTGGATCTGGAGAGGATGGATGAGATCCACGCATCCCCGCATCCAAACACCTCGCTGTATCTTGGATCTCTTCGTCCAACATTGACTTTCGCGGAGGTGGAATTCCACCAAGTCACGGAACTCTCTGTTATTTTTATGCCCTGTTCATTGCCTCATATCTCCATGCTCGTAGCTCCGTTTCATGCATATGATATATCAAAATGTTCATTGGGAGATGCTCTTCGCTTAATTCCATTGTGGTATGCTTGTTTGAGTCCATCTTGATGCCCTAATAATTGATGCAAGAGTGCTATAAATTGTTTCTTGTTGTTACTTATCAGATTATGATGATTTGTTATTTTTGTCACATTTGTTGTGTGCTTCATATGGGCATGAGCTATACATGTGTTTGGAGCTATCCATGCCATATTTACAGAGGTTCTTGCCATGTATTTTTGTGATCAATGTGGTGACTAGCACAAGCATGCAAACTAGGCTTCGTGATATTGCTGTTTTTACAGAAGTCCTTGTTCTGCTGTTATTTTTATGCCATGTAAACATGATTCTACAGTGAGATCCATGCTTGTTTTGAGTATCTTCGGTAAGGGTGTTTTGGTCATATGATTATGCTCTATCGATCCATGCCATGTTTGCAATTATGGAGTGCCCTAGCATGTCTTAATCTTGCTCTACTTTTGCGATAAAATATTTCTGGCATATTGTTTACGTGTTAATCAATTTTGCCATGGTTGTTGCTATTCATCCATGCATGCTATGAGCTTGCTCTTTCCATGGTTACCTTAATGAACATGTATTCTTGATGTTAGTATGGTTATCTTGGCTTACAATGCCTTGTGGTGAGTGATTCGAGCTCGCAAAGATGCCTTCATAATTCTGTTTATGCCATGCTCTGTTTTCTGCTAAGTCTGAAACTGTTAATAAAACTTGCTATGTTTACATGGGTGCCATCATATCTTCTGTGCCTTTTTGGATCATGAACAGTAAAGGAGTTTTGTTTTATGATTTTAGTAGATACATTCCGTGCCTTGTTTTTCCATGATATATTCCTGTAGCATGTTGTTTGCTTGCTCTAAACATGGTTTCTTGATGTTATTCCTGGCATGTTAATATTTTCACCAAGTCTGTGATGCTGATATCTATTGCACTTTTTCCATGCTTGTTTGAACCTGCTCTTGTGTGATTTAGCCGTAGCTTAGTGTTCATGTTTTGTCAAGCATCTTGAGTGCATCATTGCCACATGCTTTGTTGGTACGTTGGAATGCAGTAGCTTAGTTTCTTGTTGCATTCTAGATGGCATCGTGCTGTTAATCGTAGAATTGTGCCATCCTTGTTTTACTTGCCATTTGCAAACCGTGCATCCGATTCCGGCGATCTTTATATCAATTTCGACCGAAATCATCTCATATTTCCAGAGGCACACTTGGTTTGCCAAGTTGATGTCTTGTTCATTCTTTCCCTTCCGAAGCACGCATATGCATTGGATATCATGTCTTGGATATCATGCCATGTGTTGCATCATGTGGCTTGTGCATTGCACCGTGATTGATTGTTGGTCCTTTTCTTGTGTTCTTGGTTTGGGTAGAGCCGGGAGACGAGTACGTGATCGAGGAACCTGTTGAGTATGCTAACGACGATCAAGCTTTCGTCAACTTTGAGAACTTTGCAGGCAAGATGACCATACCCTCGAAATCACTTCTATCTTTGCTTGCTAGTTGTTCACTCTATTGTTATCCGCGTTACCTACCACTTTCTACATATTGCCATGTCAAGCCTCTAACCCACCTTTCCTAGCAGACCGTTGTTTGGCCGTGTTACCGCTTTTGCTCAGCCCCTCTTATAGCGTTGCTAGTTGCAGGTGAAGATGAAGTTTGTTCCATGTCGGAACATGCATATTATTGGGATATCATTATTTTATCTTATTTACTTTAATGCACCTATATACTTGGTAAAGGGTGGAAGTCTCAGTCTTATGCCTGGTGTTTTGTTGCACTCTTGCCGCCCTAGTTTCCGTCATACTGGTGTTATGTTCCTTGATTTTGCGTTCCTTAC